>NC_041391.1:30564325-30627701 GCF_002162155.2 Triticum dicoccoides
ATCGCCCCGTCGTCGCCTCCCCGTCCCGTCGCCCCTTCGTCGCCGGTTAGCTCGCCACGGCTGCCAATGTCCACACACACACACACACACACACAGTACTACACACACACACACACTACACACACACACACACACTACACACATTAGTTTGCTTGTTATAAATTTTTCTGTTTTTTAGTTATAGAAATGTTAGAAATTATTCTGTTTTTTAGTTATATAAATGTTAGAAATGTTAGTTTTATAGAAATGTTATAAATGTTTTTTGTTTTATAGTTATAGAAATATTTATAGAAATGTTAGAAATTTTTCTGTTTTTTAGTTATATAAATATTAGAATTGTTATGGAAATGTTAGTTGTATAATCATGAAATTTTAGAATTAGTTTTAGTTAGATGAATTAGATGAATGTCAAATTGTAGAATTTGCATATATATAGAATTTTAGTTATCACAATCCAATCATTTAAAAATGTTACTTTTTGCGGGCATATAGTATTTGTTCTCGACGATATGCCCGGCCCGCATCCTCATCGTCGACCCGTTCGCGACGACGTCATGCTTCAGGGGACCCATGTCCGGGACTGGGCTCCGCCGGGCTGGCACTGGGAGGTGCTACCTGGAGGGGCGCGCCGCTTGGTGAGGAACCCGACCTCGGGTCCCGTCGTCGACCCTGATTTTCTTTGGTGGCGTTCGCGTGGGCCACATTCGGTGTAGAGGCAGCCGGCCCCGCCGGAGGTGGTCCATCGCCGTGTCAGGGAGGAAGATGAGCACGTCCATCGCTACATGGCTGCTATGGACGACGTCAGGTTCTCCACTACTTGGCGGGTTCTTTGGGCAGATGACCGGAGATATGATCCTGTGATGGTTCCTTCTCTTTGGGTGTGCACCGCCCGCGCCCCAGGAACCGCGAGTGGCGCCCTAGATTCTTCTGTAGTACTCGATCTTTATTAGGTACCTAGCCAGTGATGTATTCGATATATAGTATTCGAGACGATGTATTCGAGATTATATATATTAAGACGATGATGTATTCGAGATTATATATTCGAGAGGATGTATTCGAGATTCAGATTTTCCTTATTGATTAATTGCATCCATGCATTGTAATTTGAATACTAAATTGTTTTATATTTCTTCTGTATTATTAGTAAAGTAAGAGCTATGGCGGACAATACCGGCAGAGAGAGAGAGAAGAGGAATTGTTCGACATCATACGCAGCCCTCACAGGCTAGATGATCTGAATGAAGCAGATGACGGCTTCCAATATCTTAACAATACCGGAGAGAGAGGGTGATGAAAAGATATTCGATCTCGACGACCGGGTTGATGAAGTCATGAACTATGATTATGATTATGACATAGACAATGTTTGTGATGACATAGACAATGCTGATCTTCAAATAACAAACACTACCGGCGAGGTATATTTATATAAGCATGCATCATGGTGATCATCACATGTTTTTTTATTGGAGATATATTAACGAATCAATCTTTCTTCTTTCAGCCCTCCGGATCGAGCAAATCTGCTTCTACAGACAGCAAGACAAAGCGAGGCCCAGGCAGATTGTTGAAGGATGGTGTAAAGTACCACATCGAATCCATCAAACCTAGTGGCGAACCCCTCACGCCTAAGAACATTGCGAACAAGTGGACTCGTCAGTGCGGAGCTCTTGTGAAGGACAAACTCCCGATCTCCATTCAAGAATGGAAAGAGCCAAAGAATGAACGTCCAGGTGTTACTTGGGTCGATGGCAGAGCCAAAGAAGACCTGGTGAAATCTCTGATGGAACATTTCACCCTACCAGATCATTTCACTAAAGCAGATGTGGACAAAGTCAAGGCCGCTGCTCTTAAGAAGATGGCAATTGCATTCAACACCCACAAGAAAACTGTATGGGCCAACTACCTCGCTAATGAAAGGAAGACTCTAGATTTCAAGGGAACACTGGAGAAGCAAAGAGAACATTGGGACGATTTCGTGACCTTCAAGGATTCATAAATATCTAAGGAACGGTCGATGAAAAACAAGGCAAATGCCGCAAGAAAGATGCAGTTCCATAGGCTGGGTCCAGGTGACTACGCGGTGGCATTGCCTAAGTGGGATAAGTCTGAGCAAGAGATGGAGGATGCAGGGGTCACTCCGGTTACCCGGCACTGGCCCCCCAGGTGCAGAACTTGGTTCTATGCGCATGGGGGGCGTTGGACCCGAAGACAGGCATGGTTTTGAAGAAGGCAAGTCTAAAAGGAGCCGAACAAAAGATAATTGAAGCAATAGAAGAAGCTCGAGCGGGGGTGTTCATGCCCAACAGAGAGAACGACGAGCTTACGCGCGCCCTGGGAAATCCTGAACACCTGGGAAGAACACGAGGCATTGGTGTTATTCCCTGGTATGAGGGCTTTTTGGACTGGAATGACGACTACAGGTCCCGTGCAAGAAAGAAGATGGAGGAGGAGAAGAAGAGGAAGCTGGAGGAGGAGCAGAGGAAGCAGGACACAGAACGCCTTCAAGGCCTAGAAGCAAGGCACGCGGACCTGGCACTCAAATTCCAGCAGCAGCAGCAGCAGATCAACTCACTTAGCCAGGAAAGGGGGTCTCAGCAGCGGCAGCAGCAAGCGGATGATCGTCCAGCATTGGATAGCACCGTCACATCCATGCCGAGAAGCAGCGTTGGTTCTGCCCCGGGTGACACACTGCTGGATAAATACCCTGTGGATGACATCATAGAGAACACTAACTAGGAGCTACACTCCAAAATGAAGAACATATCCATGAAAATGGCGGACGGCGTTGCTTTTCCAGTTACCCCCGAAGCAACCTACCATTGCATCCCGATTCCAGAGGGCTATGCTCATGTCATGGTTGATGAAGTGGTGGACCCATATTCGGGGCTAATGCTTGACATTCCTGGAGGTGAAGATGAGCGCACACTTAGAGAGGCCATACATCGTATCATCCTATGGAGAAAGAATTGCATAATATTTCGAAGTCCACCGACACCGCGTCGTCTGCCGACTCCTCGAAGTCCGCCAACGAGTCAGCAGACTCCCGCTCCTCCAAGTCCACGAACGCGTGAGATGACTCCTCCTCGAAGTCTGCCACCTCCTCCAAGTCCCCGAACGCGTGAGCTGACTCCTCCGGTTTCAAGCCCGGCACAGTGTCATGCCACTTCTCCGATTGCAAGTCCGGCACCGTGTCAGGCCACACCTCCTGCTTCAAGTCCGGCACATCGTCAGGCCACTTCTCCTGGTCCAACTCCACGTCAGCCGTCTCCGCCGTCTCAGCAATTGCAGAAGAGACATCCCGCAGCTTTGGTGCGTAGCGGTACGAGTCGAGGTAGTTCAGGATGTACAGGCGAAGGCAATCGATATAAATATGGTCCAAGCCTCGCTCCTCTTCCTCAGAGGCCTTACGACATGACTAAGGAGCAAAACACAGCCATAGTGCAAGCCCAAGTGGACGCCCATTTTGGACCGAAACCGGCACCGCCACCAAAGGAGAAAGTGCCTGAGAAAGTAATTGACCACTTCATTCGTATGGCTAGAGAACCAGCTCCCAAGCCTGTTGACTCGAACTATGAGCGCCAAATCAGGAAGGCACATCGAGCACGACTACAGAAGGAAGCGAGCTCAAGCTCGAGCCAACAAGCAGCTGGAAAAAAATGCAGGAAAACCGTTCCCCAGTTGGGAGAACAGGCGACGCAAGCGATCCCCCCGCTTGTTGTGCCAACAACACATGAGAGGAGTAGTACGCGCGCCAAATATTATTGTGGGCAAACCGTTAGTGTTCCCCAGCATGGTGATGTGGTAATAACAGAGGATCATATAATGCAGGCTCAAATGCTCAATATCTCTGTTGGACAACTCCTCGAAATCGAGCCCATGCCTACGCTTAAAGAATCGAAAAAAGCATGGCAATATGTCCGGGGCAAACCTTTGGTCCATCCAGACAAGGTCAAGGACCTCCCAATGAGAATGTATCAATTGCATCAATGGTACATGAACATTACCAAGATTTCCAATCGAGAGTCCCTCATGGTGAATGTCAAGCATGAGCATTATTACCATGAGAAAGCTCTGGCCATTGAGTATCCAGAACTATTTCAGTTATTTAATCAAGACGCACTCGACAAGTCTATCGTCAGTTGCTATTGTCTGTAAGTGATTTCTTTCTGTAACTTAAGTCTCAAGCTAGTTATGTAGTGATAATTTTGATCAATCATTACATGTAATTATCCTCACTATATTCTTTTTCTGCGGTATTATATGCAGGATGAAGATGTATGAAATGAAAAAAGTTGGACGCTATGGCGTTGGGTTCATTGACCCAAATACCATTAATCAGGACATATGGGAGATTGACCATTGTAAAGCTGCTGTAGAGGAAAGCATGCTAGAGTTCTTGAATCGCCTCAATACCTTCGAAGATATACTACTTCCTTACAACTTCCCGTGAGTCACACTGTCTTGTACTACAAATTCTGTTTTTGCTTACTAGCTAGCTAGATGTTAATAATTAAGTGTATACGGTTTACGGTAGTTGATTAATTTTATGCACATGCCCGCTTAATTAAGACATGCAAACGTGTGCGTATGCAGTTGGCACTGGGTCTTGATAGACATTAAAGTTGAGGAAGGAAAAGTTGAATTACTGGACTCACTAACTAAAGAAGATAAATACTACACCATCGTGAAGCGGATAGTCAACATGTAATTTCAATCATTATTAACTATTAGTTCCTGATATGAACTATTTAATAACCCCATTATTTATTTTCTTTGCCGGCGGGCAGGGCATGGGCAAAGTTCATCGCGGTGACTCCAGGAGAATGGCCAAAACAATTGTTTTGGCATCGACCCAAGGTAAGTAATTAAGTAGTACTAGCTAGCTACCATCTCTTTAATTCTTGTTTCAATATCATTAATTAATTATTATGCTTGATTAATCATTATCTGATTCAATTCCATTCTCGTAAAGGCCCTGAGGCAGGCGAAAGGGAATAATCTGTGTGCATACTACGTTTGCGAGAACATTCACATGATGACGTGCGAAAGGAGCAGATCTGATAGACAGGACTGGGTACGTTTTTGTCAGAACACTATTCACACCATTATCGATATCTAGTCACACAACTAACACACATGCATATTGATCTCCTTCTTAACAGTTCAGATTGGTGCAGGATAAGATCCTACCATCGGACCGCATACAAGCACTTCAAGAGGAAATAGCCAGATTTTTGCTCGTGCAGGTCATAGATCCGAAAGGAGAATACTATTATACGCTACCGCCCCCATGGACCACTTGTCATCGTGCTCCGAAGGCACCAAGGCAACATGTAGTAGAAATTGTATATGTATATACATGTGTATATGTGTGAATAGTTAATGGTGTTGGCTGTGAGACATTCAATGATATATTATATATATATATATATATATATATATGTATATATATATATATGCGGTTCTACGTACGAGAAAATCTATTTAATATATATGCATAACGTATACAATTTGTAGTATCGTGAAATACCAGCAAACAAAAAAGAATTAAATGGAAAATAAAGCCAAATTGAAAACACAAAATTAAAGCAAAATTTAAAAAAAACACCCAAACATTTAGTACCGGTTGGTGTTACCAACCGGTACTAATGTCCTACACGCACACGGGCCTGGCTCGTGCCACGTGTTTGCACTTTAGCGCCGGTTCATGACGAACTGGTACTAAGGGGGGGCCTTTAGTCCCCACTCTTTAGTGCCGCTTCGCCAACCGGCACTAAAGGCCGTCACGAACCGGCACTAAAGCCCGGTTCTGCACTAGTGAAATAAACAACTATTCCAACCGTACGAGCAAACGAGCCAAGTAAGACATCAAAGTAAATGAAAAGACGAACAGAAGAAGGGTGAATAAAACGGCAAGGGTGAAGTGGGGGAGAGGAAAACGAGAGGCAAATGGCAAATAATGTAATGGGAGGGAGATGAGTTTGTGATGGGTACTTGGTATGTCTTGACTTGAGCGAAGACCTCCCCGGCAACGGTGCCAGAAATCCTTCTTCCTACCTCTTGAGCACTGGGTTGGTTTTCCCTTGAAGAGAAAAGGGTGATGTATCAAAGTAGCATAAGTATTTTGCTCAGTTTTTGAGAACCAAGGTATCAATCTAGTAGGAGGCTGCTCAAAAGTCCCTCGTACCTACACAAACAAACAAGAACCTTGCAACCAAGACGATAAAGGGGTTGTCAATCCCTTCACAGTAACTTGCGAAAGTGGGATCTGATAGAGATAATAAGATAAGATAGATATTTTTGGTATTTTTACGATATAGATTGGAAAGCAAAGATGCAAATAAAAGTAGATGGGATACTTATATGATAAAAGATGGACCCCGGGGCCATAGGTTTCACTAGTGGCTTCTCTCAAATAGCATAAGTATTACGGTGGGTGAACAAATTACTGTCGAGCAATTGATAGAAAAGTGCATAGTTATGAGAATATCTAGGCATGATCATGTATATATGCATCACATCCGCAACAAGTAGATCGAAACGATTCTGCATCTACTACTATTACTCCACACATCGAGCGACTCCTTCCTGCATCTAGAGTATTAAGTTCATGAAGAACAGAGTAACGCATTAAGAAAGATGACATGATGTAGAGGGATAAACTCATGCAATATGTTATAAACCCCATCTTTTTATCCTCGATGGCAACAATACAATATGTTCCTTGCTTCCCCTGCTGTCACTGGGAAAGGACACCGCAAGATTGAACCCAAAGCTAAGCACTTATCCCATTGCAAGAAATATCAATCTAGTAGGCCAAACCAAACTGATAATTCGAAGAGACTTGCAAAGATAACCAATCATACATAAAAGAATTCATAGGAGATTTAATTATTTCTCATAGATAAACTTGATCATAAACCCACAATTCATTGGATCTCGACAAACACACCGCAAAAAGAGTTACATCGAATAGATCTCCAAGAAGATCGAGGAGAACTTGGTATTGAGATTCAAAGAGAGAGAAGAAGCCATCTAGCTAATAACTATGGACCCAAAGGTTTGTGGTAAACTACTCACAAGTCATCGGAGAGGCCTTGGAGATGATGTAGAGGCCCTCCATGGTCGATTCCCCCCTCCAGTGGAGCCCCGACGAAGGCTCCAAGATGGGATCTCGCGGATACAGAAGGTTGCGGCGGTGGAAATAGTTTTTCGTGGTGTTCCTGGATGTTTTCAGGGTACGTGGATATATATAGGAGGAAGAAGTACGTTGGTTGAGCCACGAGGGGGCCACAAGGGTGGGGGCGTGCCGGGCACCCTCGTGGCCGCCTCATTTGCTGCTTGACGTCTACTCCAAGTCTCCTGGATTGCGTTTGTTCCCTAAAGATCGCTCCTGAAGGTTTCATTCCATTTGGACTCCGTTTGATATTCCTTTTCTTCGAAACACTGAAATAGGGAAAAACAACAATTTGGGCTGGGCCTCCAGTTAGTAGGTTAGTCCCAAAAATGATATAAAAGTGTAAAGTAAAGCCCATAAACATCCAAAATGGGTAACATAATAGCATGGAACAATCAAAAATTATAGATACATTGGAGACATATCATGCGGCCGTTCCGGTAGACCCCTTCTCCACCATTGTGATCGGCCTTCAGGACTGGCTGGGCTTGAATACGTATGATGATGCCTACATGAGATTGAAGAAGATAGCAATTGTGGACCCGCCGACAAAGCGACGTGGCTACAACGATTACTATCTCATTGTGGTGTTCGACATAAGGATTGCCATCAATGCAAGAGGCAGTAACCACAGAGGCTGACGCATGTTGGCGGCGACAGATTTGTACCCCTACATGTTCGAAGACGCCGTGCACCATCTAGGACGCATCCTCGCAGTTACAAGCCAGGGGACTTGTTTCATCTGGTTGCCATCCGACGGTACGGGAGATTACAAACGGAATGCACAAACCATCATTTGCATCCCTAACGGTACTCCATTATTTTGTAGGGACCATTCATCCCCCGATCAAAATAAGATCACTGATCCTAGTTGTGCATTTGCATCCACGATTCGGTCTAACCTGGAACCTTGTAGCTAACTTTGGCATATTGGGATCAACTATCTTAGCAGTCGTTACCCATGGTACCACTGATGTGCAACATGGTCACACAATCTACCACGATCGAACCATCACCATCTACCCAGGTATTCCATTTTTTAACCCTCTCGCCTTCTCTTTCATTGTTGTAATAGTACTTACTAGTACTACTAGGAGTACTTTTTACCTTCGAAGACGCGTAAAGCTAGCTAGGCCCTTGAAGACTTGAACCCACTAGCTGCCATCATTTTTGTTTTTCCATGTCTTACTATCTCATCCATGTAGCCAAGAGTGGCTATATATAATAAGCCGGTTATTTTCCTTCCTCTATACCAGTGTAGTACTATTTGCTGCACAATATTACTGACCGCCATATTTGAGCACAACATTATAATGCATGGACCTTGACTATGTATGTCACCATGTGTCCAGATCTGAGATGCCGTGTGTACCAGATGAACGGCGCCGAGTTCGACCCCCGTGATGCTACGTGGGTGCCGAGGAACACTCTTGGAGAGTACTCGCTTTTCATTGGGGACAGCTACCCCATTGTGAAGCGGATGCTAGATTCCGTGCAGGACATAGAAGGCCTACCGTTCATGAAGCATGGTTTGTCTTCAGTGCGCACCGCCGGATGAATGACTTTCTGGGACACGCTATCCCTGATTTTTGCCGCTTCAGCTTGGATGAGTCTCCATCGTGTGGAACCGGACTAGAAAGCTGCGACAATGATTCCCGTTGCCCACCGCTCTGGATCGTGCCATCCATGAAGAACACCTGGGACTGGAACCTGGAGGAGGACATGTAGCCCATCTATAACATGTAAGTGGAGTGGTAAATTGTGAACGGTAGCGTCGTGAATATATTTAGACTAGTCATGCACAAATTTATCACATGAATGGGAGATGAACTTGTGTGGCATACTGACATTTGTCCTTTAGAATTTATCACTAGTAAATGTGTTATGTGTACGTGCAACTTGTGTAGTTGTTGCACGGGCTCCAACATGCTCTTTGAGGGAAAAAAAAGGTGGCACAACTTTGGATATACGTGACATGGCGGCATCATACAGTAGCATCGTTCTCTATAGTTGTACTAGTACACTCCTACTAGGACAACAACTCCTATAAAACCTTGCGCTTGGCTCTTTGCCTCTTCGGGAGGTTCAATAGTTTGTACTCGTGTGAACCTTGCACTTGGCTCTTCGCCTCTTCGGAAGGTCCAACAATGATGATACTACAGTACAATATGCTTCTGGCAATCTGACACCGATTGAACTGCTGCACATCCACCGCGAAGGCGAGGGCGAGGGAGAGGGCGCTGTAGTCAAAACCCTCTCCTCGTCCTGCGGACCACCACGCGTGTGGGCGAGGGAGAGGCATAGTAAGCAAGCTTCTCCTCATTCGGCTAATTGATGGGACACATCAAAGCAATACTAGTACTAGTCCATACTGCGTCCTTTCCGGTTAATATGGCTTAATTTGAAACGAGAAAAATACACTGGCGGTCAACGTATGTAACAATACGCTGTTTACGGTCATTATATATAGTTTTACGGTGATTGTACGATCACTAGCTCATCGTAGAGCACCGTATTGCACCCTACTGACCGGCCACATAGTCGACGTGGCACTTCATTGACTGGTTAAATTGTCACCTGGTTTCTGGGTCCCACCTTTCAGTTGGCAGAGCAAAGAAATCAGTTAAACAAAACTTTACGTAGGCATGACAAGAGTCCAACCCTTGCGCACGAACCACCCTGGCTGTGTATGTGAGTGCATGCACTTGTACTCCCTCGGTCTTTCAACAAAGAGTGTACATCGGCTAAAAAACAAAGAGTGTAGTGCATGATGTACATCTACACTTCCAATGCATTTAGCCTTTAATCTAAATCGATATTGATATACTAATGCACCAACTTGTGCTCTAGGTATAGGCTACATGTCTATCCTTAATTACAGCATGCAACGACCTTCATTTAATCTTCTTCTCTCAATGGTCGCATGCACACATAAGTCTGCTACTTTTGGGCGTTAATTATGCCCTGGTTAATGTGTAAATCTCTAAATGTACAGTCTTTCACGGACGTAGGGAGTGGGTTGAGCACTTGAGCATGAGCGTGTGTGTTGCGTCGTGTGGTGTGTTTCGCATGGGTGCGTGAGTGTTGCGTGCGTCTATGTGTACGTGTGAGTGTTGCATGTTGCATGCATGCATGCATGGGGCTTACTCCCTCCCATTGACATGTTCATATTTCAAGCTTCCTCTATTCCCTCCATATGGTGATACTCCCTCTGTTCGCAAATACGGAGTAAAAGCCTCCCTCTGTTCCCAAATATGGAGTATTTTTATTTCTACAGATTTCAACAAGTGACTAGGTACGGAGAAAAGTGAGTGAAGTGAGCGTAGAGGCATAGGGATATTGTAGAAAGGAAGTCTTTGCGATCCATTATTCCCCATCTTGGTCAGAGAGAACTATTCAACTAGTCTTCGCAGTGAAGTGACAATACACGTTGCAGCAGATGGGACACGTAATTAATAAGCTAATCCAGCGTGTTGGTGTTACTAAATCAGCCTTACCCAGTACTGCCATCATGTTTGCCAGTAGAGCACACTTCTGCAAATACGCCTACGCACCTCTGTCCGCCATTAACTAACATATGGGCCCTCTTGTGGTAGACCCACATGTCATTGGTGTAACTATTTACACTCCGAAGGACGGTATATCTTGGTAGTAGTACTAGTAGAATTGAGATTTAATGCACTTTATTCCCCGTCTTCCACTCTTCTTCCTCCTCTCTTCTTCTTCATCCTCTCTTTCCCATCATCAGCCACACACCATTTACCCCCGCTCACTGCTCGCTCGCCCGCGCCATCTTCCTTGGTAGCTCGCGCGTACCATATCCCCCCGCTCACTACTCGGCCGCATGAGGAGAAGCTTCTTCACTCGCCCGCCCGAATCCACTTCCCCGCTGGCTCGTAGGCACCAAAAACCCCAATGGCAGAACCGCAGAGCCGCGATTGAAATTCCCTCCGTGATGTTCTCTTGGAGAAGATCTATAATCGTATGGACCTACCCAGCACTGTTCGTCTGGCTGCATGCTCGGTGTCTTTGTACCGTCTACTCGTCTGCAATCGGCCGGCTCTTTTTAAGACACCCTGCTTGCTGATGCCCGATCCTCGCAGGTGGCCCAGACACCAACTTGACGATCCTACGGAGGTTGCCATGGTGCCCCTCAACATGCTACCACTACCCGTCCACCTTTCCTTCATGCGCGGCCACTACTAGCGGGCATGAAGGCCAACTGAATTGTCCTCATCCACCAATCCGGTAGTCTGTGGTGTCTTGTGGATATCTACACCCAGCGAGAGATCACCCTTCCATCGCTAGATACCGCCGCCATCGAGCCTCGCGGCCTGCCGGACACTTCTGCCTACTACGCACGAGATGCGTCAAGATTTTGGCTCGACCTCTGTTTGCTGAAAGTTGTAATCTGCGAAATGCCCACACCATCAGAAGACTACATGGATTACAAGCTCATTGCCTTGTTCAACATCGGATTAGTCTATCTGGAATCCGATCGTCATACATGGTTATGGCTCATCGTCAATCCTGTTGAGGCAACATTTCTGTCTGATACTATAGTGCATGATGGCATCGTTTACGCGGTCGACGCACAGATTGGCTGCCTATACTGGTGGAATCCGTTGTCGTGTAATTGTTCTATCTCATCTCATCTTTACCTTATGAATACGACTGTCTGTTCATTGTTACAAATTTAGAATAGATAGTATGCCTATAACCACATCATTGCTATATGTTCCACTCATTTCCTAGATTTTTATGACCACACATGTTATTGTTAGAGTTGATATGAGAACAATTGGCATCTAATGATTGTTAGAATACATATTATGAGCATAACATCATGATTGCTATATTTTACTCTCATTTCCAAGATTTTTATAACAACGCATATTATTGCTTAGAGTTGATATGAGAATAGTAGTAGTAAGTGCTATGGTAGAATATGGGTAGGCTCTGTCATAGCTGTTTTCCTCTCATTGTTACATGATGTTTGAACCATGACATATTGCTAGAATATGAAAGCCATTGGCTTATTTTTTTTAACTTGGGGTATGATTATGACCACGGCATTGCAATTCTCTGTCTATGATATGTGTCACTGTTATAATAATCTTAATTCCACACATACTCTGAACATGATTGTTTATTTTTGTCCTTTTGGTCTCCAATTTGAATTATTGCAGCAGACGCAAATGCGCTGGCCTTCACGATTCCAGGACCTGGAACCATACCAGCCGATGGGTGGTGGTTTATCGCTCGTTTAGCTGATGGCGGTCATTTGATGCTCATTCGCACGTACCAAATTGACCAAACCATTACATCAAACCACATGCAGTACAATGCGTGGGCCGTTCATGACATTGATGGCTATGGTTGCTTCGTGTTTGAGAAAGATCCCAACTCCTTTGGGCCAGGCATATTCAACTGGAGGCGGGTTTACAGCCTCGGCAACACTCCTTGTTCCTCGGGCTCAATTATCCGATCAAACCAATCACCGATCATATCACCGGCGATGATTACCATGTTAGGCAACTTCCATTCGCCGGGGGGACTGTGTTTACACATCATACCATGGGTTTCATGAATCACCATATCCAGAGATTCGGCGACACATCTTGTTGCCAGATAATCTTCAGTGTGTGAAAGGCATCAAGCTTCCATGCGATGGATGGCTTTTGCAAACCCGACATGCGGCGATGTGGTTCATGCCAACAGCAAATTTGCACAACTTGATTCATGCTGATATCTAGACTGAGCTATGTATTGTGCTGTTGTAGCACGATCTATAGTTAGTTAAACCTATGGTTAAAATGTGACACTAAATACGACTAGTAAGTAGTACAGTAGCAGTACTAGTATACATCGGTCAAATTATTCATCATGTCCACACATTGAATTGACGTGACAATACGCTGCTCGTGAGGTGACACAAGAATCCCGGTGGCGTGTTCGGGTATTCTGGACTTCAAATTTGGAGTACCACTTATCTGTCAGAATCTTTAATCATTCACTTAAAACAGTCGATTGATCATACATTGAGTACCATATAGCTGGAATTACCGATGCAAGTCGAAGAAGGATTGGCCGATGCTGCCGGCTGGCGTCAAGTTCGATCCCACAGATCAGAAGCTGATCGAGCACCTTGAGGCCAAAGTGAGTGCTGACAGCGCGAGATCTCACCCTCTCATCGATTTGTTCATACCAACCATCGACAGCGAGCACGGCATATGCTACACCCAACCTGAGAAACTTCCAGGTAAGACACCGATCGGCCGTCTATTTGCACAAACATATTCCTTTGTTTATAGCTCTATTTTTCTTTTTAGACGCAGACCTGGTGAAGGAATTACAATTGGACAGTTAATAAAAAGTGAAACAAGTGACTGCAACATGCCAAAGATGTTATGAAAATGCCAACTACATACACTAAAACCTGTATTCGACAATACTGCAGGTATCACACTGAGTGGCCTAAGGTAGCATTTCTTCTATCGCAATTCCAGGGCATTCAAAAGGGGCACGTGGACGCATCGCAAGATACAGTCGGAGTGCGGCATGCACGCGATGTGGCATAAGACTGGCAATACCTTGATGGTGATGGCCAACGGCCGGCAGACGGGAAGAAAATGGTTCTGGTGCTGCACACCAACAAGAACTTCGACCAGCAGAGGACCAACTAGATGATGCACCAGTACCACCTCGGGGACCTGGAGCAAGAGAAGGAGCAGGAGATGGTCGTCTGCAAGATTTTCTACCAGACAAACACTAGTGCTAGGAGTAAAAAGATTATAAGTTAGTTTGGTATTGGTACTTGTACTACCTTGTCGTCCACAAGTTGGTATTGTTGTTAACGATCTTTTGGTAGCGTGGTCATGTGGATATTGGTACTTGCATTTGCTTCCAACCATCATGCCGAGGGTCACATGGATATAAAGTTGAATCATTTGTTTCAAAATGAATTTTCAGGCACCTGAGTTTTATTTGATGGGCAGCATAAGCACCTCTCGTTCGAATTCCCAGTTCTCCAAATTTTTCGAAACAAGTGCATGCACTTATTATCACGATGAAAAAAATATCCCTGCTGCATCCCAGTTATCAGTCTGTACTTGCAGAATTCTCTCGTTTATTGAGCACGTATATTGTTTTTTCAAGTCGAGCAAGTTTCAACTGGGCTGTAGACTGCCCAGGCTTGGTTTTGTTTTTAACAGGCCTAGCCCATGACGACAACGGGGCACAAAGATCCAGCAGGTATCTACTGGCCTCTGGACCGCCAGCGTTAGTTCTATTTTCTTACAACATCCGTAGGCAGTTTTTTTTACTAAATCAAACAAACGGCCCAGTTCTATTTTCCTCTTGAAACGCATGTCCTACATCTGATTTCTAATCTCTACCTATAGTTTTACTAGTTCATATACACGTATCATTATATTGAAAATACATAAAATTCCCTTTTCATATTTACATCCTTATCTTTGTTGTTTTTTACCTCCCAGTGCTGATTTTTTTACCACTGGTTTTCCCTTAAACCGACTCAATTGTCCCACGTATTATTTGCTTACAAAAACAAAAAAAATTGGCAAATCAATAAGTTCTTTAAAAAATGTTTATCATTTCGGGATTACAACAGTTCAAACTCCACCGAAATATGCAAAATAAGGTTGAACTTTTTGACTGTGGACTTGGCAGAAAATGGGTTGTAATAAATTACTTAAGAATTAGCAAATGGGCTGCAAATTATTAAAAAATAGCAAATGAGCTCTATGTTGTCTGCCACAGATTTGGAGGCTGACTTGTGGGCCTACTAAGTTCATGCGTACACTAGGTTTCTCATAAAAGAAACTTAGTCAACAATCGACTCTACCAGTGTCAGACCGTTAGATGTCAATCTAACGGCAATCGTGCTTCTTCAGTCTCTGATCTTCCTGCCCCAGCCGCCCAAACCAGTGCCGTTGGAACTGCTTGCTCCCGCCTCCCGTGGGCGGCTGTGCTGCCGGGCAGGCCTCACAGCCCCATCATACTCGCATCTCTAGCCTGTCTATCCCTCTACTCACCCACACCTCCTGTTATTTTCCGGCGACTGCAGCTGAACCAGTCAACCCTCGTACTCTCCACCACGTGGGCAGACACTACTGTGTCTTCCCTGGCTCCATGTCGATCCCTTCGTAGGCCTCACTGTCGTCCAACGCCCTCGTGCTCTCGGCGCGGTGTGGTCAACGTGGTCAACGAAAGACATCCATCGGAAGTGGACTATACGTGGAGAGGCTGACAGTTGCGTCCACGGCCGCACACAAGGAAATGCCTCCTTATTACGTGCAAAATAATGATTCCTCCACCTGACATCTGGGACCCGCCGGAAGGGCCTTTGTATTTTGAAAAAAAAGTTCCCTTCGCCGACAGGTCGGACCCACCAACTATATCTTTGAACGCAAGGAAGTGCCTTCTTATTGCGCACAAAAAAATGAATACCCCCTGTCACCTGGGACCCACCATAGTGGGAGGCTGACTTGTGGGCCTACTAAGTTGACGGGGACGGAGGGCTTTGTCAACTTAGTCAATATCTGAACGATTCTAGCTCCAGTAACCGTACGATGTCCATCCAACGGCCGTAGTGCTTCTTCAACCTCTGGTCTTCTTGCTCCAGCCGCCCAAAGCACCGCCGGTCGTGCCGCCTGCTCCTGCCTCCCATGGCCGGCTGTGCTGCCGTGGAGGCCTCACCGCCCCCTACTACTCCCACCGCTAGCCAGGCCATCTCTCCACTCACCCACACCCCCTGTTATTCTGCGGCGATGGCAGCCTCACACCTCAGCCGAACCACTAACCCCTCGTACTCCTCTCCACATGAGCATACACTATCGCATCTTCCCCGGCTCCATGTGGTCCCCTTCCTTGGCCTCGCCGTCTTCCACCACCGTGGTGCTCTTAGCATGGCGTGGTCAATGTGGTCAACGACCGACTTCCATCGGAAGAGTACCGTATGCGGAGAGGCTGACAGCTGGGTCCACCGCAGTCGCAAGGAAGTGCCTCCTTATTACGCGCAAGATAATTATTCGTCCACCTGACAGCAGGGACCCACTAGACGGTCCACCGTATTTTGCGGAAAAAATAGTTTCCCCCATGACTGCTGGGACCCATCGGACAGGCTACCGTATTTCACGAAAAAAACATTGCCCCCGCTATCAGCTCGGACCCACCGGAAGTGCCTCCTTATTACGCACAAAAAATGGAATACTCCCACTGCTAGCTGGGACCCACCTTGGTGGGAGGTTTACTTGTGGGCCTACTAAGTTGACGGGGACGGAGGGCTCTGTCAACTTAGTCAATATGAACGATTCTAGCTGCAGTGACCGTATGATGTCCATCCAACGCCCGTAGTGCTTCTTCAACCTCTGGTCTTCTTGCTCCAGCCACCCAAACCAGCGCCGGTCGTGCCGCATGCTCCTACCTCCCGTGGCCAGCTGTGCTGCCGTGGAGGCCTCACCGCCCCTACTATTCCCACCGCTAGCTAGGCCCTTTGGCGACGGCAGCCTCACACCGTCGAACCAGTAAACCCTCATACTCCTCTCCGCGCGGGCTTCCACTGTTGCGTCTTCCCCAACTCCACGTCGTCCCCTTCCTAGGCCTCACCGTCGTCCACCGCCCTGGTGCTCTCGGCGCGGCCAGCTAGGTCCACGGCCGTAGCAAGGAAGTGCCTCCTTATTACGCGGAAAATAATGATTCCTCCTCCTCACAGCAAGGACCCACCGGATGGGCCACCATATTTCTTGAAAAAACGTTTCCCCCCTGACTGCTGGGACCCACCAGCTACATCTTCACACGCAAGGAAGTGCCTGATAGTCGGGACCCACCTGGTCCAAGTGTACGTAGCATTGACATTCTAGTCGCGAACGTGTACGTACATACTGGTCGATGTAGAGGCGCGCACGTGTCGTAGTAGAGGCGCGCATGTAGCATGTACACGTACGTACAGCGGCCATTGTGCAACAAAGAAAATATGGCCACTTACATACATACAGGCAGGGTCTCGAACGCCTACTCGCGCATACGTATGGCCAGGGCTCGTGTACATGGCTGGTCGGAACGGAGAAACTATATGGTCGTCGTGTTCATGGGGAGGCAACGGAATGCGTCGTGTTCATCGGGAGGCAACGAAATGTGTCGTGTTCATCAGGAGGCAACGAAACGCGTGGGAGCCAACCGGCTTGGACGGAACAGCCGATGGAAATGAGGCCTGGCGTACCGCAGAACGGAGGAAACGGCCTTGTGTTCGACCGGCCACGTTCGAAACGGGATCCTGTTCATCGGGAGGGGTTTGGCGTACCGCAAAACGGAGGAAACAGACTTGTGTTGGACCTCCTACGGTTGAAATGGGGTCCTATTGATCGGGAGGGGTGTGGCGTGCCGCAAAACGGACGAAACGGACTTGTGTTGGAGCGCTACGGTCGAAACGGGGGTCCTGTTCATCGGGAGGGGTATGGCGTACCGCAAAATGGGACTCCACGAGATACTGTTCATCTCCACCATCGACCTCCTCCGGCCTCCGTGGGCTACTGATCATCCACCGTCGACCTCCTCCAGCATCCACCTGCGACTGTTCATCCACGGGCTCCTGTTCATCCAGCCTCCACCGCGCGCTACTCCACCGGCTACTGTTCAACCAACACTCTCCATGGGCTCCTATTCAACCACCCCTCCACGGGCTAATATTTATCCTCCCCTCCACATTCTACTGTTCATCCAGCCCTCCATGGGGTCGTCCTGTTCATCCAGCCCTCCACGGGGTCGTCCTATTCATCCAGCCCTCCACGGGGTCCTGTTCATGCATCCCCAACTGGCTCGATCAATCGGGGTCCTGTTCATCCAGAGGCAACACCACGGGGTCCTGTTCATCCACCACCACCAGGAACTATTCATCCAAAACCCCCAGCAATGCTCACTGTTCATCCAGAGGCAGCATCGATCGGCTTCAGTTAGCAGCAATAGCGAATGAACCGCTCGATCGGGTTCAGTTCATAGCCACCGATCGATCGTTCTGGTTCAGTAACGCATAGCCTGCCGTGCAATCGCTCGAGTTCAGTTAGATCCCAAAGCCTCGCTCGGGTTCAGTTAGAGCCCAATGCCTCGCACACACGCATGTACGTGTACGAGAGAAACGCGCATCGCTCGCCCCCCGACCACCCTCCATAACTGGGAACTCACCGAAATTTTCCTCGCCCTCGCTTCTTCCACGGTTTTTTCCGTCATGGACGGCCCAAAGAATGTCAGGCAGCTGCGTCTCCGGCCCGCCCAGGACGAAAAGCCCATTTTCTTTCATGATTTTTTGTCATAGAAGTAGGAGCCCACCACATCTATGATGATACCGGGTTTTGTCACAATTATCGTCATAGAAGTGTCATAAGTATGCCATAATTTTTTTCGTTCGACTCAAAATGCCACGGATGTGTCTTTTTTTTTGTAGTGTGGGCGATGATGTAGAAGCCCTCCGTGGTTGATTCCCCCTCCGGTGGAGCATCAGAAAAGGCCCCAAGATGGGATCTCGTGGATACAGAAGGTTGCAGCGGTGGAAATAGGGTTTCGTGGTGCTCCTGGATGTTTTCAGGGCATGCAAGTATATATAGGCGAAGGAGGTCGGTCAGGGGAGCCACGAGGGGCCCACGAGGGTGGGGGGCGCGCCCACTACCCTAGGCCGCGCCTTGCACCCTCGTGGCCGCCTCGGGTGCTTCTGGACGTCCACTCCAAGTCTCCTAGATTGCGTTTGTTCCAAAAAGATCGCTCTCGAAGGTTTCGTTCTGTTTAGAATCCGTTTGATATTCCTTTTCTTCGAAACACTGAAATAGGCAAAAAAACAGCAATTCGGGTTGGGCCTCCGGTTAGTAGGTTAGTCCCAAAAATGATATAAAAGTGTAAAGTAAGCCCATATACATCCAAAACGAGTAATATAATAGCATGGAACAATAAAAAATTGTAGATACATTGGAGATGTATCAATGCCAGGTCTACTTTCTTCCTCCACGCAGTGTAGTTATCACCTCTGAGTGTCGGAACATCTTTTAGGCAACTCATCAAGTGGAAGCCTCTTGAAATCACAATTTAAGTGAGATCAGTATAACAATCATATGCATTGATATAATGTTGGCCAAATTAAACATACAATTGTCTATGCAATTGAATCTATATTACCGTTGGGCAAAATATTAGAAATTGAAAGTGCTAGTTATCGACTAGAGGGGGGGTGAATAGGCGATTTTTATCAATGTCTTCAAAACGTGGAAGTTTCGAAGACAAACAATAGAAATGACCTAATTGATATGCAGCGGAAGAGAAACTACAACAAGCAAGCCATAATCAAGTATGCAATAATGTGAAAGTACAAAGACTAATAGCAGCTTGGTAGTAAGGATCAGGATGGAAGATAGTATGAAGCCAATCAACAATAACAGTCAAGCAATGAAGTCAAACAGATATGACAAATAGGTAATGACTTCACGAAGATAAACTTAAGGTAAAGGGAGTTAGATGATAGAACCAGTCACTTGTTGAAGACACAGGATTTGTTGGACCAGTTCCAGTTGCTGTGACAACTGTACATCTGGTTAGGGAGGCTGAGATTCAACTCAGAAGATCGCGTCTTCACCTTATTCCCCTTGAGCTAAGGACACACAGTCCTCGCCCAATCACTCTGGTAAGTCTTCAAGGTAGACTTCCGAACCTTCACAGACTTTGTTCACTGGTGATCCACAATGACTCTTGGATGCTCAGAACGCGACGCCTAACCGACTGGAGGATACACAGTCCTTAAGTGTAATAAGTCTTCAGGTCACACAGACAGAAAGACTTCAATGATGCCTAACACTCTTTGGCTGTGGGTGTTTGGGCTTTGTCCTCGCAAGGATTTCTCTCTCTCAAAGGCTTCGAGGTGGGTTGCTCTCAAACGACAAAAGCCGTAAACTAACTCTGAGCAGCCACCAATTTATGGTGTAGGGGTGGGCTATTTATAGCCACAAGGCAACCCGACCTGATATGTCCGAAATGACCCTGGGTCACTAAGGAACTGACACGTGTTCCAACAGTCAGATGTCAAACACACACGGCAACTTTACTTGGGCTACAAGCAAAGCTGACTCATCCAGCTCTGGATAAGATTTGCTCTCATTGACTTCACTCGAAGACATAGGATTTGGGTTGAGCATCACTTCAGTGAATCTGACTTTGTTCACTTGGACCCCACTTAACAGTACGATGGTTCCTATGAGTCAACAAAGAAGAAAAGGAAACAACAAAACAACACAGTCTTCGCGCTCCATAGTCTTCACTCATTGTCTTCTCATGTCATAGTCTTCAATGTGAATATCTTCACACACCACCATTGTCGTCAATGTCTTCATACATTTTTAGGGGTCATCTCCGGTAGGTAGATCAATGAGGGACACTACCTGCGTTATCCTGCAATTCTCACAAACGCATTAGTCCCTCAACCAACTTTGTCATCAATACTCCAAAACCAACTAGGGGTGGCACTAGATGCACTTACAATCTCCCCCTTTTTGGTGGTTGATGACAAACTGGTTGAAGTTTTCAACGGGAATGAAGTATGTGAAATTGTAAAGGATAGGGTATTGTCTTTATAAGTGGGAAGGGCTCCCCCTGAAGATGTGCATATAAGTAATTTCCTTTTGGAATGCAAATGCACATGGCAGGTTGTACTTGTGGAGATCCTCTTCAACTTATGAAGATAATTCATCATGCATGAAATGATATAACTAAAAGAATGACATGCATAATGGAAAATGGACGTCTGCAAAATTATCTAAGTGCGGAATGATCTAAGTGCGGAAGTTATCATCGCACATGAAAAAGCAAGTAAGTAGCAGACGACCATCGAGTTTAAGTGTTACAACTCAATGAACGAAATGTATCAAAGCAAGAGTTGTAACCACTAGGCAAAATATAAAGCAGCCGCCCATATGAACCCGCTTGAAGACTATTAAACTCATATGCTTCTCCCCCTTTTGTCAGTAATGACCAAAAAGGTTTGAAGACATAGAGCATCTACTCGTCCTCATGAGGAGTAGGTGAAGCAGCAGGGTTGTCGTTGTTGGTTGGCGGTGCAGACGAACTTGGTGCAGTGTTGATGCGTGCAGAAGTAGGGGGTGGTGAAGTAGCATCATCTTCATCATCGATCACGTTGGCATTCATAGTTGCCGCGGAGGAAGAATAGTCAGAGTCTTCAAGGGATGGAGTTCGACGTAGTACAACATTCCATGGAGGAGTGGAGTCAAACTTGAATCTTTCAGTGATGCCATCGTCTTGAAGATCTGCTTCAGCACTGAGCAATGTCAAACTCTTCCATGATCGCCGACAGGTTTCGTGAGTGACAAAAGCATTCTTGGTGGCAAGATTTCGAATGCGATTTACGTCCACCAAGAGGCTTTGCATCTGTCGCTTGAGCCAAAAGTGATGCTTGTCTTGTTTCTGATGCAGTGCCACAAGAAGTTCTCGGTTATTTAGGACCCGAGAGCGCTTCTTTGGCCTTTGAGAAATTGTGCTCTCAGTAGCTTCAGTTGGTGCACGATGAGGCAGACGAGTGTTTCCAGCCATCGGATAGACACGAGTTACAGCTTGGACTCCTTCCATAGGCTGAGTGAAGCTTTTGTGGTCAGCATTTTGAAGACAAAGAGGCTTCTTGGCAGGCTCAGGTATATGGCTTCAACTGACATATCAACCTCTGGTAGAAAGATCACATGATTGCGAGCAGAGGGCTGATAGTTGATAGCAGAGTGTAGCTTGATGAGGCGCATGACCCATGGAGCAGAGAATTTTAGACCAAAAAGGTCAGATCCAGATGCGGCCAGTTGTCGGAGGAAGAAATCTTGTGCATTGAAGCTGATGCCATTTAGGATGTAAAAGACCAATGTCTTCATGGCTCCTTCAAGTTTTGCAGCTGATGAATGCCCTTTGATAGGCCATAGAGTCCGCCTGATGATGTGATATATTGTGCGAGGTATATACTCAAGGTCATCAACAAAGAACTCCTTTGGATATTCAGCGTCATGTGGCAATGGCTTCATCATGCTCAACATCTAGCTCATGTTGGGTTCTGGCTTATGGAAGATGCTCTCTAGTGCATTGCGGTGGTTTTGACAACCAGGTTCGTACAGCTCTCCGGGAGTGGATAACCCTGTAAGCTCAATGATGTCAAGAGCTTTGGCTTCATGATGAACATTTCCTGTCATCCACTCGAGAATCCATGTTTTTCTATCCCTCTTGTAGCCGCGAATGTGGAGGGTAGCATAGAATTGAAGCAGAAGTTCCTCATTCCAATGTTCTTTGTCTGTCACAAAGCTGAGAAGACCAGCATCACGAAAGCAGTCAAGTGCTTCTTCTAACCATGGCAGTCCAACAATGGCTTCAGTGTCGAGGCGCATATGAGGGAAAATGCGCCCTTGATCATACAGAACGCAGGAGTAATAGCTTTGTTGCTGATGACTCCAGAAATGATCAAATGATATTCTTGGCCTTGAGTAGGGGTTCTTTGAGCTGTCAAAGAAGGTGTTGTGGCTTTTGAAGCCATTTGCATTGAAGGACCCTATAGAAGTGGCAGTACCTGGAAACCTTGGCAGTCTTGGCTTTGGTTTTTGGACCTGAGGCCTATGCTCAATGTGATAATCAAACTGAGGACCAGAGACATTAGGCGGAGTAACCAGAACGGTCCATCTGACAATGATTAGCTGGCCATGGTTGTATGCTTGCTCAATTGTATGGGGCCTTGGTGGCGGAACAGGAGCAGTGTAACAACAGTAGCTTCAGGCTGCACAACAGAAGCTTCAGGAGCAGTTGCAGCATTGACTTCTGGCATGTTGCTTGGTGCAGGCTCCACATTGGCTTCAGCCATGACTACGTCATTGGCTTCATTTGTGTTGGTGGTGGCAGCCTCAACGTTTTCAACCTCCACTTGTTGAGCTGGAGGGTCTGGCACAGACACGTTCACTTCAGGAACAACTTCTTCAGTGATGGGGGAGTAGGGACACGTTCTCCTTGATGTTCGTCATCGGCTGATGCAGCCGGATTGTCTTCAGCAGCTTGGGCTTCAGACACGGAGACATTCACAGTTGGAGTGGCTTCTGAAAACACTAGACATGGAACAGGTTGGTGGTGCACTTCTCCTTCTCGAATGCTTGGATGAGGGACTTGAGGCATTGGTCCTTTGCGAAGCCTTTGCAATACAGGTGACGCCTTTGGAGATGGAGTTGGCAGGGCCTCATCCTCTTCAACTTGGACAGATGGTGTGAGTTGTTGTTGTTGGGGAGTACTGGGGGAGTCTTGTTGTTGCGCGCGATCATCCCATGATGCATCCTGAGCAATTGGCGTTAGAGGACGACCAATGCTGATGATTTCGCTGTTCGTGAGAACAGGCGATGATACCACGTTGTGTTCAATCTGAGGAAGAACTTCATCATCTTCAACATTGTCATGGTGACCTATGTCTTCAGCAGCGATAGGATCAACTGCTGGAATTTCTTCAGCTTCATAAGCCTTTGTGGAAGTAGGCTCATGAACAATCATTCGTCGTTCTTGATGTTCAGATGCAGGGCGAACCACTGAGATAGGTTCAACAACTAAGGGCTCTGTGGGAGCAGCCCGATTCTTCTTGATCTTGCGCTTATTCTTGGAGGGAGCATCATCAGAGGCTTCTGAGGTTTTCCTTTTTCTGGCTTCAGCCTCTGCAGCCCTCGTCTTCTTCTGTTCTGAAGCGGTTGACATGGCCTTTGGCTTCGAGCCAGTCATGCTGCTTGGGAAGATTATGCGAGGTTCATCCTGCCTCGAAGGTGCAGGTTGGACAGTTGATAGCTTCTTCTTCTTTGCAGCCATCCTGGGGTCGATGCCAGGACGACCAAGAGCTTTGCGCTTCTCAGCCTCATTATAGGCTAGCACACACTTGTCAGCCAGATTCTTCATGCGTTCTCGAGAGCCTCGAGCTTATTCACGCTTCTTGTGAAAGGCTTCTTTGAGATTGTGCAGCATGATCTTGAAGTTTTTGACATCTTGCACATTGAGCGTGGCCACATGCTTCTTGAACTGAGCCTTTTCATAGTCCATCTTGTGCTTCAGTTCGACGATGCACTGAGCAATAGCTAGCTCAGAAGCCATAGCGCCATTGAAGGAGACGCTGAGGCCAATGGGAAGTTGCAAATCATCAAAGATGAGATTTGGTGTGTCAAACCACTCATCAATGAAGTTATGGATGATTTCCACATCAAAGAGAGGCAAATTATGGAAGATCTCTGCTTCTTCCTTGCTCTTGATCAGTTGCTCAAGGGCATCATCTGCAAGATCGTCATCGCTGGACAGATCAATGTGCTCTTCACGCAGAATGGCAGCAGGAGTCAATGTCTGATCAGTACTTTTGATGATTTTCTTTTTCTTCTCCATCTTCTTGGATATGCATGAAACATCTTTAGACTGCACACTATCTTCAGGAGGTGCAGTGGCCAGTGGCTTCACACGTGAAGCTTTTGGAGGTGCAACTGATGTTGAAGCCTTAATCTTCTTTAGCTTCTGCGGCTTTGGAGGTGGAGTCGGGGCTTCATCAGTGTCAGCATCATTTTCAGAATGATCCACTTTGGCACCTTGTACCAAGATGTATGAGATAAGGCCATCAAGGTTTGAAAAGGGGCCGATTTCATTGGGTTCCGCATCACGTGAGCCGTCATCACGGGGAGCAGAGGGGCCAGGATTGAAATCTAATCCCCATGACTTCTTGTTTTCCTTTGCTGATGCCTTTGCGTGCTGGAAGTTGCGCTTGAAGAGATTATCGTCACGACACCAATGTTGGGTCGGCATTTTCAGGCTGAGGTCCACGGACCATACAAGGATAGAATTCTTGTGCAATAGCTTCAGCTCTGTTCTTGGGGGGAATGCCGCGATAGAGAATATCACCCCAAGGACTTTTGATAGCATTCTTCTCAGCGTACTCCTGGGTCACAAACTTGTACTTGAACCATTGTTCAGCCCAATATCGTCGAATCCATTGGATTCGGGTCTTGCGCTGATTATTATCCTCTTCAGGATCTGTTTTGTAGATTTCTGCGAGGTCATCAGGCAAATCTTTTGATGTTCCCCCTCGACGCTGTCTGTCACCCTTCCTCACTGACTTCTCTGCAGCCATGAACTTCAAAATGAATGGCTTCAATATGTTCAAAGGCTTCAAGGGCTTTAGCTTGCTGGTTAAACAGGAACTAGCTTCAGGAGAGTTAATGTGTTGCTGTAGGAATTCTGCAAACGAATGCAGACTATGAGAACCAAGGGATTCTCCCACGGACATGTACCTGTGACAGCATTAGAGATGCGAGGAAAGGGGAAGAGGTCATATGCATTCTCAGAAGATTTTAAAGATAAATCAGTTTGAAGACATTGACCTCATGTTGCAAAGACATTCACTTATATGTTGAGAGTTGGTTCCAGATTTGTACGAATCCATGAATAAGTACAAGTGAGGAATCTAACTAGCTAAGTAGCTTAAGTGAATATACTAGGCAGTATGAGATGCAGACAGAATAGATCTAACATCGTATAGGCAGAAACCAATTTTGGTAAATAGGATGAATCATTGAGGATCAAAAAGATGGTAAAAATAGAGTTATATTTACCACACGAAGAACTGCTAGATGGGATGAATAGGAGACGAGCAGTTCAATCCACCGTGCCCTAACTTGGCGACGAAGGACACCTATGGCGACGGCGGAGAGGACAATGTCCGCGGCCGACGTGAGGACGGCGGCGGAGAAGTCGCGGCAGCTAAGCGCTTCGTCACCGGCGTCATCGCGAGCTAGCGGTGGCGCTAGGGTTTTGACGAGGTGGAGAGGTGGAAGAAGGTTTTCTTGACCGCGGGGGACACGTATTTATAAGAAGGTGTGTGGCATAGCGCAATTACGCAGGTGCCCCTGCCTGTTCACATCTGAGGGACACGTGACAAGCATGCAACATACTCAGAGTTGTCCCATGTTCCGACGCCTGCCAAGTTTGTCGGATGATAGTTCCGGCTTCTCCGGATTTCCACAATAATGATGAATCATTTAAAAGTACTTGATGTTTGTCTCTGTGTCTTCTGCTGACAAGGATGCAGAGAAGACATTCGATATTTTCAATAGAATGCATATGATTTGGACAGATAGATTTTGAGATAGTAAGCATAGAGAGATTAGGGTCCGATCACATTCACTTAGTTCAAAAGATTCAACCAGGAAGACATAGCTATAAGTGAATGCTGTAGAGGATAGAATACTAGTATATATATATGAGAAAGCAATCAAATCGACATAGTGAAGTAAATCATGAAGATACGTTGAAAGTTGAAGACAAATCAAATGCGAAGATATTCAACAACAACGCCATGAGTGAATCACTTCAAACCAAGAAATTTGGTGGTGGCGTTACCCACCGTATAGGAAGTATTAGACCCAGACACGACGCACAATTATCATGGCGCTCCAAAGTCAAATTCCACATTAATGTATTCACACTCAGAATGTAAGTCTTCATTGATTGATGATATACTTTACTTCGTCTGTTGCACATCTAAGTCATCAACATGCATAAGTGTTAGGATGTGTGCCTGATCACAGGACATTTGAGGATTCCAAGATATTTAGCTCACACGGTAACTTGCAAAACCTTTTCTCACCCAAGGGCTTTGTGAAGATATCTGCTAGTTGCTCTTCAGTGTTGACGTGAATGATGTCAATATCTTTCTTCATGACATGATCCCTGAGAAAGTGATGACGAATTTCAATGTGCTTTGTCTTCGAGTGCTGGACTGGATTGTTGGCAATCTTGATTGCGCTTTCGTTGTCGCAGAAGAGAGGCAATTGTTTCAGATTGATGCCATAGTCCTTGAGAGTTTGCTTCATCCACAAAAGCTGAGCACAGCAAGATCCAGCAGCAATGTATTCAGATTCAGAAGTTGAGAGTGATACACAGTTTTGCTTCTTTGAAGACCAACAGACAAGTGATTGTCCCATAAAGTGACATGTGCCTGATGTAGACTTGTGATCAACCTTGTCTCCAGCATAATCAGCATCCGAGAATCCAACCAAGTCAAATCTTGAGCCCTTTGGATACCATAATCCGAGTGTTGCGGCGTAAGCCAAATATCTAAGAATTCGCTTCACAGCTAAGTGATGTGATTCCTTTGGTGCTGCTTGGAATCGAGCACACATGCAAACACTAAGCATAATATCTGGCCTAGATGCACATAGGTAAAGTAAGGAACCAATCATGGAGCGGTATACCTTTTGATCGAACTCTTTACCATTGTCGTCGGGACCAAGATGGTGTTTGGCTGGCATTGGCGTCGTGTAACCTTTGCAATCTTGCATTCCAAACTTCTTCACACAGTCTTTGAGATATTTTTCTTGAGATATGAAGATGCCATTCCTTTGCTGACGAATTTGAAGACCAAGGAAGAACTTCAGCTCACCCATCATGGACATCTGATATTGCTCTTGCATCATTATCCAAACTCATCACTATACTTCTGGTTGGTGCAGCCGAAGATAATGTCATCCACATATATTTGGCACACAAACAGTTCACCATCATATGTCTTTGTGAAGAGTGTGGGATGGAGGGATCCAGGTTTGAAGCCTTTGCTCTTTAGGAAGTCTTTGATCGTATCATACCAAGCACGAGGAGCTTGTTTGAGGCCATACAGTGCTTTGTTTAGTTTGTACACCATATCAGGATGTTTTGGATCTTCAAAGCCAGGTGGTTGAGCAACGTACACTTCTTCTATCTTGCCGTTGAGGAATGCACTCTTCACATCCATTTGATATAGTAGGATGTTGTGATGGTTAGCATAGGCTAGCAGTATGCGAATAGCTTCAAGCCTAGCAACAGGAGCAAATGTTTCATTGAAGTCAATTCCTTCAACTTGAGTATATCCTTGAGCCACAAGACGGGCTTTGTTTCTGATGACTTGACCATGCTCATCTTGCTTGTTTAGATATATCCATTTTGTGCCAATAATGTTATGCTTGTGAGGGTCAGGGCGCTTGACAAGTTCCCAAACATTATTCAGCTTGAACTATTGAAGTTCTTCTTGCATGGCTTGAATCCATTCAGGTTCCATAAAGGCTTAAGCAACTTTCTTGGGTTCTGATATTGACACAAATGAAAAATGCCCACAGAAATTTGCTAACTGTGTTGCTCTTGAGCGAGTGAGTGGACCAGGCGCATTGATGCTATCAATTATCTTCTCAATTTGTACTTCATTAGCAACACGAGGATGAATTGGACGAAGACCTTGTTCTTGCTGATCATTTTCTTCGGTCTGAGCATTGTCTTCGGTCTGAGCATTGTCTTCAGTCTGGTTTGGTGCAGAGATGATAAGTTCCTCTTCAGGCTGTGCTTCAGAGGGCAGGATTTCACCTGTTCCCATCAGCTTGATTGATTCGCTGGACGGAGCTTCATCAAGTGTACTTGGCAGGAGCTCTCTTTATGAACCATTGGTTTCATCAAATCGCACATCCACAGTTTCAACGATTTTGTAGTGATAGAGGTTGAAGACTCTGTAAGAGTGCGAGTCCTTTCCATAACCGAGCATGAAGCCTTCGTGAGCTTTAGGTGCAAATTTTGACTTGTGATGGGGATCCTTGATCCAGCACCTAGCACCAAAGACTCTGAAGTAACTGACATTTGGCTACTTGCCAGTAAGAAGCTCATAGGATTTTTTGCTCAGAAGCTTGTGGATGTAAACACGATTGATGATGTGACATGCTGTATCAATAGCTTTAGGCTAGAACTTTATTGGTCTCTTGTACTCATCGAGCATTGTTCGAGCCATCTCAATGAGGGTTCTGTTCTTGCGCTCAACAATGCCATTTTGCTGAGGTGTGTATGGAGCAGAAAACTCATGAGTGATTCCCATTGTATCCAAATAGAGATCAAGCCCGGTGTTCTTGAATTCAGTGCCGTTATCACTTCTGATATGCTTGATCTTGACGCCATAATTGTTCATGGCTCGATTTGCGAAGTGTCTAAAGACATCTTGTACTTCAGTCTTGTAGAGAATTATGTGCACCCATGTATATCTTGAGTAGTCATCAACAATGACGAAGCCATAGAGACAAGCTGTTGTTGTGAGGGTAGAGTAGTGAGTAGGGCCAAATAAGTCCATGTGTAACAGCTCGAAGGGTTGAGATGTCTTCATGATTGTCTTCGAGGGGTGCTTCGCCCTAGTCATCTTTCCAGCTTCGTAGGCACCGCACAAATGATCTTTTTTGAACTTGACACCCTCGATGCCTATGACATGCTTCTTCTTGACGAGTGTGTGTAAGTTCCTCATGCCAGCATGCCCCAGCCTCCGATGCCAGAGCCAACATTCTGAAGCTTTTGCAAGAAGACATACGGCAAGCTGTGGACCTGCTGAGAAATCTACCATGTATAGATCATCTTTCTAATACCCTTCAAAGACTAGAGACTTGTCAGATTCCATTAGTACAAGGCAACGATATTTTCCGAATAGCAAAATCATGTTCAAGTCACAAAGCATTGAGACAGACATTAAGTTGAACCCTAGGGATTCAACAAGCATCACTTTATCCATGTGTTGATCTTTTGAGATTGCAACTCTACCTAGACCCAGTACCTTGCTTTTACCAGTGTCAGCAAATGTGATGTGACTCTTGTCGGATGGACGTAAGGTTGAGTCCATGAGAAGACTTCGATCACCAGTCATATGATTAGTGCATCCGCTGTCCATAATCCATTCTGAAGCACGAGGTTTCATTCCTACAGCGCAGTTAGGAGGATAGGCTTCACAAGGTATGTTGTGAAGCATAAGCATTTCACGCACACAAGGATTATCACAACTTAGATCAAGGTTAGAACACACAGTATGACAAGTAAATGATTCACATAGTAAGTCATTTTATCATGCGTCCCTTAATGTGTTTTAGGTCCCCAGCAATAGTATCGGACGCCTTTGATTGCTGGCTGGAGACCATATTCTGCAAAAGAGAGTTAATTCTTCTTCACCACCCACATCTTCAGGGTGGCTTAGAAGCAATGAGTCTAAGTGCAGCATATGAGAATTTCGGCTTTGAAGCCCTAGCAAATAGCCTTGCAGGAGATGAATGATACTCATATGAATAAGCAGAAAAGTTCATAGTCCTATGAACATAGTGGTTTGAAGATACACATTCATATTCATAAGTTTGAGTACGATTTCCCTGCAAAACATTGGCGTTAGGGTGACTCAACTGAGTCCTGTATCCGTATGAAGCCGTTGGACCATATGATGCCTTTGGTCTGGGGTTTGTCTTCTTCCCTGGTGATGTCATGATGACATTCACTGGAAGATTATCAAGACAGCTTTTGGGAACCCAGATCTTCTTCATAGGTGGTCCATTCCTATAGTTAGTACCAATATACCTGGCAAACACTTCACCATTCTGATTTTTGAACAGTTTATAGTTTGCATCAAAGGATTCATCAATGATAATAGGATTAGCACAGGTAAAGCCAGATAAAGTGGATGGATCCACTGAAGGTTCCTTTGCAGCAACCCATGTGGTTTTGGGATACTGCTCAGGCTTCCAGTAGGAACCATCAGCATTCATTTTCCTCTCGAACCCAACACCCTCTTTCCTAGGGTTTCGGTTCAGAATCTGCTTTTTGAGGACATCGCAAAGTGTCTGATGTCCTTTCAGACTTTTATACATCCTTGTTTCAAGCAATGTCTTCAACCTAGCATTTTCATCAGCAATAGTAGTGGTATCCTCAGCAGAGGGGTTAGCTACCACATCAGTAGTTGAAGACAAAGCAACAGTAGTAGTAGTGGAACATTTAGCAACAGAGGTAGCGTTATCACGCTCAATGCATTTTAGACATGGTGGTTCAAATCCATCCTGTGTAACACTGATTTGTTGAGCAAGTATTGAATTGCGCTCCTTCTGAAGATCTCCATAGTCCACTCTTATCTTTTCAATATCTTGCTTTCTTTGAAGACATTCAGAAGAAAGCTTCTCGTGATCAGACAAGAGAGCATTATGTTGATCTTGAAGGGCGTCAAACTTGGAATGAAGTCTCTGAAGACTCTCAGCCAATGCTTTTGACTAATCCATTTCTTCACCCAACATATCATCGCTCTTACTAAGCATGTTTTGAACCTTTTCCAAGGCTCTTTGTTGTTTAGTGGCAAGGGAAGCAAGTTTGACATAGCCGGGGCCAAATTCATCACTTGATTCATCATCACTAGTTTCAGAGAGGTAGCATTCAGTTACCTCAGCACCCCCTGCCATGAGGCATGGTGAAGATAAAGACGATTCAGGTGGAAAGGTCATCTCTTTAAGAGACTCCTTGTAGTCATCAAGCCAAGGATCATGACGATTAAGATGACCTTCATAGACCTCAGAAAGCCGGTCCAAGATTAGCTTCGCATGATTGAGGTGCATGAAGTTCCTGAACTGATTTCGGGATAGACAGGAGCAGATGACATCCTTCGCTATGAGGTTTAGTAGAGTGTACTTGCGAATGTCATCGGCCTCTGCCATCTTGCATAGATCGGTAAGACCGATCTCAGTGACGGTCCACAGTTTGCTATCCATAGCCACGAGTCGCTTCTTCATCATGGCTTTCCACCGAGGATACTCATGACCGTCAAAGGTGGGGCAAGACACATTCCTCAATCCTGCAGTCGACATAGCTAAACTCCAGGTGGTTAAACCGAATCACACAGAACAAGGGAGTACCTTGCTCTGATACCAATTGAAAGTGCTAGTTATCGACTAGAGGGGGGTGAATAGGCGATTTTTATCAAAGTCTTCAAAACGTGGAAGTTTCGAAGACAAACAATAGAAATGACCTAATTGATATGCAGCGGAAGATAAACTACAACAAGCAAGCCATAGTCAAGTATGCAATAATGTGGAAGTACAAAGACTAATAGCAGCTTGGTAGTAAGGACCAGGATGGAAGATAGTATGAAGCCAATCAACAATAACAGTCAAGCAATGAAGTCAAACAGATATGACAAACATGCAATGACTTCACGAAGACAAACTTAAGGTAAAGGGAGTTAGATGATAGAACCAGTCACTTGTTGAAGACACAGGATTTGTTGGACCAGTTCCAGTTGCTGTGACAACTGTACATCTGGTTAGGGAGGCTGAGATTCAACTCAGAAGACCGCGTCTTCACCTTATTCCCCTTGAGCTAAGGAGACACAGTCCTCGCCCAATCACTCTGGTAAGTCTTCAAGGTAGACTTCCGAACCTTCACAGACTTCGTTCACCGGCGATCCACAATGACTCTTGGATGCTCAGAACACAACGCCTAACCGGTTGGAGGATACACAGTCCTCAAGTGTAATAAGTCTTCAGGTCACACAGACAGAAAGACTTCAGTGATGCCTAACACTCTTTGGCTGTGGGTGTTTGGGCTTTGTCCTCGCAAGGATTTCTCTCTCTCAAAGGCTTCGAGGTAGGTTGCTCTCAAACGACAAAAGCCGTAAACTAACTCTGAGCAGCCACCAATTTATGGTGTAGGGGGTGGGCTATTTATAGCCACAAGGCAACCCGACCTGATATATCCGAAATGACCCTGGGTCACTAAGGAACTGACACGTGTTCCAAAGGTGAGATTTGAAACACACACGGCGACTTTACTTGGGCTACAAGCAAAGCTGACTCATCCAGCTCTGGATAAGATTTGCTCTCATTGTCTTCGCTCGAAGACATAGGATTTGGGTTGAGCATCACTTCAGTGAATCTGACTTTGTTCACTTGGACCCCACTTAACAGTACGGTGGTTCCTATGACTCAACAAGGAAGAAAAGGAAACAACGAAACAACACAGTCTTCGCGCTCCATAGTCTTCACTCATTGTCTTCTCATGTCATAGTCTTCAATGTGAATATCTTCACACACACCACCATTGCCGTCAATGTCTTCATACATTTTTAGGGGTCATCTCCAGTCGGTAAACCGAATCAATGAGGGACACTACCTGCGTTATCCTGCAATTCTCACAAACGCATTAGTCCCTCAACCAACTTTGTCGTCAATACTCCAAAACCAACAAGGGTGGCACTAGATGCACTTACAGAAATAAATGCACCTTTCAATTTCAATAATAAAACATGATCATGTTATTAACAACATTGGTCATAAAAAATACCATAATAATATTCATTTTAATTATTACTTTAATATGCTCTTAAAAACTTAACTCTATCTAAACTTTTATTTTCTTTGTCAAAGTGCACTATTAATTATTTACGCAGCGGAAAAAACATGAATAAAAAATCATGAACTTTTTACTCTTTACAGAAACCTTTGTGTCACTTTTTTATTTTCTATTTTCACTTTTTGTTTAGAAAAAAAAGTGAAACCTGGATGCATTAACCCCCAAAATGGGCAAAAAAACAAATAAGACGCGGCTTGAGCATTGCGCTTCCTGGCCCACGTTATGCTCGCACGTTGTGCGCGCCTATCCTGGCTGAAGATAGCCCAGCCTCTTAGGGCCCATTTGGCTCGCGCGCGTGGCTGCCGGCCCAGCAGCTCGGCTGGCCAGTGCTTTCGACCCAAAAGGCCCAGCTGTGTAGCGGCGGCTTAGGTTTTCAATCTTAGTCGTCCGCTGAGATCCAACGGCCACCTGCAGTTCTAGCCCAAACAAAAATGGGTTCATAGCGCCAGCGGGGGGAAACCCTAGTTCATTCCCCCAGCACCTGCGCCTCTCCCTACATCTCGCTCTGCGGCGGCGGATCTCGAACAGCCGACCCGTCCCGCCCGCGACAAGCCTGCGATGGCGTCAGACGCCTCCGTGTCGCGTGAGACTCTTTTCCCCCTTCTCGTTCCCCTTCTTTCCTTTGGCAGAGAGAAAGCACGCGTGCGAGTGAGAGAGAGAGAGAGAGAGACGCCTGTTGTTCCCTCCTCTGCTCCATTTGCGCCTTGACAGTGCCCTTCTCTGTTGGAGTAGTGGCGGGGCACGGCTGCGCCGGCCACCGGCGTCGGCAGCGAACCACCGTGCAGCGCGAGCGGCCTTCCCTTGCCCTTTCTTCTTCTCTTATCAGCTACTACCGCGTAGAGCAACAGAGAAAGAGAGAGAGGTCATGCGCCCTTACTGACCCCTTTGCCGGCGTGCGCGAGCACCTCGGAAGTGAACGCGCCGCCAGCAAAGGGCTCGTTGGTGGTGCCTCTACTTTGCCCCTTTGGGGTGTGTTCTTCTTCCGAACGGCTCGGCTTGCCGATGCCCACCCGGATCGAGAGGAATGGCGCGGCCGGTGTGGAGATGCAACTTTTCTTTGCCCTTCTTTTTTTTTGGGGGTTAGGGTTCATGGGGGGATACTTTCTTTCTCTGATTTTCTTTTGTGCCGAAAAAATCTAACCCGATCTAGCTGATACAATTGTTAGAATCAATTTGGATCAGATAGGTTAGATCAATCCGGTGGTCCTATCTTCTCCTTGGGTTGAAGAGCTTGAGTCGGTTCCAGCCATGGGGAAGTAGTGGCCGGAGATAGCAGAGAGTGGATGGCGGTGGTGGAGCTTCCCGTGAGCACCGCACTAACCCTAGATCGGTAGGGATTGTCGTTGGGGATTGTGGCAGCGATTAACCTCGTTACTCATGCCCCAGCCCCCACCTCTGTTTTTATAGCACGGGTCACAGGGGGCCATGAACCATAGTGGATTGAGCGCCCCCGATCAAGGCGTAGATCTAAGGGCCCGGTGGGCCGTTGGGCCCACACGGTGGAGATCAACCTAACATTCTCCCCCTTAATCTCAACTTTACTTTTAACGTTATACTTTCTAGTTTATTTGTTTCATCGGATATTGGTACATAGAGCATGTTTCATCGTCACAGCTTAATTGCCGATAGAATCATACCGCTACAGCATACATTCTGTTCAGAAACAAATTATGTTCCTTTTGGGCCTATCCAGGAATCATAGGCTTTCCCTTAAACCCATGCCGGCTAAGTGTTCCTTGAACACATTGGCTGGTAAGCCTTTCATTAGCGGATCCGCAAGCATATCATTTGTCCTTATATGCTCGAGACTTATAGTTTGATCCTGGATTTTATCTTTCACAAGAAAATACCTTATCTCTATTGTTTTGGCAGCATTAGTCGACTTGTTATTGTGAGCATAGAATACTGCAGGCTGGTTGTCACAATACATCTTTAGTGGTTTGTGAATAGAATCTACCACTTTCAAGTCGGGTATAAATATCTTTAGCCATATCGCCTGCCCCGTGGCCTTGAAGCATGCTATGAATTTTGCATACATCATAGATGATGCTACTATCGAATGTTTGGAGATTTTCCACGAAATAGCTCCCCCAGCAAGAGTGAATACGTATCCTAACCTGGATTTTCTATCATCTCCATCCCCCGAAAAATCAGCGTCGGAATACCCTTTTATCTCTAGGGAATCACATCTCCTGTATATTAGCATGTAGTCGTTCGTGCCTTGCGCATAACGCAATGCTTTGTTTACCATCTTCCAGAGCTCTATTCATGGATTCTCTTGATATCTACCGAGTACCCCGGTGATAAAAGCTAAGTCAGGGCGAGTGCACACTTGTGCATACTGTAAGCTGCCAACAGTCGAAGCATATGGTACTGCTTTCATTTGATCGATCTCGTACTGATTCTTGGGACATTGGAATTTCCCAAAACTATCACCCTTGACTATAGGAGCAGGTGTGGCTTTACTCCCATGCATATTATATTTTTAAGAACCTTTTTTAAATATGCCTTCTGTGATAGTCCTATGACTCCATTGTTCCTATCTCCGTGAATTTCTATGCCCAAAACATATGATGCTTCACCAAGATCCGTTATGTCAAAATTTGAGGATAAGAACTTCTTTGTTTCTTGTAGTAGACTAACATCACTGCTATTAAGCAGGATATCATTCACATACAAGATTAGGAAAATATATTTCCCATTTTCAAACTTTGCATAAATGCAGTTATCCTCAATATTTTCTTTAAATCCAAAACTTTGATCTTTTGATTAAACTTTAAATACCACTATCTAGAGGCTGGCTTTAATCTATAAATGGATTTCTTCAGGCGGAGTACCATATTTTCCTTGCCTTCCATGATAAAACCCTTGGGTTGTTTCATGTAAACATTTTCTTTTAAATCCCTGTTGAGAAATGTTATCTTTACATCCATTTGATGTAACCCTAAATCAAAATGAGCAACTAATGCCATTATGATTCTGAAGGAATCCTTACATTAGACTGGAGAAAATGTCTCATTGTAATCTATCCCTTCTCTTTGTGTAAATACTTTGCCACAAGTCTTGCTTTATACTTTTCTACATTCCCTTTGGAGTCATACTTAGTTTTGTAGACCCATTTGCAGCCTACTGTCTTGGCTCCTTTAGGAATTTCCTCTAAGTCCCAAACATCTTTGGAACTCATTGATTTCATCTCGTATTCCATTGCCTTCATCCACTTTGACGAATAAGGGCTTCTCATGGCTTCTTCATATGAGGTGGGATCTTTTTCCATATGAACCATTTCTTTGTTATAAAGTTTAAAGTCAGTAGAAATAGCTGACTTTCTTGGTCTTGTAGACCTTCTAAGAGCCTCAGTTTCTGGCACATTCTGTGCCTCAACTTGTGACACTTCTAAAATTTGCTGCTGCACCTCCCTTTCATGCTCAACAACGGGTTCGGTCGGCTCCTGACAGGCAGGTTCAGGGTCTACTCCCATAGTTCTTGTGGGTGGATTTGCAACTGGTAGTGAGAAAAATGGCTCCTGAATCATCGGATTAGGTGCATGCACCCTCTTCTCCTCAAGATCAATTTTACGAGCTACCAAGCTCCCCCTCATCATTTCATCCTCTAAGAAGACTGCATGTCTTGTTTCTACAAACTTTGTATATCTATCTAGGCAGTAGAAACAAAAACCCTTTGATCTGTCTGGATAGCCAATGAAGTGGCAACTCACTTTTTTGGGATCTAACTTTGCAATGTTTGGATTAAACATTTTGGCCTCAACAGGGCACCCCCACACCATGGAGTGTTGTAGGGAGGGCATTGTTCCAGTCCATAACTTGTACAGTGTTTTTGGCACCGACTTGCTGAAGGAAATATGCCCTAGAGGCAATAATAAAGTTATTATTTATTTCCTCATATCATGATAAATGTTTATTATTCATGCTAGAATTGTATTAACCAGAAACATGATACATGCGTGAATACATAGACAAACATATAGTCACTAGTATGCCTCTACTTGACTAGCTCATTAATCAAAGATGGTTATGTTTCCTAACCATAGACATGTGTTGTCATTTGATTAATGGGATCACATCATTAGAAGAATGATGTGATTGACCTGACCCATTCCGTCAGCCTAGCACTTGATCGTTTAGTATGTTGATATTCCTTTCTTCATGACTTATACAAAGTTCCTGCAACTATGAGATTGTGCAACTCACGTTTACCGGAAGAACACTTTGTGTGCTACCAAACGTCACAACGTAACTGGGTGATTATAAAGGTGCTCTACAGGTGTTTCCGAAGGTACATGTTGAGTTGGCATAATTCGAGATTAGGTTTTGTCACTCCGATTGTCAGAGAGGTATCTCTGGGCCCTCTTGGTAATACTCATCACTTAAGCCTTGCAAGAATTATAACTAATGAGTTAGTAATAAGATGATGTGTTACAGAACGAGTAAAGAGACTTGCCAGTAACGAGATTGAACTAGGTATTGGATACCGACGATCAAATCTCGGGCAAGTAACATACCGATGACAAGGGGAACAACGTATGTTGTTATGCGGTTTGACCGATAAAGATCTTCGTAGAATATGTAGGAACCAATATGGGCATCCAGGTTCCGCTATTGGTTATTGACCGAGAATGGTTCTAGGTCATGTCTACATAGTTCTCGAACCCGTAGGGTCCGCACGCTTAACGTTACGATGACAGTTTTATTATGAGTTTATAAGTTTTGATGTACCGAAGTTTGTTCGGAGTCCCGGATGTGATCACGGACATGACGAGGAGTCTCGAAATGGTTGAGACATAAAGATTGATATATTGGAAGCCTATATTTGGACATCGGAAAGGTGCCGGGTGAAATCGGGATTTTACCGGAACACCGGGGGGTTACCGGAACCCTCCCGGGGGTTAATGGGCCTTGGTGGGCCATGAGGGAGAAGAGGAGGGCCGGCCAGGGCAGGCCGCGCGCCCCCTCCCCCCCTAGTCCGAATAGGACAAGGAAGAGGGGGGCGGCGCCCCCCTTTCCTCTTTCCCCTCCCCCCTTTCCTTCTCCACCAAGGCAAGAGGGGGGAGTCCTACTCCCGGTGGGAGTAGGACTCCTCCAGGCGCACCCCAAAGGGGCCGGCCGCACCTCCCCCTCCCTCCATTATATACGGGTGCAAGGGGGCAGCCCATAACACACAAGTTGATCTACGGATCGTTCCTTAGCCGTGTGCGGTGCCCCCCTCCACCATATTCCACCTCGGTCATATCGTCGCGAAGCTTAGGCGAAGCCCTGCGCCGGTAGAACATCATCATCGTCACCACGCCGTCGTGCTGACGGAACTCATCCCCGAAGCTTTGCTGGATCGGAGCCCGGGGATCGTCATCGAGCTGAACGTGTGCTGAACTCGGAGGTGTCGTACGTTCGGTGCTTGGATCGGTCGGATCGTGAAGACGTGCTACTACATCAACCGCGTTGTGCTAACGCTTCCGCTTACGGTCTACGAGGGTACATGGACAACACTCTCCCCTCTCGTTGCTATGTCATCACCATGATCTTGCGTGTGCGTAGGAAATTTTTTGAAATTACTACGTTCCCCAACAGTGGCATCCGAGCCTAGGTTTTATGCGTTGATGTTATATGCACGAGTAGAACACAATTGAGTTGTGGGTGATACAAGTCATACTGCTTACCAGCATGTCATACTTTGGTTCGGCGGTATTGTGAGATGAAGCGGCCCGGACCGACATTACGCCTATGCTTACGCGAGACTGGTTTCACCGTTGCGAGCACTCGTGCTTAATGGTGGCTGGCGGGTGTCTGTCTCTCTCACTTTAGCTGAATCGAGTGTGGCTACGCCCGGTCCTTGCGAAGGTTAAAACAGCACCAACTTGACAAACTATCGTTGTGGTTTTGATGCGTAGGTAAGAACGGTTCTTGCTAAGCCCGTAGCAGCCACGTAAAATTTTGCAACAACAAAGTAGAGGACGTCTAACTTGTTTTTGCAGGGCATGTTGTGATGTGATATGGTCAAGACGTGATGCTATATTTTATTGTATGAGATGATCATGTTTTGTAACCGAAGTTATTGGCAACTGGCAGGAGCCATATGGTTGTCGCTTTATTGTATGAAATGCAAACGCCCTGTAATTGCTTTACTTTATCACTAAGCGGTAGCGATAGTCGTAGAAGCAATAGTTGGTGAGAAGACAACGATGCTACGATGGAGATCAAGGTGTCGCGCCGGTGACGATGGTGATCATGATGGTGCTTCGAAGATGGAGATCACAAGCACAAGATGATGATGGCCATATCATATCACTTATATTGATTGCATGTGATGTTTATCCTTTATGCATCTTATCCTGCTTTGATTAACGGTAGCATTTTAAGATGATCTCTCACTAAAAATTATCAAGAAGTGTTCTCCCTGAGTATGCACCGTTGCCAAAGTTCGTCGTGCCCAGACACTACGTAATGATCGGGTGTGATAAGCTCTACGTCCATCTACAACGGGTGCAAGACAGTTTTGCCCACGCGGAATACTCAGGTTAAGCTTGACGAGCCTAGCATATGTAGATATGGCCTCGGAACACGGAGACCGAAAGGTCGAGCGTGAATCATATAGTAGATATGATCAACATAAAGATGTTCACCATTGAAAACTACCCCATCTCACGTGATGATCGGTTATGGTTTAGTTGATTTGGATCACGTGATCACTTAGATGACTAGAGAGATGTCTGTCTAAGTGGGAGTTCTTAAGTAATATGATTAATTGAACCTAAATTTATCATGAACTTAGCACCTGATAGTATTTTGCTTGTCTATGTTTGTTTGTAGATAGATGGCTCGTGCTGTTGTTCCGTTGAATTTTAATGCGTTCCTTGAGAAAGCAAAGTTGAAAGAGGATGGTAGCAATTACACGGAATGGGTCCGTAACCTGAGGATTATCCTCATTGCTGCACAGAAAAGTTACGTCCTGGAAGCACCGCTGGGTGCCAGGCCTGCTGCTGATGCAACTGACGACGTTAAGAACGTCTGGCAGAGCAAAGCTGATGACTACTCTATAGTTCAGTGTGCCATGCTTTACGGCTTAGAACCGGGTCTTCAACAACGTTTTGAACGTCATGGAGCATATGAGATGTTCCAGGAGTTGAAGTTAATATTTCAAGCAAATGCCCGGATTGAGAGATATGAAGTCTCCAATAAGTTCTACAGCTGCAAGATGGAGGAGAATAGTTCTGTTAGTGAGCATATACTCAAAATGTCTGGGTATAATAATCACTTGATTCAACTGGGAGTTAATCTTCCGGATGATAGCGTCATTGAAAGAATTCTCCAATCACTGCCACCAAGCTACAAGAGCTTTGTGATGAACTATAATATGCAAGGGATGAACAAGACTATTCCCGAGCTCTTCGCAATGCTAAAAGCTGTGGAGGTAGAAATCAAGAAGGAGCATCAAGTGTTGATGGTCAACAAGACCACTAGTTTCAAGAAAAAGGGCAAAGGGAAGAAGAAGGGGAACTTCAAGAAAAACAGCAAGCAAGTTGCTGCTCAAGAGAAGAAACCCAAGTCTGGACCTAAGCCTGAAACTGAGTGCTTCTACTGCAAGCAGACTGGTCACTGGAAGCGGAACTGCCCCAAGTATTTGGCGGATAAGAAGGATGGCAAAGTGAACAAAGGTATATGTGTTATACATGTTATTGATGTGTACCTAACTAGAGCTCGTAGTAGCACCTGGGTATTTGATACTGGTTCTGTTGCTAATATTTGCAACTCGAAACAGGGACTACAGAATAAGCGAGCACTAGCCAAGGACGACGTGCGATGCGCGTGGGAAACGGTTCCAAAGTCGATGTGATCGCAGTCGGCACGCTACCTCTACATCTACCTTCGGGATTAGTTTTAGACCTGAATAATTGTTATTTGGTGCCAGCGTTGAGCATGAACATTATATCTGGATCTTGTTTGATGCGAGACGGTTATTCATTTAAATCAGAGAATAATGGTTGTTCTATTTATATGAGTAATATCTTTTATGGTCATGCACCCTTGAAGAGTGGTCTATTTTTATTAAATCTCGATAGTAGTGATACACATATTCATAGTGTTGAAACCAAAAGATGCAGAGTTAATAATGATAGTGCAACTTATTTGTGGCACTGCCGTTTGGGTCATATCGGTGTAAAACGCATGAAGAAACTCCATACTGATGGACTTTTGGAATCACTTGATTATGAATCACTTGGTACTTGCGAACCGTGCCTTATGGGTAAGATGACAAAAACGCCGTTCTCCGGAACTATGGAGCGAGCAACTGATTTGTTGGAAATCATACATACTGATGTTTGTGGCCCAATGAATGTTGAGGCTCGTAGCGGGTATCGTTATTTTCTCACCTTCACAGATGATTTGAGCAGATATGGGTATATCTACTTGATGAAACACAAGTCTGAAACATTTGAAAAGTTTAAAGAATTTCAGAGTGAAGTGGAAAATCATCGTAACAAGAAAATAAAGTTTCTACGATCTGATCGTGGAGGAGAATATTTGAGTTATGAGTTTGGCCTACACTTGAAACAATGTGGAATAGTTTCGCAACTCACGCCACCTGGAACACCACAACGAAATGGTGTGTCCGAACGTCGTAATCGTACTTTACTGGATATGGTGCGATCTATGATGTCTCTTACTGATTTACCGCTATCATTTTGGGGTTATGCTTTAGAGATGGCCGCATTCACGTTAAATAGGGCACCATCAAAATCCGTTGAGACGACGCCTTATGAACTGTGGTTTGGCAAGAAACCAAAGTTGTCGTTTCTTAAAGTTTGGGGCTGCGATGCTTATGTGAAGAAACTTCAACCAGATAAGCTCGAATCTAAATCGGAGAAATGTGTCTTCATAGGATACCCAAAAGAGACTATTGGGTACACCTTCTATCACAGATCCGAAGGCAAGACATTCGTTGCTAAGAATGGATCCTTTCTAGAGAAGGAGTTTCTTTCGAAAGAAGTGAGTGGGAGGAAAGTAGAACTTGATGAGATAACTGTATCTACTCCATTATTGGAAAGTAGTTCATCACGAGAACCGGTTCCTGTGACAACTACACCAATTAGTGAGGAAGCTAATGATAATGATCGTGAAACTTCAGATCAAGTTTCTACTGAACTTCGTAGGTCTACCAGAGTAAGATCCACGCCAGAGTGGTACGGTAATCCTATTCTGGAAGTCATGTTACTTGACCATGATGAACCTACGAACTATAAGGAAGCGATGATGAGCCCGGATTCCACAAAATGGCTAGAAGCCATGAAATCTGAGATGGGATCCATGTATGAAAACAAAGTATGGACTTTGGTTGACTTGCCCAATGATCGGCAAGCCATTGAGAATAAATGGATTTTTAAGAAGAAGACTGACGCTGATGGTAGTATAACTGTCTATAAAGCTCGACTTGTTGCAAAAGGTTTTCGACAAGTTCAAGGGGTTGACTACGATGAGACTTTCTCACCCGTAGCGATGCTTAAGTCCGTCCGAATCATGTTAGCTATTGCTGCATTTCATAATTATGAAATTTGTCAAATGGATGTCAAGACTGCATTCTTGAATGGATTTCTAGAAGAAGAGTTGTATATGATGCAGCCGGAAGGTTTTATTGATCCAAAAGGTGCTGACAAAGTGTGCAAGCTCCAGCGTTCCATTTATGGACTGGTGCAAGCATCTCGGAGTTGGAATAAACGCTTTGATAGTGTGATCAAAGCATATGGTTTTATACAGACTTTTGGAGAAGCCTGTATTTACAAGAAAGTGAGTGGGAGCTCTGTAGCATTTCTAATTTTATATGTAGATGACATATTATTAATTGGAAATGATATAGAATTTCTGGATAGCATAAAAGGATACTTGAATAAAAGTTTTTCAATGAAAGACCTCGGTGAAGCTGCTTACATATTGGGCATCAAGATCTATAGAGATAGATCAAGACGCTTAATAGGACTTTCACAAAGCACATACCTTGACAAAATTTTGAAAAGGTTCAAAATGGATCAGGCAAAGAAAGGATTCTTGCCTGTGCTACAAGGTGTGAAGTTGAGTCAAACTCAATGCCCGACCACAGCAGAAGATAGAGAGAAAATGGAAAATGTTCCCTATGCTTCAGCCATAGGCTCTATCATGTATGCAATGTTGTGTACCAGACATGACGTATGCTTAGCAAAAAGCTTGGCAGGAAGGTACCAAAGTAATCCAGGAGTGGATCACTGGAAAGCGGTCAAGAACATCCTGAAATACCTGAAAAGGACTAAGAAAATGTTTCTCGTATATGGAGGTGACAAAGAGCTAGTCGTAAACGGTTACGTCGATGCAAGCTTTGACACTGATCCGGACGATTCTAAATCGCAAACCGGATACGTGTTTTTATTAAACGGTGGAGCTGTAAGTTGGTGCAGTTCTAAACAAAGCGTCGTAGCAGGATCTACATGTGAAGCGGAGTACATAGCTGCTTCGGAAGCAGCAAATCAAGGAGTCTGGATGAAGGAGTTCATTTCCGATCTAGGTGTCATACCTAGTGCATCGGGACCAATGAAAATCTTCTATGACAATACTGGTGCAGTTGCCTTGGCAAAGGAATCCAGATTTCACAAGAGGACCAAGCACATCAAGAGACGCTTCAAGTCCATTCGGGACCAAGTCCAAGTGGGAGACATAGAGATTTGCAAAATACATACGGATCTGAATGTTGCAGACCCGTTGACTAAGCCTCTCTCACGAGCAAAACATGATCAACACCAAGACTCCATGGGTGTTAGAATCATTACTATGTAATCTAGATTATTGACTCTAGTGCAAGTGGGAGACTCAAGGAAATATGCCCTAGAGGCAATAATAAAGTTATTATTTATTTCCTCATATCATGATAAATGTTTATTATTCATGCTAGAATTGTATTAACCGGAAACATGATACATGTGTGAATACATACACAAACATATATTCACTAGTATGCCTCTACTTGACTAGCTCATTAATCAAAGATGGTTATGTTTCCTAACCATAGACATCTGTTGTCATTTGATTAATGGGATCACATCATTAGAAGAATGATGTGATTGACATGACCCATTCCGTTAGCCTAGCACTTGATCGTTTAGTATGTTGCTATTGCTTTCTTCATGACTTATACAAAGTTCCTACAACTATGAGATTGTGCAACTCACGTTTACCGGAAGAACACTTTGTGTGCTACCAAACGTCACAACGTAACTGGGTGATTATAAAGGTGCTCTACAGGTGTTTCTGAAGGTACATGTTGAGTTGGCATAATTCGAGATTAGGTTTTGTCACTCCGATTGTCGGAGAGGTATCTATGGGCCCTCTCGGTAATACTCATCACTTAAGCCTTGCAAGCATTATAACTAATGAGTTAGTAATAAGATGATGTGTTACAGAACGAGTAAAGAGACTTGCCAGTAACGAGATTGAACTAGGTATTGGATACCGACGATCAAATCTCGGGAAAGTAACATACTGATGACAAAGGGAACAACGTATGTTGTTATGCGGTTTGACCGATAAAGATCTTCATAGAATATGTAGGAACCAATATGGGCATCCAGGTTCCGCTATTGGTTATTGACCGAGAATGGTTCTAGGTCATGTCTACATAGTTCTCGAACCCATAGGGTCCGCACGCTTAACGTTACGATGACAATTTTATTATGAGTTTATAAGTTTTGATGTACCGAAGTTTGTTCGGAGTCCCGGATGTGATCATGGACATGACGAGGAGTCTCGAAATGGTCGAGACATAAAGATTGATATATTGGAAGCCTATATTTGGACATCGGAAAGGTGCCGGGTGAAATCGGGATTTTACCGGAACACCGGGGGGTTAACGGAACCCTCCCGGGGGTTAATGGGCCTTAGTGGGCCATGAGGGAGAAGAGGAGGGCCGGCCAGGGCAGGCCGCGCACCCCCTCCCCCCTAGTCCGAATAGGACAAGGAAGGGGGGGCGGCGCCCCCCTTTCCTCTTTCCCCTCCCCCCTTTCCTTCTCCACCAAGGCAAGAGGGGGGAGTCCTACTCCCGGTGGGAGTAGGACTCCTCCAGGCGCACCCCAAAGGGGCCAGCCGCACCTCCCCCTCCCTCCTTTATATACGGGGGCAAGGGGGCACCCCATAACACACAAGTTGATCTACGGATCGTTCCTTAGCCGTGTGCGGTGCCCCCCTCCACCATATTCCACCTCGGTCATATCGTCCCGAAGCTTAGGCGAAGCCCTGCGCCGGTAGAACATCATCATCGTCACCACGCCGTCGTGCTGACGGAACTCATCCCCGAAGCTTTGCTGGATCGGAGCCCGGGGATCGTCATCGAGCTGAACGTGTGCTGAACTCGGAGGTGCCGTACATTCGGTGCTTGGATCGGTCGGATCGTGAAGACGTACGACTACATCAACCGCGTTGTGCTAACGCTTCCGCTTACGGTCTACGAGGGTACGTGGACAACACTCTCCCCTCTCGTTGCTATGTCATCACCATGATCTTGTGTGTGCGTTGGAAAAATTTTGAAATTACTACGTTCCCCAACACTTGCTTGGTACTCTATTGAGAATATGAATGGCGGTTTCCATAATCCCAATGGAAATGTGGAGTAACTCATCATACTGCACACCATATCCATAAGTGTTCGGTTGCGCCTTTCAGCTACTCCATTTTGCTGAGGCTCGCCCGACATTGAATACTGGGCTACTATATATGCCAGTCTCCTGCAAAAGTTCCAGGGACTTGGCCATATGGGGTGTATCGATCGTACTACTCTCCCCCACGGTCAGATCTTACTATCTTTATTATTTTATCATCCTGATTTTCAACTTCAGCTTTGAATATTTTATACTTATCCAACGCTTCGTATCTTTCTTTGATTGGATAAATATATCCATAACGAGAGTAGTCATTTGTGAATGTTATGGACGAGTCATATCCATCCACACTTTTCACCGGAAATGGTCCACAAATGTCAGTGTGAATGATTTCTAGTGTGCGTGTGCTATGGATTGCACCCTTTTTGATTTGTTTTATATACTTTCCTTTAATGCAATCTATGCATTATTCTAAGCCTCAGAACTCTAACGGAGGACGAATTTCACTTTTGACTAATCTTTCTATTCCCCCTGGAAATATGGCCCAAGCAATAGTGCCATAACTTTGGTGAGTCGCGAGTTCTCTTTCTTTTCTTTTGTTCTTTATTCGACGCGACATGCTCATTCAGATTACACACAGAATGCACTTTTTCACGTAATGATAATAAATAAAGCTCATCGTGTAGTAAAGCATCACCCACATAAGCATTATTAAACCATATGGCACACTTACCATGTCCAAAATAACATTCAAAATTATCTTTGTCCAAACATGAAACACTAATTAAGTTTCTATGACATGATGGAACATATAAAACATTTCTAAGTAGAAGCTCGAATCCATCGGCTAACTCTAAGGAGATTGATAACCCACAAGTATAGGGGATCAATTGTAGCCTCTTTCTATAAGTAAGAGTGTCGAACCCAACGAGGAGATAAAGGTAGAACAAATATTCCCTCAAGTTCTATCGACCACCGATACACAACTCTACGCACGCTTAACGTTCACTTTATCTAGAACAAGTATGAAACTAGAAGTACTTTGTAGGTGTTGTTGGATAGGTTTGCAAGATAATAAAGAGCACGTAAATAAAAACTAGGGGCTATTTAGATAAAGAAGCAATAAAGTAAATATAGCGAGTGTGGAAAAGTGGTGGTCGGAGTTGTGGAATTGTCCCTAAGCAATTGACTACTTTACTAGACCTATAGCAAGTTTTATGTGGGAGAGGCATAAGCTAACATAGTTTCTCTTCTTGGATCATATGCACTTATGATTGGAACTCTAGCAAGCATCCGCAACTACTAAAGATCATTAAGGTAAAACCCAACCATAGCATTAAAGTACCAAGTCCTCTTTATTCCCATACGCCATGACCCACTTATCCGTATTTGTGTTTCAGTCACTCACGCAACATAGACAATAAGCAAACCATGAACATATTGCAACACCCTACAGCGGGAATCCCTCACGCTTGCGCGACACGGAGATAACCATATGACAACAACATAACCACAAGCAAATTAAACCAATCATAGCAGTTCATCAATGGCGACTGCTACAAATAAGTCGGTTGATAAGTGTGGAACTTAAGCCACCTCATGAGCCCTCCGATCATCCCAACCTGGCCGTCAGATTTGGTCAATGCGCAGGTCATTGAAACACCACTCCTGCTTCGTCCCATGTCACCGCAACGCTCGGATGCGTGAGCGCGGAGCTGGCCCTCCTCGGCTCCTCGCAGGACAACCACCGTCGCCGCCCGCTCCATTGCAGCGCCGCTGTCATCGACTTGTCGCGCCCGCCGGCAGCAGCGCCGCCATCCCCGTATGCAACGCCGACGGCAACAGTACTAGCTTCATTGCAGCGCGGCCGTCCTCATATGCAGCGCTGCGGCAGGAACGCCCGCTCCATTGCAGTGCCATCGGCATTGACTTGTCATCCCGCCGACAGCAGCGCCGCCGTTGGAAAGAACGCCCGCTCCATTGAGTTCCACCGTCCTCGACATGCAGCACCGGCGGCGGCATCGCCCCCTCTATTGCAGCACCATCATCCTCATGTGTAGCGCTGGCTGCGGCAGCACCCCCTCCATCGAAGCACCACCGTCCTCGTTTGCAGTGCTGATGTCTACTACACAACCTTCTTCTTGTAGACGTTGTTGGGCCTGCAAGTGCACAGGTTTGTAGGACAGTAGCAAATTTCCCTCAAGTGGATGACCTAAGGTTTATCAATCCGTAGGAGGCGTAGGATGAATATGGTCTCTCTCAAACAACCCTGTAACCAAATAGCAAAGAGTCTCTTGTCTCCCCAACACACCCAATACAATGGCAAATTGTCTAGGTGCACTAGTTCAGCAAAGAGATGGTGATACAAGTGCAAAATAGATAGTAGATAAAGGTATCTGTAATCTGAAATTATAAAAACAGCAAGGTAACAAGTGGTAAATGTGAGCGTAAACGATATTGCAATGATAGGAAACAAGGCCTAGGGTTCATACATTCACTAGTGAAAGTTCTCTCAACAATAATAATATAGATAGATCATATAACAATCTCTCAACATGCAACAAAGAGTCACTCCAAAGCCACTAATAGCGGAGAACAAATGTAGAGATTATGGTAGGGTACGAAACCACCTCAAAGTTATTCTTTCGGATCGATCTATAAAAGAGTTCGTACTAGAATAACACCTTAAGACACAAATCAACCAAAACCCTAATGTCACCTAGATACTCCATTGTCACCTCAAGTATCCGTGGGCATGGTTATACGATATGCATCACACAATCTCAGATTCATCCAACCAACATAAAGTACTTCAAAGAGTGCCCCAAAGTTTCTACCGGAGAGTCAAGAACGTGTGCCAACCCCTGTGCATAGGTTCATGGGCGGAACCCGCAAGTTGATCACCAAAACATACATCAAGTGGCACGTGATATCCCATTGTCACCAAAGATAAACACGGCAAGACATACATCAAGTGTTCTCAAAAAAGACTCAATCCGATAAGATAACTTCAAAGGGGAAACTCAATTCATCACAAGAGAGTAGAGGGGAGAAACATCATAAGATCCAACTACAATAGCAAAGCTAGGGATACATCAAGATCGTGCCATAGAGGGAACACGAGAGAGAACACGAGAGAGAGAGAGAGATCAAACACATAGCTACTAGTACATACCCTCAGCCCCGAGGGTGAACTACTCCCTCCTCATCATGGAGAGCGCCGGGATGATGAAGACGGCCACCGGTGATGGATTCCCCCTCCCGCAGGATGCCGGGAAGGGCTCCCGAGAGGTTTTTGGTGGCTACAGAGGCTTCCGGTGGCGGAACTCCCGATCTATCTTGATTTCTGATGGTTTTAGGCTACGTAGGTATATATAGGCGAAAGATGTCAGTCGGGGGACGCTCGAGGGGCCCACAAGACAGTGGGCCACCACCCTGTAAGGGGGCGCGCCCTCCTATCTTGTGGCCTCCTCAAGGCTCTTCTGACGTGAACTCCAAGTCTCCCGGATCATAATCTTCCAAAAAATATGGGCTGGGCCTCCAGTTAATAGGTTAGTCCCAGAAGTAATATAAAAGTGTATAATAAAGCCCATAATCATTCAAAACACATAGTAATATAGCATGGAACAATAAAAAATTATAGATGCGTTGGAGACATATCAAGCATCCCCAAGCTTAATTCCTGCTCGTCCTCGAGTAGGTAAATGATAAAAACAGAATTTTTGATGTGGAATGCTACCTAGCATGATTCTCAAAGTAATTTTCTTTATTGTGGCACGAATGTTCAGATCCAAATGATTCAAAATAAAATTTCATCTTGACATAAGAAAGAGTAATACTTCAAGCATACTAATCAAAGTAATCATGTCTACTCAAAATAACATGGCCAAAGAAAGTTATCCCTACAAAATCATATAGTCTGGCTGTTGCTCTATCTTCATCACACAAAGTATTTAATCATGCACAACCCCGATGACAAGCCAAGTAATTGTTTCATACTTTAATAATCTCAAACTCTTTCAACTTTCACGCAATACATGAGCGTGAGCCATGGACATAGCACTATATGTGGAATAGAATGGTGGTTGTGGAGAAGATAAAAGAAGGAGAAGATAGTCTCACATCAACTAGGTGTATCAACGGGCTATGGAGATGCCCATTAATAGATATCAATGTGAGTGAGTAGGGATTGCCATGCAACGGATGCACTAGAGCTATAAATATATGAAAGCTCAACAAAAGAAACTAAGTGGGTGTGCATCCAACTTGCTTGCTCATGAAGACCTAGGGCACTTTTGAGGAAGCCCGTCATTGGAATATACAAGCCAAGTTCTATAATGATAAATTCCCACTAGTATATGAAAGTGACAACATATGAGACTCTCTATCATGAAGATCATGGTGCTATTTTGAAGCACAAGTGTGGAAAAAGAGATAGTAGCATTGTCCCTTCTCTCTTTTTCTCTCATTTTATTTTTTTTCTTTTTTCTCTTTTTTTTTCTTTCTTTGGCCTTCCCCTTTTTTTCTTTTTGGCATTTCTTTTTTCTTTTCTTTTTGTAAAGTCCGAAGTCTCATCCCGACTTGTGGGGGAATCATAGTCTTCATCATCCTTTCCTCGCTAGGACAATGCTCTAATAATGAAGATCATCACACTTTTATGGATTTACAACTCAAAGCTATAACAAGATATGACTCTATATGAATGCCTCCGGCGGTGTACCGGGATATGCAATGAATCAAGAGCGACATGTATGAAAATTATGAAAGTGGCCTTGCCACAAATACGATGTCAACTACGTGATCATGCAAGGAGCAATATGACAAAAGTAACGCGTGTCATATGAACGGAACGGTGGAAAGTTGCATGGCAATATATCTCGGAATGGCTATGGAAATGCCATAATAGGTAGGTATGATGGCTGTTTTGAGGAAGGTAAATGGTGGGTGTATGGTACCGGCGAAATTTGCGCGGCACAAGAGAGGCTAGCAATAATGGAAGGATGATGTGCGTATAATCCATGGACTCAACATTAGTCAAAAGAACTCATGCACTTATTGCAAAAATCTAGAAGTCATCAAAAACCAAAGCACTACGTGCATGCTCCTAGGGGGATAGATTGGTAGGAAAAGACCATCGCTCGTCCCCAACCGCCACTCATAAGGAAGACAATAAATAAATAAAATTATGCTCCAACTTCATCACAAAGCGGTTCACCATACGTGCATGCTACGGGAATCACAACCCTTAACACAAGTATTTTTCATAATCACCTCAACTAGCATGACTCTAATATCACTACCTCCATATCTCAAAACAATTATCAAGTATCAAATTGATCATAGCATCCAATTCACTTCCTATGATAGTTTTCGTTCAAATTACCATGTTGTTTAAGACTCTCAAAATAATATAAGTGAAGCATGAGAGACTAGCAATTTCTACAAAATATAACCACCGTTGTGCTCTAAAAGATATAAGTGAAGCACTAGAGCAAATGACAAACTACTTCAACAAGATATAAGTGAAGATCAATGAGTAGCTAAATAATTATGCAACTATGTGAAGACTCTCTCTCATTAAAAAAATTCAGATCTTTGTATTGTATTCAAGCAGCAAGCAAAACAAAATAAAATGACATTGCAAGGATAACACAACTCATGTGAAGAAGCAAAAACTTACGCTCAACCGATACTAACCGATGATTGTTGAAGAAGAAAGGTGAGATGCCTACCGGGGCATCCCCAAGCTTAGATGCTTGAGACTTCTTGAAATATTATCTTGGGGTGCCTTGGGCATCCCCAAGCTTGAACTTTTGTGTCTCCTTAATTCCTCGTATATCATTGTTTCTCTTTTTATCAAAAGCCTCATCCACAACAAACTCAACAAGAACTCGTGAGATAGGTTAGTATAAACCAATGCAAAACCTTATCATTTTCTACTGTAAAAAATCACTAAAATTATTATTCAACATTGCATACTAAATGCCTCAGCATATTTAACACTCATATCCTCAAATAGAATCATTAAACAAGCAAACATATGCAAACAATGCAACCATAACAGCTGTAACACCCCGAAATCATGCTATAGTAATCTCCCCTAATGGTGCCATGTCATCAAGTTTGACTAAGCCAAATTGCCACTTGTTAAAAAACCAGAGTCTAATTCAAATTTAAATTTCAAGTCAAAGTAATATATCTTCAAGCAGTAAAACTAAATGTTCACATTATTCCATAATTCCCCTGATCATTTGTCATGTTGAACCCAACCTTATTTGACCCACCAATTAATCCCTAGGATTGGTAAAGTGGTCCAACAGCAAATAAAATAGCCTTTTCAGTATAAGCAAATATTTATACAATTCCAATTGACCTCAAACTTTATGTTTCTTTCCAAAATATTGCGAAGTAATTAAGCGACAAGTTTCATGATGAACAAAATTCAATTGGTATTTAAAAGTAGTGCAAAACAGTGGTGAATAAAAGAAACCAAAGAATAAACTGAAACAGAAAAATTAAACAAATGAGAGAAACCTAGCTACTGTACACGTAAGGCCCAAAGGACCAGTAGGTAGCCCAGCCCACCAGGAGGTTTCCTCCTACCTCCTGTTCACAGGAGACGCGCTGGACGCGCCCACGGCGTCCATGGCCGGATTGGCCACGTGCCGGCCATCGAGCGACGCACCGGCGTCCTACAAGGTCATCTCGAACCCCCCTGCAAACCCTAGCCCCCATTCGCCCCTCTTCTCACTCCCTCTTCCCGTTCTGGATGTGCCCAACTCCGTCGTCGCCATGGCCCTCGTCGATCCCGTGGCCACTGCCCTCCCCACCACCTAGTATTGCGCCAGGTGCTCCTCCCGCCTCCGCTGCTTCCTATACGCTGAAGAACACGAGCCGAGTGCCTCTGCTTCGACCGGATCGAGTCGTTCCCCTTCTCTGCACCGCCAACGCCATTGCCGGAATTCATCGCCTCCGCGCCTTCCCCGAGCACGCTATGCACACCTACAGGCTCACCGTGAGCTACTCTTCCTCCCCCCTCACCTCTCTTGAACGAGCTCGTCCTCTAGGCCGTAGGACCGTCATGGCCGAAGCTTGATGCCGCACGGCTGGTCGCCGGCGTCACTCCGGTGGCCTATTGGTCACACGCGTGTGCCCATCATCTTCGCTACATCGCATAGGTGGTCCTCTAGACTCCTGCTCGTCGTGTGTGCGCCCGTGGCTTCGACCCCGTCAAGTCCGGGCCGGCGCCATCGCTCAGCCCTGTGCTCCCTCGCCTCTGGTCAAGTCCGGCCACAGCCTTGGCCGCCCTACGCGCGCTCGCCCGCGCCCGGCTGCATCCTGCTTTGCCGAGCGCCATGTCTTCTGCCGCCGCTACCCTTCTGTTGCTGCTGTTTGCTGCCCCACACGCGCTGCTGCTGCTCTGGAACTGCTGTTGCCTGCCGTCCCTGCGCGTGCCCGGCCGCCTGCCGTCCCTGCGCGTGCCCGGCCGCCGTGCCCGTGCCCAGCCGCCCGTGGTCGCGCCCCTGTGCCTGCAGCCGGCTGTCGAGCTGCCCTCGGCTCCTCTTGCTGCTACTCCTGCTCCATGCAGCTGCTTGTTGCTGCTACTTTGTTGCTGCTTGCTCTACCTGAAGCCGTTATTGCTTGCTTTGCCTGATGCGTCATTGCTGCTACAGACTCTGTCCAAGAGGCTGGCCCTATTAGTGCTTCATTGGATTAGGTTAGGGGCTAATCTAATTAGCTAGTCTAATTAGACACTGACTGCTGGGCCCCTTTCTAATTAGTTACACCAAATGACCTCTGGTTTAGTTACCATGTATGACATGTGGGTCCCTTGTCTAGTTTGACCAGTCAAACTATTGACTTGGTAAACCCAGTCTATGGCATGTGGGTCCTGTTTGACCTTGTTGACCAGCCAACAGTTGACTAGTCAATTGTTGACTGGACTAGTTGACTGGGTCAACCCAGCCTTCTGGTCCCATTTGTAAGCCACTGTGGCTAGCTGCAGCTAGGTGTAAAAAGTATTTTACTATTTAAATTCGTAATATAAATAAATTCAAAAAAATGCTTTAAACTAAATTCATAGAAAATAAACCGTAAGCCAGATGAAAATGTTTTCTACATGAAAGTTGCTTAGAAAAATGAGACGAATCCGGATACGCGATCCATTCATCTGTCACATGCCCCTAGCATGCTGAACATGGAACTTTCCTCCTCCGGTCATCTGTCTGACACAGGTCACTTCCCCCCTCGCCGGCATCGTGTAGCACCGCGTTAGAACACATATACCTCTGCATGTTGTCCTGTTATGCTATGTTTGCCTTATATTTACTGTTTCTTCCCCCTCTTCTCTCCGGTAGACCTCGAGATCGATGCTGCCCCTGTGATCGACTACGTCGACGACGACCCCTCCTTGCCAGAGCAACCAGGCAAGCCCCCCCTTTGATCATCCCGATATCACCCATTCCATTCTCTCATGCTTGCATTATATTTTGCTATTGTTATTGTTTGCTCCTATTCTGATGCATAACCTGCTTTTGTAGCCTGCTTATTGTTACCTTACCTGCTTATCCTAAACTGCTTAGTATAGGTTGGTTAGAGATCCATCAGTGACCCCCATCTTGTCCTTGTTGCCCCTGCTTCATCATCCAAGACCCAATCAACGGGATTGAAGACCAGACCCCTTCACCGCACATCACTTTCCCCTTAGTTGCTCGACACTGCTGGGTTACTATCGAGTGCCGAGGGTGAGACCTCTACAGCACTTCTAATGTTAACCCTATAGTGTAGCTATTCGGTCATGGTCATCGAGGGTGATTCCGCCTTAACCACTTCCGATACGACTCTGTCGTGCAACCCCTCAAGTGTGAACCTCGGGGTGATTCCTCTTACGTTCACCTTGATGATTACATTGAGTGGAATTCACCGAGGGTGATTCCTCGGGTTTTCCCCTTGATGTTTGGACACACGGATACTTGGACTTTACAACTGTTACTTGGAAGGGCGGGTCGACCCTGAGGGGTACCCGCGAGTGATGTGGAGACGGGTTGACCTGGAGGGTACCCGAGAGCTGAATACGAGGCGTGGCCGGGCATTCTTAGCCCTTGCCGCAAGTCCTCGAGACGGGGCGACGGGGTCACATCTTTCATGAGTCTTTGCTCGTGACCGCACTACCAACACACTAATGGTTTGGATATTTGATCCGAGGGGCCTCTGTCCTGATAGTACTAACCATCACGTGGGCATAGTATGGTCGTTCTACGTCGTATGCATCAGCCGAAGCTTAATAGACGTCAGCGACTGAGCGGCGCGCGCCGGGTTGGACTGGTTACGCCTTCACTTGTATAAGGGAGGCTAGGTCTGCTCACCGGCCGCGTACGCAACGTGCAGGAGTTTCCGGGGAAATGGACCATGACCCCTGGGGGCATAGGTTTAGTCTGGCGTGCTGACCTCTCTATTAAGCCTAGGTCGGGTTGCGGCGTATTGTTTGGCCGAGGTCGGGCATGACCCAGGAAAGTGTGTTCGGCCGGAGTTAATCGAGCGTGGTGGGTAAGTTTGTGCACCCCTCCAGGGAAGAAAACATCTATCGATAGCCTGTCCTACGATAACGGACACTTGGAGTTGTATCCCAATCGATACAACTAGAACTGGATACTTGTGATGAGAAATGGATTGTGATGATAACTGGATAGTATGGCTCTGGGATTGCTTTCTCGCAGGGAGTCGAGAAAGGATCTCCGGTCGAGGTTGATAACACTACTACTACTTTACTTTAGGCTACTCTACTCCCTCTTGTTTGCTGCAAGATGGTGGTTTTCCAGAAGATGCTAGTCTTCGATAGGACTAGGCCTTCTCTCTATTCTGGCATTTTTGCAGCCCAGTCCACATATACAGCCTCCTTTGATAATGTTGCATATGTAGTGTAGATCCTTGCTTGCGAGTACTTTGGATGAGTACTCACGGTTGCTTTGCACCCCCTCTTTCCCCCTTTCCTTTTTCTTTCCCGTTGATGCAACCAGATGTCGGAGCCCAGGAGCTAGATGCCATCGCCGGTGCCTACTACTACGTGGAGACCGCTGACGACCAGGAGTAGTTAGGAGGCTCCCAGGCAGGAGGCCTTGCCTTTTCGATCGTAGATGCTTTTGTGTTGGTCTTCTTAAGGCAAACTTGTTTAACTTATGTCTGTACTCAGATATTATTGCTTCCGCTGACTCTTGTATATTCGAGCTTATGTATTCGAGCCCTCGAGGCCCCTGGCTTGTAATATAAAGCTTGTATTATTTTAATTTTTGTCTAGAGTTATGTTGTGATATCTTCCCGTGATTCCTTGATCTTGATCGTACACATTTGTGTGTATGATTAGTGTACGATTGAATCGAGGGCGTCACAACAGCAATCTGCCAACACAGTACAGTCTGTAAAGAATGCAAGAGTATCAATACTTCCCTGACTCCAAAAATTATGAACTAAAATTCCCAATGTAATAAATTTATCAGAGCTTAATATGCAAAAAGATTCAATGTTAGACCATTCTCTGACTTATCTAGGAAATTTTTGCAACAGCGGTAAACTTTCTGTTTTCAAACAGCAACATGTATACAAGCAAAATAAGCATGTCAAAGGCTATCCTTGACCTTTTTATTGAAACTAAAAAGGCAAAACATTACTCTAACTAACAGCAAGCAAAAACTAACAAAATAAATTGAAGCTCCAAGCAAAACACATATCATGTGGTGAATAAAAATATAGCTCCAAGTAAAGTTACCGATGAACGAAGACGAAAGAGGGGATGCCATCCGGGGCATCCCCAAGCTTAGGCTCTTGGTTGTCCTTGAATATTACCTTGGGGTGCCTTGGGAATCCCCAAGCTTAGGCTCTTGCCACTCCTTATTCCATAGTCCATCGAATCTTTACCCAAAACTTGAAAACTTCAACCACACCAAACTCAACACAAAACTCGTAAGCTCCGTTAGTATAAGAAAATAAAACCACCACTTAGGTACTGTAATGAACTCATTCTAAATTCATATTGGTGTTATATCTACTGTACTCAAACTTATCAATGGTTCATACCCCCCGATACTACTCATAGATTCATCAAAATAAGCAAACAACACATAGAAAACAGAATCTGTCAAAAACAGAACAGTCTATAGTAATCCGTATAAAACGTATACTCCTGGAACCCCAAAAATTATGAAATAAATTGCTGGACCTGAGAAATTTTTCTATTAATCATCTGCAAACAGAATCAACCTACAATCACTCTCCAGTAAGAAATGGCAGCTAATCTCGTGAGCGCTAAAGTTTCTGTTTTTCACAGCAAGATCATATAGACTTCACCCAAGTCTTCCCAAAGGTTCTACTTGGCACTTTATTGAAACAAAAGATATAAAGCATGATTACTACAGTAGAATAATCATGTGTACACACAAAAACAGTAAGGGTAAATATTGGGTTGTCTCCCAACAAGCGCTTTTCTTTAATGCCTTTTTAGCTAGGCATGATGATGACAATGATGCTCACATAAAAGATAAGAATTGAAACATAACGGGAGCATCATGAAGCATATTACTGGCACATTTAAGTCTAACCCACTTCCTATGCATGGGGATTTTGTGAGCAAACAACTTATGGGAGCAATAATCAACTAGTGTAGGAAGGTCAAACAAGCATAGCTTCAAGATTTTTAACACATAAAGAGGAAACTTGACATTATTGCAATTCCTACAAGCATATATTCCTACCTCATAATAATTTTCAGTAGCATCATGAATTCAACAATATAACCAGCACCTAAATCATTCTTTTCATGATCTACAAGCATAGAAATTTTACTACTCTCCACATAAGCAAAATTCTTCTCATGAATAGTAGTGGGAGCAAACTCAACAAAATAATTATCATGTGAGGCATAATCCAATTGAAAACTAAAATCATGATGACAAGTTTCATGGTTATCATTATTATTAATAGCATACAAGTCATCACAATAATCATCATAGATAGCAACTTTGTTCTCATAATCAATTGGAACCTCTTCCGAAATAGTGGAATCATCACTAAATAAAGTTGACACTCTTCCAAATCCACTTTCATATTCATCACAATAAGATTCTACATCCTCCAAAATAGTGGGATCACTACTTCCTAAAGTTGGCACTCTTCCAAAACCACTTTCATCAATATAATCATCATAAATAGGAGGCATTCTTTCATCATAAGAAATATTCTCATCAAAACTTGGGGGACTAAAAATATCATATTCATCAAACATAGCTTCCCCAAGCTTGTGGCTTTGCATACCATTAGCATCATGGATATTCAAGGAATTCATACTAACAACATTGCAATCATGCTCATCATTCACATAATTCATGCCAAACATTCAAATGCATTCTTCTTCTAGCACTTGAGCACAATTTTCCTTTCCATCATTCTCATGAAAGATAATAAAAAGATGAAGCGTATGAGACAAACTCAATTCCCTTTTTTGTAGTTTTATTTTATAAACTAAACTAGTGATAAAACAAGAAACAAAAAGTATCGATTGCAAGATCTAAAGTTATACCTTCAAGTACTCACCTCCCCGGCAACGGCGCCAGAAAAGAGCTTGATGTCTACTACACAACCTTTCTCTTGTAGACATTGTTGGGCCTGCAAGTGCACAGGTTTGTAGGACAGTAGCAAATTTCCCTCAAGTGGATGACCTAAGGTTTATCAATCCGTAGGAGGCGTAGTATGAAGATGGTCTCTCTCAAACAACCCTGCAACCAAATAGCAAAGAGTCTCTTGTGTCCCCAACACACCCAATACAATGGCAAATTGTATAGGTGCACTAGTTCGGCGAAGAGATGGTGATACAAGTGCAAAATAGATAGTAGATAAAGGTATTTGTAATCTGAAATTATAAAAACAGCAAGGTAACAAGTGGTAAACGTGAGCGTAAACGACATTGCAATGATAGGAAACAAGGCCTAGGGTTCATACTTTCACTAGTGCAAGTTCTCTCAACAATAATAACATAGATAGATCATATAACAATCCCTCAACATGCACCAAAGAGTCACTCCAAATCCACTAATAGTGGAGAACAAACGTAGAGATTATGGTAGGGTACGAAACCACCTCAAAGTTATTCTTTCGGATCGATCTATAAAAGAGTCCGTACTAGAATAACACCTTAAGACACAAATCAACCAAAACCCTAATGTCACCTAGATACTCCATTGTCACCTCAAGTATCCGTGGGCATGATTATACGATATGTATCACACAATCTCAGATTCATCCAACCAACACAAAGTACTTCAAAGAGTGCCCCAAAGTTTCTACCGCAGAGTCAAGAACGTGTGCCAATCCCTATGCATAGGTTCATGGGCGGAACCCGCAAGTTGGTCACCAAAACATACATCAAGTGGCACGTGATATCCCATTGTCACCACAGATAAACACGGCAAGACATACATCAAGTGTTCTCCAATAAAGACTCAATCCGATAAGATAACTTCAAAGGGGAAGCTCAATTCATCACAAGAGAGTAGAGGGGGAGAAACATCATAATATCCAACTACAATAGCAAACCTCGGGATACATCAAGATCGTGCCATAGAGGGAACACCAGAGAGAGAGAGAGATCAAACACATAGCTACTGGGACATACCCTCAGCCCCGAGGGTGAACTACTCCCTCCTCGTCATGGAGAGCGCCGGGATGATGAAGATGGCCACCGGTGATGGATTCCCCCTTCGGTAGGGTGCCGGGAAGGGCTCCCGAAAGGTTTTTGGTGGCTACAGAGGCTTGCGGCGGCGGAACTCCCGATCTATCTTGATTTCTGATGGTTTTAGGGTACGTAGGTATATATAGGCGAAAGAAGTCGGTCGGGGGATGCTCGAGGGGCCCATGAGACAGGGGGCCGCCACCCTGTAAGGGGTGCACGTCCTCCTATCTTGTGGCCTCCTCGAGGCTCTTCTGACGTGAACTCCAAGTCTCCCGGATCATAATCTTCCAAAAAATCACGTTGCCGAAGGTTTCATTCTGTTTGGACTCCGTTTGATATTCCTTTTCTTCGAAATACTGAAATAGGCAATAAAACAGGAATATGGGCTGGGCCTCCAGTTAATAGGTTAGTCCCAAAAGTAATATAAAAGTGTATAATAAAGCCCATAATCATTCAAAACACATAATAATATAGGATGGAACAATAAAAAATTATAGATACGTTGGAAATGTATCAAGCATCCCCAAGCTTAATTCCTGCTCGTCCTCGAGTAGGTAAATGACAAAAACAGAACTTTTGATGTGGAATGCTACCTAGCATGATTCTCAAATTAATTTTCTTTATTGTGGCACGAATGTTCAGATCCAAATGATTCAAAATAAAAGTTCATCTTGACAAAAGAAATAGTAACACTTCAAGCATACTAATCAAAGTAATCATGTCTTCTCAAAATAACATGGCCAAAGAAAGTTATCCCTACAAAATCATATAGTCTGGCTGTTGCTCTATCTTCATCACACAAAGTATTTAATCATGCACAACCCCGATGACAAGCCAAGCAGTTGTTTCATACTTTAATAATCTCAAACTCTTTCAACTTTCACGCAATACATGAGCGTGAGCCATGGACATAGCACTATATGTGGAATAGAATGATGGTTGTGGAGAAGACAAAAGAAGGAGAAGATAGTCTTACATCAACTAGGCGTATCAACGGGCTATGGAGATGCCCATTAATAGATATCAATATTAGTGAGTAGGGATTGCCATGCAACGGATGCACTAGAGCTATAAATATATGAAAGCTCAACAAAAGAAACTAAGTGGGTGTGCATCCAACTTGCTTGCTCACGAAGACCTAGGGCACTTTTGAGGAAGCCCATCATTGGAATATACAAGCCAAGTTCTATAATGAAAAATTCCCACTAGTATATGAAAGTGACAACATATGAGATTCTCTATCATGAAGATCATGGTGCTATTTTGAAGCACAAGTGTGGAAAAAGAGATAGTAGCATTGTCCCTTCTCTCTTTTTCTCTCATTTTATTATTTTTTTCTTTTCTCTCTTTTTTTCTTTCTTTTTTTTATTTGGCCTTCCCCTTTTTTTCTTTTTGGCCTTTTTCTTTTTCTTTTTGTAAAGTCCGAAGTCTCATCCCGACTTGTGGGGGAATCATACTCTTCATCATCCTTTCCTCTCTAGGACAATGCTCTAATAATGAAGATCATAACACTTTTATGGATTTACAACTCAAAGCTATAACAAGATATGACTCAATATGAATGCCTCCGGCAGTGTACCGGGATATGCAATGAATCAAGAGCGACATGTATCAGAATTATGAAAGTGGCCTTGCCACAAATATGATGTCAACTACATGATCATGCAAGGAGCAATATGACAAAAGTAATGCGTGTCATATGAACGGAAAGGTGGAAATTTGCATGGCAATATATCTCGGAATGGCTATGGAAATGCCATAATAGGTAGGTATGGTGGCTATTTTGAGGAAGGTAAATGGTGGGTGTATGGTACCGGCGAAAGTTGCGCGGCACAAGAGAGGCTAGCAATAATGGAAGGATGAGGTGCGTATAATCCATGGACTCAACATTAGTCAAAAGAACTCATGCACTTATTGCAAAAATCTATAAGTCATCAAAAACCAAAGCACTACGTGCATGCTCCTAGGGGGATAGATTGGTAGGAAAAGACCATCGCTCGTCCCCGACCGCCACTCATAAGGAAGACAATCAATAAATAAAATTGTGCTCCAACTTCATCACAAAGCGGTTCACCATACGTGCATGCTACGGGAATCACAACCCTTAACACAAGTATTTTTCATAATCACCTCAACAAGCATGACTCTAATATCACTACCTCCATATCTCAAAACAATTATCAAGTATCAAATTGATCATTGCATCCAATTCACTTCCTATGATAGTTTTCGTTCAAATTACCATGCTGTTTAAGACTCTCAAAATAATATAAGTGAAGCATGAGAGACTAGCAATTTCTATAAAATATAACCACCGTTGTGCTCTAAAAGATATAAGTGAAGCACTAGAGCAAATGACAAACTACTTCAACAAGATATAAGTGAAGATCAATGAGTAGCTAAATAATTATGCAACTATGTGAAGACTCTCTCTCATTAAAGAATTTCAGATCTTGGTATTGTATTCAAGCAGCAAGAAAAACAAAATAAAATGACATTGCAAGGATAGCACAACTCATTTGAAGAAGCAAACACTTACGCTCAACCGATACTAACCGATAATTGTTGAAGAAGAAAGGTGGGATGCCTACCGGGGCATCCCCAAACTTAGATGCTTGAGAATTCTTGAAATATTATCTTGGGGTGCCTTGGGCATCCCCAATCTTGAACTTTTGTGTCTCGTTAATTCCTCTTATATCATGGTTTCTCTTTTTATCAAAAGCTTCATCCACAACAAACTCAACAAGAACTCGTGAGATGGGTTAGTATAAACCAATGCAAAACCTTATCATTTTCTACTGTAAAAAATCACTAAAATTATTATTCAACATTGCATACTAAATTCCTCTGCATATTTAATACTCCTATCCTCAAATAGAATCATTAAACAAGCAAACATATGCAAACAATGCAACCATAACAGCAATCTGCCAAAACAGTACAGTCTGTAAAGAATGCAAGAGTATCAATACTTCCCTGACTCCAAAAATTATGACCTAAAATTCCCACTGTAATAAATTTATCAGAGCTTAATATGCAAAACGATTCAACGTTAGACCATTTTCTGAATTTTCTAGGGAATTTTTGCAACAGCAGTAAACTTTCTGTTTTCAAACAGCAACATGTATACAAGCAAAATAAGCATGGCAAAGGCTATCCTTGACTTTTTTATTGAAACTAAAAAGGCAAAACATTACTCTAACTAACAGCAAGAAAAAACTAACAAAATAAATTGACACTCCAAGCAAAACACATATCATGTGGTGAATAAAAATATAGCTCCAAGTAAAGTTATCGATGAACGAAGACGAAAGAGGGGATGCCATCCGGGGCATCCCCAAGCTTAGGCTCTTGGTTGTCCTTGAATATTACCTTGGGGTGCCTTGGGCATCCCCAAGCTTAGGCTCTTGCCACTCCTTATTCCATAGTCCATCGAATCTTTACCCAAAACTTGAAAACTTCAACCACACAAAACTCAACACAAAACTCGTAAGCTCCATTAGTATAGGAAAATAAAACCACCACTTAGGTACTGTAATGAACTCATTCTAAATTCATATTGGTGTTATATCTACTTTACTCAAACTTATCTATGGTTCATACC
>NC_041391.1:30628070-30673799 GCF_002162155.2 Triticum dicoccoides
AAACAGAATCTGTCAAAAACAGAATAGTCTGTAGTAATCTGTATAAAACGTATACTCCTGGAACCCCAAAAATTATGAACTAACTTTCTGGACCTGAGAAATTTGTATATTAATCATCTGCAAACAGAATCAACCTAAAATCACTCTCCAGTAAGAAATGGCAGCTAATCTTGTGAGCGCTAAAGTTTCTGTTTTTCACAGCAAGATCATATAGACTTCACCCAAGTCTTCCCAAAGGTTCTACTTGGCACTTTATTGAAACAAAATATATAAGACATGATTACTACAGTAGCATAATCATGTGGACACACAAAAACAGTAAGGGTAAATATTGGGTTGTCTCCCAACAAGCGCTTTTCTTTAATGCCTTTTTAGCTAGGCATGATGATGATAATGATCTTCACATAAAAGATAAGAATTGAAACATAACGGGAGCATCATGAAGCATATGACTAGCACATTTAAGTCTAACCCACTTCCTATGCATAGGGATTTTGTGAGCACACAACTTATGGGAGCAATAATCAACTAGCGTAGGAAGGTAAAACAAGCATAGATTTAAGATTTTCAACACATAAAGAGGAAACTTGACATTATTGTAATTCCTACAAGCATATATTCCTCCCTCATAATAATTTTCAGTAGCATCATGAATGAATTCAACAATATAACCAGCACCTCTTTTCATGATCTACAAGCATAGAAATTTTATTACTCTCCACATCAGCAAAATTCTTCTCATGAATAGTAGTGGGAGCAAACTCAACAAAATAATTATCATGTGAGGCATAATCCAATTGAAAAATAAAATCATGATGACAAGTTTCATGGTTATCATTGTTCTTAATAGCATACAAGTCATCACAATAATCATCATAGATAGCAACTTTGTTCTCATAATCAATTGGAACCTCTTCTGAAATAGTGGAATCATCACTAAATAAAGTTGACACTCTTCCAAATCCACTTTCATATTCATCACAATAAGATTCAACATCCTCCAAAATAGTGGGATCCCTACTTCCTAAAGTTGACACTCTTCCAAAACCACTTTCATCAATATAATCATCATAAATAGGAGGCATTCTTTCATCATAAGAAATATTCTCATCAAAACTTGGGGGACTAAAAATATCATATTCATCAAACATAGCTTCCCCAAGCTTGTGGCTTTGCATACCATTAGCATCATGGATATTCAAGGAATTCATACTAACAACATTGCAATCATGCTCAGCATTCACATAATTCACGCCAAACATTCTAATGCATTCTTCTTATAGCACTTGAGCACAATTTTCCTTTCCATCATTCTCACGAAAGATAATAAAAAGACAAAGCATATGAGACAAACTCAATTCCATTTTTTGTAGTTTTCTTTTATAAACTAAACTAGTGATAAAACAAGAAACAAAAAGATTCGATTGCAAGATCTAAAGATATACCTTCAAGAACTCACCTCCCCGGCAACGGCGCCAGAAAAGAGCTTGATGTCTATTACACAACCTTCTTCTTGTAGACATTGTTGGGCCTGCAAGTGCATAGGTTTGTAGGACAGTAGCAAATTTCCCTCAAGTGGATGACCTAAGGTTTATCAATCTGTAGGAGGCGTAGGATGAAGATGGTCTCTCTCAAACAATCCTACAACCAAATAGCAAAGAGTCTCTTGTGTCCCCAACACACCCAATACAATGGCAAATTGTATCGGTGCACTAGTTTGGTGAAGAGATGGTGATACAAATGCAAAATAGATAGTAGATAAAGGTATTTGTAATCTGAAATTATAAAAACAGCAAGGTAACAAGTGGTAAACGTGAGCATAAACGATATTGCAATGATAGGAAACAAGGCCTAGGGTTCATACTTTCACTAGTGCAAGTTCTCTCAACAATAATAACATAGATAGATCAGATAACAATCCCTCAACATGCAACAAAGAGTCACTCCAAATCCACTAATAGCGGAGAACAAACGTAGAGATTATGGTAGGGTATGAAACCACCTCAAAGTTATTCTTTCGGATCGATCTATAAAAGAGTTCGTACTAGAATAACACCTTAAGACACAAATCAACCAAAACCCTAATGTCACCTAGATACTCCATTGTCACCTCAAGTATCCGTGGGCATGATTATACGATATGCATCACATAATCTCAGATTCATCCAACCAACACAAAGTACTTCAGAGAGTGCCCCAAAGTTTCTACCAGAGAGTCAAGAACGTGTCCCAACCCCTTTGCATAGGTTCATGGGCGGAACCCGCAAGTTGGTCACGAAAACATACATCAAGAGGCACATGATATCCCATTGTCACCACAGATAAGCATGGCAAGACATACATCAAGTTTTCTCATAAAAGACTCAATCCGATGAGATAACTTCAAAGGGGAAACTCAATTCATCACAAGAGAGTAGTGGGGGAGAAACATCATAAGATCCAACTATAATAGTAAAGCTCGGGATACATCAAGATCGTGCCATAGAGGGAACACGAGAGAGAACATGAGAGAGAGAGAGAGATCAAACACATAGCTACTGGTACATACCCTCAGCCCCGAGGGTGAACTACTCCCTCCTCATCATGGAGAGCGCCGGGATGATAAAGATGGCCACCGGTGATGGATTCCCCCTCCGGCAGGGTGCCGGGAAGGGCTCCCGAGAGGTTTTTGGTGGCTACAGAGGCTTGCGGCGGCGGAACTCCTGATCTATCTTGATTTCTGATGGTTTTAGGGTACGTAGGTATATATAGGCAAAAGAAGTCGGTCAGGGGATGCTCGAGGGGCCCACGAGATAGGGGGCCGCCACCCTGTAAGGGGGGCGCGCCCTCCTATCTCATGGTCTCCTCGAGGCTCTTCTGATGTGAACTCCAAGTCTCCCGGATCATAATCTTCCAAAAAATCACGTTGCCGAAGGTTTCATTCTGTTTGGACTCTGTTTGATATTCCTTTTCTTCGAAATACTGAAACAGCCAATAAAACAGCAATATGGGTTGGGCCTCCAGTTAATAGGTTAGTCCCGAAAGTAATATAAAAGTGTATAATAAAGCCCATAATCATTCAAAACACATAGTAATATAGCATGGAACAATCAAAAATTATAGATACGTTGGAGACGTATCAAGTGCCGGTGGCAGCAGTGCCGCCATCCTCGACTTGTCGTGCCGCTGGCAGCAACACCCGTCCATTGTAGCGCCGCCATCCTCATATGCAGCGCTGGCGGCAGCAGCGCTGCTGCGAGTGCAGCAAGCCAGTGGCACCGACACTGCCATCCGGTCACCGCCGACGCCATAATGTTGGAAATATGCCCTAGAGGCAATAATAAAAGGGTTATTATTATATTTCCTTATTCATGATAATTGTCTTTTATTCATGCGATAACTGTATTATCCGGAAATCGTAATACACGTGTGAATACATAGACCATAACATGTCCCTAGTGAGCCTCTAGTTGACTAGCTCGTTGGTCAACAGATAGTCATGGTTTCCTGACTATGGACATTAGATGTCATTGACAACGGGATCACATCATTAGGAAAATGATGTGATGGACAAGACCCAATCCTAAGCATAGCACAAGATCGTGTAGTTCGTTTTGCTAGAGCTTTTTCAATGTCAAGTATCTCTTCCTTAGACCATGAGATCGTGTAACTCCCAGATACCGTAAGAGTGCTTTGGGTGTGCCAAACGTCAGAACGTAACTGGGTGACTATAAAGGTGCACTACAGGTATCTCCGAAAGTGTCTATTGGGTTGACACGGATCGAGACTGGGATTTGTCACTCCGTATGACGGAGAGGTATCTCTGGGCCCACTCGGTAATGCATCATCATAATGAGCTCAAAGTGACCAAGTGTTTGATCACAGGATCATGCATTACGGTACGAGTAAAGTGACTTGCCGGTAACGGGACTGAACGAGGTGTTGGGATACCGACGATCGAGTCTCGGGCAAGTAACGTACCGATTGACAAAGGGAATTGTATACGGGGTTGTTCGAATCCTCGACATCATGGTTCATCCGATGAGATCATCGAGGAGCATGTGGGAACCAACATGGGTATCCAGATCCCGCTGTTGGTTATTGCCCGAGAGCCGTCTCGGTCATGTCTACGTGTCTCCCGAACCCGTAGGGTCTATACACTTAAGGTTCGGTGACGCTAGAGTTGTATGAATATGAGTATGCAGTATACCTAATGTTGTTCGGAGTCCCGGATGATATCCCGGACGTCACGAGGAGTTCCGGAATGGTCCGAAGGTGAAGAAAACTATATAGGAAGTGATGTTTCTGCCATCGGGAAAGTTTCGGGGTCACCCGGTATTGTACCGAGACCATCGGAAGGGTCCCGGGGGTCCACCGGGTGGGGCCACCCATCCCGGAGGGCCCCAAGGGCCGAAGTGGGGAGGGGAACCAGCCCTTAGTGGGCTGGTGCGCCCCCTTGGCCCACCCCCTGCGCCTAGGGTTGAAACCCTAGGGTGGGGGGCGCCCCACTTGGCTTGGGGGGTACTCCACCCCCCTTGGCCGCTGCCCCCTTGGGAGATTGGATCTCCCAGGGCCGGCGCCCCCCCCTGGGGGCCTATATAAAGGGAGGGGGAGGGGGGCAGCCGCACCCTGAAGTTCTGGCGCCTCCCTCCCCTGCTACACCTCTTCCTCCTCCGTCACGTGCTTGGCGAAGCCCTGCCGGAGTGCTGCTGTTCCACCATCACCACGCCGTTGTGCTGCTGCTGGAGCTTTCATCATCAACCTCTCCTTTCCCCTTGCTGGATCAATACGGAGGAGACGTCATGCTGACCGTACGTGTGTTGAACGCGGAGGTGCCGTCCGTTTGGCGCTAGGATCTCCGGTGATAGGATCACGACGAGAACGACTACTTCAACCCCGTTCTTTTGAACGCTTCCGCGCGATCTACAAAGTGGTATGTAGATGCAATCTCTCTCCCATGACTCATTGCTTAGATGAACTCATAGATGGATCTTGGTGAAACCGTAGGAAAAAATTTCATTTTCTGCAACGTTCCCCAACAGTGGCATCATGAGCTAGGTCTATGTGTAGTTCTCTATTGCACGAGTAGAACACAATTTGGTTGTGGGCGTAGATCTTTTCAACTTGCTTGCCGCTACTAGTCTTATCCTGCTTCAGCGGTATTGTGGGATGAAGCGGCCCGGACCAACCTTACACGTACGCTTACGTTAGACCGGTTCCACCGACTGACATGCTCTAGTTGCATAAGGTGGCTGGCGGGTGTCTGTCTCTCCCACTTTAGTTGGAGCGGATTCGATGTAAAGGGTCCTTATGAAGGGTAAATAGAAGTTGACAAGATCACGTTGTGGTTATTCGTAGGTAAGAAAACGTTCTTGCTAGAACCCAATTGCAGCCACGTAAAAGATGCAACAACAATTAGAGGACATCTAACTTGTTTTTGCAGCAATTGTCATGTGATGTGATATGGCCAGAAGTTGTGATGAATGATGAATGATATATTGTGATGTATGAGATCATGTTCTTGTAATAGGAATCACGACTTGCATGTCGATGAGTATGACAACCGGCAGGAGCCATAGGAGTTGTCTTTATTTTTTGTATGACCTGCGTGTCATTGAAGAACGCCATGTAAATTACTTTACTCTATTGCTAAACGCGTTAGTCATAGAAGTAGAAGTAGTCGTTGGCGTGACAACTTCATGAAGACACAATGATGGAGATCATGGTGTCATGCCGGTGACGAGGATGGTCATGGAGCCCCGAAGATGGAGATCGAAGAAGCTATATGATATTGGCCATATCATGTCACTACTATATAATTGCATGTGATGTTTATTATGTTTTATGCATCTTGTTTACTTAGAACGACGGTAGTAAATAAGATGACCCCTTATAATAATTTCAAGAAAGTGTTCCTCCTAACTGTGCACCATTGCTAAAGTTCATCGTTTCGAAGCACCACGTGATGATCGGGTGTGATAGATCCTTACGTTCACATACAACGGATGTAAGACAGATTTACACATGCAGAACACTTAGGGTTAACTTGACGAGCCTAGCATGTACAGACATGGCCTCGGAACACAAGAGACCGAAAGGTCGAACATGAGTCGTATAGAAGATACGATCAACATGGAGTTGTTCACCGATGATGACTAGTCCGTCTCACGTGATGATCGGACACGGCCTAGTCGACTCGGATCGTGTAACACTTAGATGACTAGAGGGATGTCTAATCTGAGTGGGAGTTCATTAAATAATTTGATTAGATGAACTTAATTATCATGAACTTATTCTAAAACCTTTGCAAAATATGTCTTGTAGATCAAATGGCCGCCGCTCATGTCAACATGAACTTCAACGCGTTCCTAGAGAAAACCAAGCTGAAAGATGATGGCAGCAACTATACGGACTGGGTCCGGAACCTAAGGATCATCCTCATAGCTGTCAGGAAACAATATGTCCTAGAAGGACCGCTAGGTGATGCACCCGTCCCAGAGAACCAAGACATTATGAATGCTTGGCAGACTCGCGCTGATGATTACTCCCTCGTTCAGTGCGGCATGCTTTACAGCTTAGAACCGGGGCTCCAAAAGCGTTTTGAGCAACACGGAGCATATGAGATGTTCGAGGAGCTGAAACTAGTTTTCCAAGCTCATGCCCGGGTCGAGAGATATGAAGTCTCCGACAAGTTCTATAGTTGTAAGATGGAGGAAAATAGTTCTGTCAGTGAGCATATACTCAAAATGTCTGGGTTGCACAACCGCCTATCCCAGCTGGACATTAACCTCCCGGATGAGGCGGTCATTGACAGAATCCTTCAGTCGCTCCCACCAAGCTACAAGAGCTTTGTGATGAACTACAATATGCAGGGGATGGTGAAGACCATTCATGAAGTATTTTCAATGCTGAAGTCAGCAGAGGTTGAAATCAAGAAAGAACATCAAGTGTTGATGGTCAATAAGACCACTAAGTTCAAGAAGGGCAAGGGTAAGAAGAACTTCAAGAAGGACGGCAAAGATGTTGCCGCGCCCGGTAAGCCAGTTGCCGGGAAGAAGTCAAAGAATGGACCCAAGCCTGAAACAGAATGCTTTTATTGCAAGGGGAAGGGTCACTGGAAGCGGAACTGCCCCAAATACTTAGCAGATAAGAAGGCCGGCAACACTAAAGGTATATTTGATATACATGTAATTGATGTGTACCTTACCAGTACTCGTAGTAACTCCTGGGTATTTGATACCAGTGCCGTTGCTCACATTTGTAACTCACAGCAGGAGCTGCGGAATAAGCGGAGACTGGCAAAGGACGAGGTGACGATGCGCGTCGGGAATGGTTCCAAGGTCGATGTGATTGCCGTCGGCACGCTACCTCTACATTTACCTATGGGATTAGTTTTAAACCTCAATAATTGTTATTTAGTGCCAAGTTTGAGCATGAACATTGTATCTGGATCTCATTTGATACGAGATGGCTACTCATTTAAATCCGAGAATAATGGTTGTTCTATTTATATGAGAGATATGTTTTATGGTCATGCCCCGATGGTCAATGGTTTATTCTTGATGAATCTCGAACGTAATGTTACACATATTCATAGCGTGAATACCAAAAGATGTAAAGTTGATAACGATAGTCCCACATACTTGTGGCACTGCCGCCTTGGTCACATTGGTGTCAAGCGCATGAAGAAGCTCCATGCTGATGGACTTTTAGAGTCTCTCGATTATGAATCATTTGACACATGCGAACCATGCCTCATGGGCAAAATGACCAAGACCCCGTTCTCCGGAACAATGGAGCGAGCAACCAACTTGTTGGAAATCATACATACCGATGTGTGCGGTCCAATGAGCGTTGAGGCTCGCGGAGGATATCGTTATGTGAGCCACTCTCACTGATGACTTGAGTAGATATGGGTATGTCTACTTGATGAAACACAAGACTGAGACCTTTGAAAAGTTCAAGGAATTTCAGAATGAAGTAGAGAATCAACGTGACCGAAAGATAAAATTCTTACGATCGGATCGTGGAGGAGAATATTTAAGTCACGAATTTGGTACACACTTAAGAAAATGTGGAATCGTTTCACAACTCACGCCGCCTGGAACACCTCAGCGTAACGGTGTGTCCGAACGTCGTAATCGCACTCTATTGGATATGGTGCGATCTATGATGTCTCTTACCGATTTACCGCTATCATTTTGGGGATACGCTCTAGAGACAGCTACATTCACTTTAAATAGGGCACCGTCTAAATCCGTTGAGACGACACCGTATGAATTATGGTTTGGGAAGAAACCTAAGCTGTCGTTTCTAAAAGTTTGGGGATGCGATGCTTATGTCAAGAAACTTCAACCTGAAAAGCTCGAACCCAAGTCAGAAAAATGTGTCTTCATAGGATAGCCTAAAGAAACCATTGGGTATACCTTCTACTTAAGATCCAAAGGCAAGATCTTTGTTGCCAAGAATGGATCCTTTCTGGAAAAAGAGTTTCTCTCGAAAGAAGTAAGTGGGAGGAAAGTAGAACTCGATGAAGTACTACCTCTTGAACAGGATAGTAGTGCAGCTCAGGAAAATGTTCCTGTGATGCCTACACCAACTGAAGAGGAAAACAATGATGATGATCAAGGTACTTCGGATCAAGTTGCTACTAAACTTCGTAGGTCCACAAGGACACGTTCCGCACCAGAGTGGTACGGCAACCCTGTCCTGGAAATCATGTTGTTGGACAACGGTGAACCTTCGAACTATGAAGAAGAAATGGCGGGCCCAGATTCCAACAAATGGCTAGAAGCCATGAAATCCGAGATAGAATCCATGTATGAAAACAAAGTATAGACTTTGACTGACTTGCCCGATGATCGGCGAGCGATAGAAAACAAATGGATCTTTAAGAAGAAGACGGACGCGGATGGTAATATCACCATCTATAAAGCTCGACTTGTCGCTAAGGGTTATCGGAAAGTTCAAGGGATTGACTACGATGAGACTTTCTCTCCCGTAGCGAAGCTTAAGTCCGTCCGAATCATGTTAGCAATTTCCGCATACTATGATTATGAGATATGGCAGATGGACGTCAAAACGGCATTCCTTAACGGGCATCTTAAGGAAGAACTGTATATGATGCAACCGGAGGGTTTTGTCGATCCTAAGAATGCTAATAATGTATGCAAGCTCCAGCGATCCATTTATGGGCTGGTGCAAGCATCTCGGAGTTGGAACATTCGCTTTGATGAGATGATCAAAGTGTTTGGGTTTACGCAGACTTATGGAGAAGCCTGCGTTTACAAGAAAGTGAGTGGGAGCTCTGTAGCATTTCTCATATTATATGTAGATGACATACTTTTGATGGGAAATGATATAGAATTCTTGGACAGTTTTAAGGCCTACTTGAATAAGTGTTTTTCAATGAAGGACCTTGGAGAAGCTGCTTATATATTAGGCATCAAGATCTATAGAGATAGATCGAGACGCCACATAGGTCTTTCACAAAGCACATACCTTGATAAGATTTTGAAGAAGTTCAAAATGGATCAATCCAAGAAGGGGTTCTTGCCTGTATTGCAAGGTGTGAGATTGAGCTCGGCTCAATGCCCGACCACGGCAAAAGATAAAGAAGAGATGAGTGTCATCCCCTATGCTTCAGCCATAGGATATATTATGTATGCCATGCTGTGTACCAGACCTGATGTAAACCTTGCCGTAAGTTTGGTAGGAAGGTACCAAAGTAATCCCGGCAAGGAACACTGGACAGCGGTCAAGAATATCCTAAAGTACCTGAAAAGGACGAAGGACATGTTTCTCGTTTATGGAGGTGACGAAGAGCTCGTCGTAAAGGGTTACGTCGACGCTAGCTTCGACACAGATATGGATGACTCTAAGTCACAAACCGGATACGTGTATATGTTGAATGGTGGAGCAGTAAGCTGGTGCAGCTGCAAGCAGAGCATCGTGGCGGGATCTACATGTGAAGCGGAGTACATGGCAGCCTCGGAGGCAGCGCATGAAGCAATATGGGTGAAGGAGTTCATCACCGACCTAGGAGTCATACCCAATGCGTCGGGGCCGATCAAACTCTTCTGTGACAACACTGGAGCTATTGCCCTTGCCAAGGAGCCCAGGTTTCACAAGAAGACCAGGCACATCAAGCGTCGCTTCAACTCCATCCGTGAAAATGTTCAAGATGGAGACATAGATATTTGCAAAGTACATACCGATCAGAATGTCGCAGATCCATTGACTAAACCTCTCTCGCGAGCAAAACATGATCAACACCAGAACTCTATGGGTGTTCGATTCATCACAATGTAACTGGATTATTGACTCTAGTGCAAGTGGGAGACTGTTGGAAATATGCCCTAGAGGCAATAATAAAAGGGTTATTATTATATTTCCTTATTCATGATAATTATCTTTTATTCATGCTATAACTGTATTATCTGGAAATCGTAATACACGTGTGAATACATAGACCATAACATGTCCCTAGTGAGCCTCTAGTTGACTAGCTCGTTGGCCAACAGATAGTCATGGTTTCCTGACTATGGACATTAGATGTCATTGACAACGGGATCACATCATTAGGAAAATGATGTGATGGACAAGACCCAATCCTAAGCATAGCACAAGATCGTGTAGTTCGTTTTGCTAGAGCTTTTTCAATGTCAAGTATCTCTTCCTTAGACCATGAGATCGTGTAACTCCCGGATACCGTAAGAGTGCTTTGGGTGTGCCAAACATCACAACGTAACTGGGTGACTATAAAGGTGCACTACAGGTATCTCCGAAAGTGTCTATTGGGTTGACACGGATCGAGACTGGGATTTGTCACTCCGTATGACGGAGAGGTATCTCTGGGCCCACTCGGTAATGCATCATCATAATGAGCTCAAAGTGACCAAGTGCTTGATCACGGGATCATGCATTACGGTACGAGTAAAGTGACTTGCCGGTAACGGGACTGAACGAGGTATTAGGATACCGACGATCGAGTCTCGAGCAAGTAACGTACCGATTGACAAAGGGAATTGTATACGGGGTTGTTCGAATCCTCGACATCGTGGTTCATCCGATGAGATCATCGAGGAGCATGTGGGAACCAACATGGGTATCCAGATCCCGCTGTTGGTTATTGCCCGAGAGCCGTCTCGGTCATGTCTATGTGTCTCCCGAACCCGTAGGGTCTACACGCTTAAGGTTCGGTGACGCTAGGGTTGTATGAATATGAGTATGCAGTATATCGAATGTTGTTCGGAGTCTCGGATGAGATCCCGGACATCACGAGGAGTTCCGGAATGGTCCGGAGGTGAAGAAAACTATATAGGAAGTGATGTTTCGGCCATCGGGAAAGTTTCGGGGTCACCCGGTATTGTACCGGGACCACCGGAAGGGTCCCGGGGGTCCACCGGGTCGGGCCACCCATCCCGGAGGGCCCCAAGGGCCGAACTGGGGAGGGGAACCAGGCATTAGTGGGCTGGTGCACCCCCCTTGGCCCACCCCCTGCGCCTAGCATTGAAACCCTAGGGTGGGGGGGCACCCCACTTGGCTTGGGGGGTACTCCACCCCCCTTGGCCGCCACCCCCTTGGGAGATTGGATCTCCCAGGGCCGGCGCCCACCCCTGGGGGCCTATATAAAGGGAGGGGGGAGGGGGGCAGCCGCACCCTGAAGTTCTGGCGCCTCCCTCCCCTGCTACACCTCTTCCTCCTCCGTCACGTGCTTGGCGAAGCCCTGCCGGAGTGCTGCTGTTCCACCATCACCATGCCGTTGTGCTGCTGCTGGAGCTTTCATCATCAACCTCTCCTTTCCCCTTGCTGGATCAAGACGGAGGAGACGTCACGTTGACCGTACGTGTGTTGAACGCGGAGGTGCCATCCGTTCAGCGCTAGGATCTCCGGTGATAGGATCACGACGAGAACGACTACTTCAACCCCGTTCTTTTGAACGCTTCCGCGCGATCTACAAAGTGGTATGTAGATGCAATCTCTCTCCCATGACTCGTTGCTTAGATGAACTCATAGATGGATCTTGGTGAAACCGTAGGAAAAATTTTAATTTTCTGCAACGTTCCCCAACACATAAGCCACGCATAAAGCCAGGGTTCTGCGAACGTCCGAAAGTGGTTCATGTCCAGTAGCGCTCGCCATGTGCGTGTTGGAGACATGATCACGAAGGGTCACCTAGGCTCTCACTTGCAAGATGCTGTGGTGGTGATGCAAGTCCCGCCGCCGCGCTACGAGGCATCACCCTTGCTGCAAATCGGTGCTGTGAGAGGCGTCGTCATGTGGCGAGGCTGCTGCAAGGATTCGCGGTGCTCCAACGGCAGGCTGCAGTGAAGCAGAGCAGCTGGGAGTGGTGTGCTCACGAGGTGTGCAACAGTGAGATTTGGCATTGGAGAGGAGAGGACGGTGGCGACTGGAGTTAGCGAAAAGAAGGAGAAAGATGGGGTCCGGTTTCAATCGATGGGGATAAGGCTGGAGAAAGAGCGGTGGGGCTGGCCCCACGGGAACATGTGTCGCACAACAGAGGAGACTTACGACGTGAGAAAATAAGTCGGATGAATTTAAACGTTTTCAATTCACCATGCACCGGTTGGACAACGAAAAATTACTCAGACATCATAGGATGGAAACACATCATTGGATAATAATATGAAGCATAAAGCACCATGTTCAAGTAGAGGGTACAACGGGTTGCGGGAGAGTGGACCGCTGAATATAGATGGGGGAAGGTGATGGATATGTTGGTGAAGATGATGGCGGTGTTGGTGTAGATCGTGGTGATGACGATGGCCCCCCGACGGTGTTCCGGCGCCACCGGAAGCAAGGAGGGGAGAGAGCCCCTTCTTCTTCTTCTTCCTTGACCTTCTCCCTATATGGGAGAAGGGTTTCCCCTCTGGTCCATGGTCTCCATGGCGTGGGAGGGGCAAGAGCCCCTCCGAGATTGGATCTGTCTCTCTGTCTATCTCTGTTTCTGCGTTCCCAGATTCTGCCCTTTCACTGTTTCTTATATATCTAGATATCCGTAACTCCGATTGGATTGAAATCTTTGCCAAGATTTTTCTCCGAAAATTAGCTTTCTTGCGGAAAAAGAAGAGCATCAACTGCCTTATGGGGTGCCTACGAGGGTTAGGGGCGTGCCCACTCCCCTAGGGCACGCCCCTGCCTCGTGGCCCCCTCGGGCACCTTCTCGCGTTGATTTTTCTTCCCAAAAATCATAAATATTCCAAAAATATTCTCCATCCGTTTTTATCCTGTTTGGACTCCGTTTGATATGGGGTTTCTGCGAAACATAAAACATGCAACAAACAGGAACTGGCACTGGGCACTGCATCAATATGGTAGTCCCAAAAATAGTATAAAAAGTTGCCAAAAGTATATGAAAGTTGAATAATATTGGCATGGAACAATCAAAAATTATAGATATGACGGAGAAGTATCAGCATCCCCGAGCTTAATTCCTGCTCGTCCTCGAGTAGGTAAATGATAAAAAAGATAATTTTTGATGTGGAATGCTACCTAACATAATCGTGATCATATGTCTAATCATGGCATGAATATTAAGACACAAGTGATTCAAAGCAATAGTCTATCATTTGACATAAAAAATAATAGTCTGGCATCCCAACAAGCAATCATGCCTTTCAAGATATCAATGCCTACAGAATGTTATCCCTACTAAATCAAATAGTCTTGTATGCTCCCTTTTCTTAACATAAGGTACCCCTCATGCCTATCCCGGTGTCAGCCAAGCAATTGGTTCATACTTTTTAACGCGCTTCAGCTTTTTCAACTTTCACGCAATACATGAGCGCAAGCCATGCATATAACACTATAGGTAGAATAGAGTATGATGGTGGAGGTTGCGTGGAGAAGACAAAAAGGGAGAAAGTCTCACATCAATGCAGCTAATCAACGGGCTATGGAGATGCCCATCAATTGATGTCAATGCGAGGAGTAGGGGTTGCCATGCAACGGATGCACTAAGAGCTATAAGTGTATGAAAGCTCAAACTGAAACTAAGTGGGTGTGCATCCAACTTGCTTGCTCATGAAGACCTCGGGCATTTGAGGAAGCCCATCATCGGAATATACAAGCCAAGTTCTATAATTAAAAATTCCCACTAGTATATGAAAGTGAAAGTATAGGAGACTCTCTATATGAAGAACATGGTGCTACTCTGAAGCACAAGTGTGATAAAAGGATAGTAACATTGCCCCCTTTTTCTTCTTCTTTTTTTGGATGGGCTTCTTTGGCCCCCTTTTTTTATTTCGGCTTCTTTGGCCTCTCTCTCTCTCTCTCTCTATTTTTCATGGGGCAATGCTCTAATAATGAAGATCATCACACTTTTATTTACTTACAACTCGATATTAGAACAAAAATATGACTCTATATGATGCTTACGGCGGTGTACCGGGATGTGTAATGATCTAGCATATCAATGACATTAAAAACGGACAAGCCATGAAAACATCATGCTAGCTATCTTACGATCATGCAAAGCAATATGACAATGAATGCTCAAGTCATGTATATGATGATGATGGAAGTTACATGGCAATATATCTCGGAATGGCTATGGAAATGCCATGATAGGTAGGTATGGTGGCTGTTTTGAGGAAGATATAAGGAGGCTTATGTGTGATAGAGCATATCGTATCACGGGGTTTGGATGCACCGGAGAAGTTTGCACCAACTCTCGAGGTGAGAAAGGGCAATGCACGGTACCGAAGAGGCTAGCAATGATGGAAGGGTGAGAAAGCGTACAATCCATGGACTCACATTAGTCATAAAGAACTCATATACTTATTGCAAAAGTTTATTAGCCCTCGAAGCAAAGTACTACTACGCATGCTCCTAGGGGGGAGGTTGGTAGGAGTTAACCATCGCGCGCCCCCGACCTTCACGCAAAGATAAACAATCAAAATACAATGCGCGCCAATTTGGTTACATAGTTAGTAGACCATACGTGCATGCTTCGGGAATCACAAACCTTAACACCAATATCCTTACTAAACACAACCATTTGCTAGAACCTCCCACATATTATCATCTCTATATCGCAAAACTATTGCAAGGAATCAAACATATCATATTCAGTGATCCACAAGTTTTATGTAGGATTTTATGACTAACCATGTGAATGACCAATTCCCGTCATCTCTCTAAATAGATATAAGTGAAGCGAGAGAGTTTAATTCTTTCTACAAAAGATATGCCCACACTCTAACAAATATAAGTGAAGCAAAAGAGCATTCTACAAATGGTGGTTTTCTATGTGAAGAGAAACAGGCAATCCAAACTTCAAATGATATAAGTGAAGCACGTGAAGCATTCTATAAATCCATACTCAAAAGATTTAAGTGAGGTGCAATGAGCATTCTATAAATCAACCAAGCACTATCTCGTACCAGAATGTGCATAAAAGAAAAGTGAAAACTAAATGCAAAAGACGCTCCAAGATTTGCACATATCGCATGAACGAAACGAATCCGAAAACATACCGATACTTGTTGAAGAAAGAGGGGATGCCTTCCGGGTCATCCCCAAGCTTAGACGCTTGAGTCTCCTTGAATATTTACTTGGGGTGCCTTGGGGATCCCCAAGCTTGAGCTCTTGCCTCTCCTCCTTATCCTCATATCGAGACCTCCTCAATCAAACACTTCATCCACACAAAACTTCAACAGAAAACTCGGTAAGATCCGTTAGTATAATAAAGCAAATCACTACTCTAAGTACTGTTGCAAACAAATTCATATTATTTTTTTGAATTATAGCTACTGTAATATAACTTTTCCACGGCTTAATCCACTAATAGGAATTGATAGTTTCATCAAAACAAGGAAACTATGCATCAAAAACAGAATCTGTCAAAAACAGAACAGTCTGTAGCAATCTGAACATTCACCATACTTCTGGTACCCAAAATTCTACCACAATTATGAAAAATAAAAAATTTGTACAGCAAGACAGTGCAAAAAGTTTCAGAACCGTTTGACGTTCCAGTAAAATATGTAAAATCGCGCACTACAGCCAAAGTTTCTGTCCTGCACCATACAAACCAACACGCATTGAAAACATTCTAAAGGCAAAACCTGGCACGATATTTTATAATACAATGGAATTGTACAAGGGGATAATTATTTTTGATGAAAAGTTTCTGTAATTAAGATTCACAAAGTTTCCGTGAGCATGAACAAAGTTCAAGGAGCTCTCCCACTTCAACAATGCTTTTCTTTCTTACTTTCACTTTCCTTTTTGAAAAGTTTTGGGTTCCTCTCTTTATTTTTTCTTTTTTTAGACTATATAAAAGCACTCAAGAGAAATAAATGAATATCTAAAACTTCCGGGTTGTCTACCGGGCAGCACTTTCTTTAAAGCCATTAAGCTAGGCATATAGTGCTCAAGTAATGGATCCACCCGGATCCCAAGGTATATCAAAGCCAATTTTAATTAACAATTATTTGTGATTTAGTAGTGAGCACAAAGTAACATATATCATGCAACAACGGAGTCTAACTCTCTTCATATGCATCGGCATGTCATAAAAACAATTCATGCACACCAAGTAAAGGCCAATGCATAGTATAAGTAGTTTCTTGCAATTTTTTATCATATTAGAAACATAGAGAGGTGGAGATGTAGTTCCTCTCTCATAATAATTGCAAGTTGGAGTAGTAAGCACATGCATATTATATCTATCATAATCATCATGTGTAGTAGTAAGACACGACCCATCAATATAATCCTTAATAAGCACAAACTTCTCCGATATAGTGTAGTCAGGAAAATTCAAAAGGATAATAGGACTATCATGCGTGGGTGCAATAGCAACAATTCATGTTTAACATAAGGAACTATAGCAAGTTCATCTCCATAAGCATAATTCACATTGGCATCTTGGCCACAAGCATAGCAAGCATAATCAAAAAGGGGTATTTCAAAAGAATCAACGGGATCATAACAATCATCATAGCACTCATCCTTCGGTAAGCACGAAGGGAAATTAAACAATGTATGAGTTGAAGAGTTACTCTCATTAGAAGGTGGGCTCGGGTAGCTAATCCGCTCTTCCTCCTTTTGTTCTTCACTCTCCTCATCATCTTTTTCATCCAATGAGCTCACAGTTTCATAAATTCCTTCTTCCATAGATTCCTGCAAGATATTAGTCTCTTCTTGGACAGCGAAGACTTTCTCAATAAACGCATCAATATCGGCATTGTATTCATAATTCTCATAGCAATATTTGAGTATAGCTAAATTTTCAGGTCTGTAAATAGCATCATAAAGATTTTCACACTCTATAAACATAGATTCGATTTCATAAGCACCCATAAAAGCAACGAATTCTTCTATTTGTTCCACATCATAGTAATCATATATACCATTAGAATAAGAAGCCAAGTTTTTATCATCATTAAATTTGCATGAAAAGGGAAGGTATGGAGCCTTCATCCTAGAGCAACAAGTATAATCATATCTCCAGCATAGTTGCCGAGCATACCAATGTAACATATGAATTTGATCCCATAATAGTTTCCCTTTTGTGTCAAGCGATAATCCCTAAAGTATTCATGTTGATCCGACGTGTCTCCCATAACATAATTGAATGGGGTTTTCTCAGGATTATCAAAGTAGTACATAATATTTTTCACATAACCAGCATCGAGGGTTTTAGGAGTTTCCCCATCTACATGAGTATAAAGTACACCTAATTTTTTTGGTATTTCATGTTCCATATCCATAACTAAAGATAGAGAACAACTTAGAACAGCGAATAAAAATTACTTAGTAATAAAGCAAACAAGCACACACAAGAATATTCACCCCACGCTATGACTCCCCTGCAATGGCGCCAGAAAAAGGTCTTGATAACCCACAAGTATAGGGGATCAATTGTAGCCTCTTTCGATAAGTAAGAGTGTCGAACCCAATGGGGAGCTAAAGGTAGAACAAATATTCCCTCAAGTTCTATCAACCACCGATACAACTCTACGCACGCTTAACGTTCGCTTTACCTAGAACAAGTATGAAACTAGAAGTACTTTGTAGGTGTTGTTGGATAGGTTTGCAAGATAATAAAGAGCACGTAAATAAAAGCTAGGGGCTATTTAGATAAAGAAGTAATAAGGTAAATATAGCGAGTGTGGAAAAGAGGTGGTAGGAGTTGTGGAATTGTCCCTAAGCAATTAACTACTTTATTAGACCGATAGCAAGTTTTATGTGGGAGAGGCATAAGCTAACTTACTTTCTCTTCTTGGATCATATGCACTTATGATTGGAACTCTAGCAAGCATCCGCAACTATTAAAGATCATTAAGGTAAAACCCAACAATAGCATTAAAGTATCAAGTCCTCTTTATTCCCCTATGCCATGACCCACTTATCCATGTTTGTGTTTCAGTCACTCACGCAACACAGACAATAAGCAAACCATGAAAATATTGCAACACCCTACAGCGGGAATCCCTCACGCTTGCGCAACACGGAGAGCACCATAGGACAGCAACATAACCACAAGCTAATTAAACCAATCATAGCAATTCATCAATCACCGGCAGGACAACGAAAATCTACTCAGACCTCATAGGATGGCAACATATCATTGGATAATAATATGAAGCATAAAGAACCATGTTCAAATAGAGGGTACAGCGGGTTGCGGGAGAGTGGACCGCTGAATATAAATGGGGGAAGGTGATGGATATGTTGGTGAAGATGATGGCGGTGTTGGTGTAGATCGCGGTGATGACGATGGCCCCGGGCGGCGTTCCAGCGCCACCGGAAGCAAGGGGGAGAGAGCCCCCCCTTCTTCTTCTTCTTCTTGTTCTTGCTTGACCTTCTTCCTAGATGGGAGAAGGGTTTCCCCTCTGGTCCATGGTCTCCATGGCGTGGGAGGGGCGAGAGCCCCTCCGAGACTGGATCTGTCTCTCTATCTCTCTCTGTTTCTGTGTTCCCAGATTCTGCCCTTTCACCATTTGTTATATATCCGAAGATCCGTAACTCCGATTGGATTCAAACCTTCACCAAGATTTTTCTCCGAAAATTAGCTTTCTTGCGGCAAAATAAGAGCATCAACCGCCTTACGAGGTGCCCACGAGGGTCAGGGGCGCGTCCCCTGCCTCGTGGCCCCCTTGGGTACCGTCTCGCGTTGATTTTTCTTCCCAAAAATCATAAATATTCAAAGAATATTCTCCGTCCATTTTTATACCATTTGGACTCTGTTTGGTTTGGGGTTTCTATGAACATAAAACATGCAACAAACAAAAACTGGCACTGGGCATTGCATCAAAATGTTAGTCCCAAAAATAGTATAAAAATTTGCCAAAAGTATATGAAAGTTGAATAATATTGGCATGGAACAATTAAAATTTATAGATACGATGGAGACGTATCAGAGATGTTGCCAACAGCTTCAACTTCTGCTTGAACTCTGTTTACCACTTCAATGCGTCTTTCGCTTTTTTACGTAGTCCGCGTCGAATGGAATCCCTGTAAAGAATTTGCAACATGAACAGTTACTCCTGAGTCAATCCACCAAGTAGATTTCGAAAACTATGTATACATGGATTCATTTACAAAGGAAACTATATTGTTACCTCTTTTTGCCATGATTGACTTTAGCCAATCAGGGCAGTCTCTCTTGTAATGCCCTTTCTGCTTACAGTGGAGACATGTATCCTTGTCCACTGGAAGAGACTTCTTCTAATGCTGATTCTGATAGGGAGCTTTTCCATGTGGCTTAGAAGGAGAACCTTTGCCATTTTGACTGTTGTTCTTGTTCGTGTTATCCTTCACTAGTCATCAACCCGTGCACCTACACGGGCTAGTGACTTTGAGCCAAAAACTTAGTATTTATATACCCTGGAAAAAGAATAATCGACCACAATACGGTTGACTATTTCTAACTATAAGTGCACTTTTCAAAATCGCAATCACTTTTTTTAGACTTTGAATGAACGTACAACCTTTATCAGTGGTACTGTACAAACTTGATGTATGTCCACTACAAAATGAGGAAATAATACCTAATTCATGGTAGTAATATGGAAAAGACCAAAAATATTATAATTTTGGTAAATTATTGTAGAAAATGATACATTATTGAAAAATAGAATGGTAAAATTTAGCAACATTTTGGTAAATTGGTACATTTCTATTGACTATAAATTTAGTCTTAGTTAGTTTTATCAATTTGAGATAACAGAAATTTGGTTTTTGCTGTGTGGTAATTAAAAACATATAGTTCTTCCCCTCAAAACAGTTCAGTCTATTACTCTTTACCCATTGGCATAAAATACTATATACTGTATGAGTTTATATTCTTTAGTAAATATATTAATTCTTATTTATTGTTAAATTATCAGAAGTTTTGTTTCTTTATTAAAAGAATAAATAGATGGTTACAAAAATTTAAAATTATGTGCTATTTTAGTCTTCGACTTCCGCAAATGGATGTTACACATCTGTGTACCTAAAATTGCACACTATGACTTAATCTCTTTTTTATTTTGCAACTTGGTCGGCTTAGAAATAACATTTGCTCAGTGGACTGAGAAATAACAAATTTGAAATATTATACTGAAATGATGGTGCGTTTTATCTATGCCATTTGAAAGACCCGGTAAAAAAAGGGTTTCTATTGGTCATTATGAAAGTTAGATTATTTTTCATTATATATAGGTCGTAATCAAAATTAAGATATATGTACTTTTCAAATTGCGTACTTATAATTTTTCTTTGGCATATTTTGCATTTATTGTCTCAGTTTTTGTTCTGGATGAAAATCATGAATCTTACATTTGGTACCTTATGAATCCTGCCCTCTTTTGCTAGCAAGAAAAAACTTTTAAGGGCATGCAAGTGAGAAGAAGTTGGCGATCAAGGGAGACAATGGAGAAAACAATCGACAAAACCATGCACTGTATTATACTCGTTAAGAGAGTAAAGATTGACATTTTCTTAATAGTATATCAAAAAAAACTTGTTTATTTGTAGTCCATAACTTTATTTGTTGGGCAAAAAAAATCATGAATCACTTGTACGCAGACATTCTGTACTATTACAGTTTCCTATGCACATATACGTGTGGATTGCCTCGCTGGTAAATTAAGATCGAGCCAGTTTTATTAATCTATATTGAGACGTGTTTTTTAGAGACGTTTTTTTCTTTGTTGTAGGATGTAACGTGCTTACTTTGGAAACTGCTAGTGGACATGTTTTTTTCTAACGTAATCTAATAGGATTGTTATAACATCGAGCCAATTAGTGAGGAAGCTAATGATGATCATGAAACTTCAAATCAAGTTAGTACAGAACCTCGTAGGTCTACCAGAGTACGGTCCGCACCAGAATGGTATGGTAATCCTATTCTGGAAGTCATGTTACTAGACCATGATGAATCTACAAACTATGAGGAAGCGATGATGAGCCTAGATTCCGCGAAATGACTTGAGGCCATGAAATCTGAGATTGGATTCATTTATGAGAATAAAGTGTGGACTTTGGTGGACTTGCCCGATGATCGGTAAGCCATATTAACTAAATGGATCTTCAAGAGGAAGACAGACACTAATAGTAGTGTTACTATCTTCAAAGCTCTACTTATCGCAAAAAGGTTTTCGACAAATTCAAGGTGTTGAGTACAATGAGATTTTCTCAACTGTAGCGATGCTTAAATCCGTCCGAATCATGTTAGGAGTTGCCATATTTTATGAAATCTGGCAAATGGATGTCAAAACTACATTCCTTAAATGGATATTTCTTAAAGAAGAGTTGTATATGATGCAACCAGAAGGTTTTGTCGATCCCAAAGGTACTAACAAGGTGTGCAAACTCCAGCGATCCATCTATGGACTAGTGCAAGCATCTCGGAGTTAGAATATACGCTTTGATGAGTGATACGTCTCCAACGTATCTATAATTTTTGATTGTTCCATGCTATTATATTACCCGTTTTGGATGTTTATGGGCTTTACTTTACACTTTTATATCATTTTTGGGACTAACCTACTAACCGGAGGCCCAGCCCTTATTGATGTTTTTTTCTTCCAATTTCACTATTTCGAAGAAAAGGAATATCAAATGGAGTGCAAATGGAATGAAACCTTCGGGAGCGTGATTTTTGGAACGAACGTGATCCAGAGGACTTGGAGTGCAAGTCAAGAAGCAATCGAGGAGGCCACGAGGTTGGAGACCCCCCCCCCTACTAGGCACGCCCCATATCTCGTGGGCCCCTCAGGTGTCCTCCGACGTACTTCCTCCTCCTATATATACCCATGTACCCCAAAAACATTAGAGGAGACAACGAAAAACTATTTCCACCACCGTAACCTTGTGTATCCGCGAGATCCTAACTTGGAGCCTTCGTTGGCGCTTCACCGGAGAGGGGATCGACCATGGAGGGCTTCTACATCAACACCATAGCCTCTCCGATGAGTTGTGAGTATTTTACCACAGACCTTCGGGTCCATAGTTATTAGCTAGATGGCTTCTTCTCTCTCTTTGAATCTCAATACAAAGTTCTCCTTGATCTTCTTGGAGATCTATTCGATGTAACTCTTTTTGCGGTGTGTTTGTCGAGATCCGATGAATTGTGGGTTTATGATCAAGTTTATCTATGAGAAATATTTGAATCTCCTCTGAATTCTTTTATGTGTGATTAAGTTATCTTTGCAAGTCTCTTCGAATTATCAGTTTGGTTTGGCCTACTAGATTGATCTTTCTTGCAATGGGAGAAGTGCTTAGCTTTGGGTTCAATCTTGCGGTGTCCTTTCCCAGTGACAGCAGGGGCAGCAAGGCATGTATTGTATTGTTGCCATCGAGGATAAAAATATGGGGTTTATATCATATTGCATGAGTTTATCCCTCTATATCATGTCATCTTTCTTAATGCGTTACACTGTTCTTTATGAACTTAATACTCTAGATGCATGCTGGATAGTGATCGATGTGTGGAGTAATAGTAGTAGATGCAGGCAGGAGTTGGTCTACTTGTCACAGACGTGATGCCTATATACATGATATGCCTAGATAATCTCATAATTATTCGCCTTTCTATTAAGTGCTCGACAGTAATTTTTTCACCCACCGTAATACTTATGCTATCTTGAGAAAAGCCACTAGTGAAACCTATGGCCCCCGGGTCTATCTCTTATCATATAAGCTTGCTATTTACTTTTATTTGCATCTTTACTTTTCCAATCTATGTCATAAAAATACTGAAAATATTTATCTTATCATATTATCTCTATCAGATCTCACTTTCGCAAGTGGCCATGAAGGGATTGGCAACCCCTTTATTGCGTTAATTGCGAGTTCTTGTTTGTTTGTGTAGGTGCGTGGGACTTTTGAGGAGCCTCCTACTGGATTGATACATTGGTTCTCAAAAACTGAGGGAAATACTTACGCTACTATTGCTGCATCACCCTTTCCTCTTCAAGGAAAACCAACGCAAGCTCAAGACGTAGCAAGAAGGATTTCTGGCACCGTTGCCGGGGTGGTCTTAGCTCAAGTCAAGTAATACTAAGTACCCATCATAAACTCATCTCTCCCACATTTACATTATATGCCATTTGCCTCTTGTTTTCCTCTCCCCCACTTCACCCTTGCCATTTTATTCGCCCTCTCTTTCACAATCTCCTCTCTCTTTCGCTTGCTTTTCTGATTCCTTGTGTGTTGGATTGCTTGTTGCTATGGCTAGCCCTCCGATCCTCGTTATTACTCCCGAACATGAAATTCTTAATTTTAAGCAAAGGGAGGGAGAAAATCTAAAAGATGCTTGGCGTAGAATTTGCAACGCTCAAAATAGATCTACTAGGAAGCTTTCCACTTCCGTTCTTCTTTGCAATTTTTATGTAGGCATTACTCCTTGGAATAGATGCATCCTTGATACCATTATCGGAGGAACTTTTTTGGATAGTCATACTTTTGATGCTTATAATGCTATGCTAGATTCGTTTGGTCCACCCCCTCTTTTGGTTAATGGAACTATTTTAACTTTAGAACATGTGATGCAAAGGCTTGAAATTATTGAAAATAAAATTGCCACTGTTGAGTTAATTGAAAATTTGGATAAAAAGATCCACAACCAAATTACCCAATATGGATCTAAGGTTGGGACTACTCTGAAAAATCTTAAAGAAAAGGAACCTATAATAATGAAAGAATAGAACAAGATTCTACAAGAATTGGTAAACTTGAGGATATAATTACTAACTTAGGGTCTGCCTTTTCATCTATGAAAAATACTCCAACTCCTCCTATTAAATTTGGCAAATTAATGTATGTTCCTAAAAATAAGGGTGAATCTTCTAGTAAGGAAAATGCGGATCTCAAATCCATAGGTGCTCACCCTAGTTTTTCCACTATCATAACGGAACCTTTTGCTTCAAATGAATGTCTTGATTTCTTGCCTAGGAGCTTAGTCATTGCTAAAAAGAAATAAACTCCTAAAAATTATAAGTGCTCTATCAAAGAATCAAGTGCCAAAGATGGCACCAGTTAGATCTATCCTCGCTTTTATGCCTAACTAGGGGCGTTAAACGATAGCACTAGTTGGGAGGCAACCCAATTTTATTTGTGTTTTTTGTTTTTGTTTCTGTTTAGTAATAAATTTTGCATCTACCTTCTGTTTAGATGTGCTTTCATGTTTTATTTAGTGTTTGTGCCAAGTAGAACCTATAGGATAACCTATGGTGATAGTTAATTTGATTCTGCTTAAAAACAGAAACTTTACGCTCACGAGAACAAATTCAATAAATCACAGAAACGTGATTTTGTATTGATTATTTCTGCTTTAGATCAATAGAAAAATTACCCAGGACATCCTATTTTGGTAGGATTTTTAGAGTCCCAGAAGTATTCGAAAGTTACAGATTGCTATAGACTGTTCTGTTTTTGACAGATTCTGTCTTTCGTGTGTTGATTGCTTATTTTGATGCATCTATGGCTAGTATGTAAGGGTATGAACCATAGAGAACTTGGAATACAGTAGGTTTAACACCAATATAAATAAATAATGAGTTCATTACAGTACCTTATGTGGTGGTTTTTATTTCTTTCACTAACGGAGCTTATGAGATTTCCTGTTGAGTTTTGTGTTGTGAAGTTTTCAAGTTTTGGGTAAAGATTTGATGGACTTTGAAATAAGGAGTGGCAAGATCCTAAGCTTGGGGATTCCCATGGCACCCCAAGATATTCAATAATAGCCAAAATACTAAGCTTGGGGATGCCCCCGGAAGGCATCCCCTCTTTCATCTTCGTTTATCGGTAACTTTACTTGGAGCTATATTTTTATTCGACACATGATATGTGTTTTGCTTGGAGCGTCTTGTATGATATTAGTCTTTGCTTTTTAGTTTACCACAATAATCCTTGCTGGACACACCTTTTGGGAGAAACCCACTTGATTGGAATTTATTAGAATACTCTATGTGCTTCACTTATATCTTTTGAGGTAGATAGTTTTTGCTCTAGGGCTTCACTTATATCCTTTAGAGTACGGCGGTGGCTTAATTTTATAGAAAATTTTAATCTCTCATGCTTCACTTATATCATTTTGAGAGTCTTTTAGAACAGCATGGTAGTTGCTATGGTTATAAAATTGGTCCTAGAATGATGGGCATCCAAGTTGGGTATAATAAAAACTATCATAGGAAGTGAATTGGATGCTATGATCAATTTGATACTTGATAATTGTTTTGAGAAATGGAGGTAGTAATATTAGAGTCATGCTAGTTGGGTCATTGTGAATTTAAAGAATGCTTGTGTTGAAGTTTGCAAGTCCCATAGCATGCACGTATGGTGAAAGTTGTGTAACAAATTTGAAACATGAGGTGTTCATAGATTGTGCATCCTTATGAGTGGCGGTCGGGGACGAGCGATGGTCTTTTCCTACCAATCTATCCCCCTAGGAGCATGCGTGTAGTGCTTGGTTTTTGATGCCTTGTAGATTTTAGAAATAAGTATATGGGTTCTTTTTTGACTAATGTTGAGTCCATGGATTATACGCACTCTTACCCTTCCATCATTGCTAGACTCTTCGGTACCGTGCATTGCCCTTTCTGACCTTGAGAGTTGGTGCAAACTTCGCCGGTGCATCCAAACCCCGTGATACGATACGCTCTATCACGCATAAACCTCCTTATATCTTCCTCAAAACAGCCACCAGACCTACCTATTATGGCATTTCCATAGCCATTCCGAGATATATTGCCATGCAACTTTCCACCGCTCCGTTCTATTTTTTATGACACACATCATAATTGTCATATTGCCTTGCATGATCATGCAGTTGACATTGTATTTGTGGCAAAGCCACCAGGCATAATTTTTCATACATGTCACTCTTGATTCATTGCCCATCTCAGTACACCATCGAAGGCATTCGTATAGAGTCATATCTTGTTCTAGTTTTGAGTTGTAATACATGAGTTGTAAATAAATAGAAGTGTGATGATTATCATTATTAGAGCATTGTCCCCAAAAAAAGAAAGGCCAAAGAAAAAAAGGAAAAGAAAAGAAAGGCCAAAAAAAGAAAGGCCGAAAAGAAAAAAAGAAAGGCCCAAAAAAAGGAAAAAAGGAAAACAGAAAAAGGAAATAAAAGGGGGCAATGTTACTATCCTTTTCCACACTTGTGCTTTAAAGTAGCACCATGTTCTTCATATATAAAGTCTTTTATGTTATCACTTTCATTTACTAGTGGGAATTTTTCATTATAGAACTTGGCTTCTATATTCCTACGATGGGCTTCCTCAAAATACCCTAGGTCTTCGTGAGCAAGCAAGTTGGATGCACACCCACTTAGTTTATTTTGTTGAGCTTTCATACATTTATAGCTCTAGTGCATCCGTCGCATGGCAATCCCTACTCCTCATGTTGACATCAATTGATGGACATCTCCATAGCCCGTTGATTATCCTCGTCAATGTGAGACTTTCTCCTTTTTTGTCTTCTCCACACAATCCCCATCATCATATTCTATTCCACCCATAGTGCTATATCCAAGGCTCACGCTCATGTATTGCATAAAAGTTGAAAAAGTTTGAGATTACTTAACTACGAAACAATTGCTTGGCTTGTCATTGGGGGTGTGCAAGATGGGAGCATTTTTGTGTGACGAAAATGAAGCATGACCTAACTATATGATTTTGTAGGGATGAACTTTCTTTAGCCATGTTATTTTGAGAAGACATGATTACTTTGATTAGTATGCTTGAAGTATTACTCTTTCTTATGTCAATATGAACTTTTATTTTGAATCATTTGGATCTGAACATTCATGCCACAATAAAGAAAAGTACATTGAGAATTATGCTAGGTAGCATTCCACATCAAAAATTCAATTTTAATCATTTACCTGTTGGGGAACGTAGCAGAAATTCAAAATTTTCCTACGCGTCAACAAGATCTATCTATGGAGAGACCAGCAACGAGTAGAAAGAGAGTGCATCTACATACCCTTGTAGATCGCTAAGCGGAAGCGTTCAAGTGAACGGGGTTGATGGAGTCGTACTCGTCGTGATTCAAATCACCGATGATCAAGTGTCGAACGGACGGCACCTCCGCGTTCAACACACGTACAGCCCGGTGACGTCTCCCACGCCTTGATCCAGCAAGGAGAGAGGGAGAGGTTGAGGAAGACTCCATCCAACAGCAGCACAACGGCGCGGTGGTGATGGAGGAGCGTGGCAATCCCGCAGGACTTCGCCAAGCACCATGGGAGAGGAGGAGGAGGGAGAGGGGCAGGGCTGCACCAACGAGAGATCAAATCGCGTGTTATGGGCAGCCCCTAGGCCTCATATATATAGGGGAAGGGGAGGGCTACGCCCCCTTTAGGGTTTCCCACCCCAAGGGGCGGCGGCCAGCCTCCAGATGGCATCTGGTGCGGCGGCCAAGAGGGGGGGAGGAGTCCATCCTCCCCAAGGCACCTCGGAGGTGCCTTCCCCTTTGAGGACTCTTCCCTCTAGGGTTCCCTAGGCGCATGGGCCTCTTGGGGCTGGTGCCCTTGGCCCATGTAGGCCAAGGCGCACCCCCTACAGCCCATGTGGCCCCCGTGGCAGGTGGCCCCACCCGGTGGGCCCCCGGGACCCTTCCGGTGGTCCCGGTACAATACCGATGACCCCGAAACTTGTCCCGATGGCCGAAACAGGACTTCCTATATATAAATCTTTACCTCCGGACCATTCCGGAACTCCTCGTGACGTCCGGGATCTCATCCGGGACTCCGAACAACATTCGGTAACCACATACAAGCTTCCTTTATAACCCTAGCGTCATCGAACCTTAAGTGTGTAGACCCTACGGGTTCGGGAGACATGCAGACATGACCGAGACGTTCTCCAGTCAATAACCAACAGCGGGATCTGGATACCCATGTTGGCTCCCACATGTTCCATGATGATCTCATCGGATGAACCACGATGTCAAGGACTCAATCGATCCCGTATACAATTCCCTTTGTCTAGCGGTATTTTACTTGCCCGAGATTCGATCGTCGGTATCCAATACCTTGTTCAATCTCGTTACCGGCAAGTCACTTTACTCGTTCCGTAACACATCATCCCGTGATCAACTCCTTGGCCACATTGCGCATATGATGATGTCCTACCGAGTGGGCCCAGAGATACCTCTCCGTTTACACGGAGTGACAAATCCCAGTCTCGATCCGCATAAAACAATAGATACTTTCGGAGATACCTGTAGTGCACCTTTATAGTCACCCAGTTACGTTGTGACGTTTGATACACCCAAAGCACTCCTATGGTATCCAGGAGTTACACGATCTCATGGTCAAAGGAAGAGATACTTGACATTGGCAAAGCTCTAGCAAACGAACTACACGATCTTTGTGCTATGCTTAGGATTGGGTCTTGTCCATCACATCATTCTCCTAATGATGTGATCCCGTTATCAACGACATCCAATGTCCATAGCCAGGAAACCATGACTTTCTGTTGATCACAACGAGCTAGTCAACTAGAGGCTCACTAGGGACATATTGTGGTCTATGTATTCACACGTGTATTACGATTTCCGGATAATACAGTTATAGCATGAATAAAAGACAATTATCATGAACAAGGAAATATAATAATAATACTTTTATTATTGCCTCTAGGGCATATTTCCAACAGTCTCCCACTTGCACTAGAGTCAATAATCTAGTTCACATCGCTATGTGATTAACACTCACAGGTCACATCGCCATGTGACTAATACCCAAGAGTTTACTAGAGTCAGTAGTCTAGTTCACATCACTATGTGATTAACACTCAATGAGTTTTATGTTTGATCATGTTGCTTGTGAGAGAGGTTTTAGTCAACGGGTCTGAACCTTTCAGATCCGTGTGTGCTTTACAAATCTCTATGTCATCTCCTAGATGCAGCTACCACGCTCTATTTGGAGCTATTCCAAATAACTGTTCTACTTTGAGCTATTCTAAATTATTGCTCCATTATATGTATCCGGTCTCTCTACTCAGAGCTATCCGGATAGGTGTTAAGCTTGCATCGACGTAACCTTTACGACGAACTCTTTTACCACCTCCATAATCGAGAAAATTCCTTAGTCCACTAGTTACTAAGGATAACTTTGACCGCTATCCTGTGAGCCATTCTTGGATCACTCTTGTACCCCTTGACTGACTCATGGCAAGGCACACTTCAGGTGCGGTACACAACATAGCATACTGAAGAGCCTACGTCTTAAGCATAGGGGACGACCTTCGTCCTTTCTCTCTATTCTGCCGTGGTCGAGCTTTAAGTCTTAACTTCGTACCTTACAACTCAGGCAAGAACTCCTTCTTTGACTGGTCCATCTTGAACACCTTCAAGATCATGTCAAGGTATATGCTCATTTGAAAGTATTATTAAGCATTTTGATCTATCCTTATAGATCTTGATGCTCAATGTTCAAGTAGCTTAATCCAGGCTTTCTATTGAAAAACACTTTCAAAATAACCCTATATGCTTTCCAGAAATTCTACATCATTTCTGATCAACATGTATTCATCAGAAATTCTATAGTGCTCCCACTCACTTCTTTGGAAATACAAGTTTCTCATAAACTTTGTACAAACCCAAAATCTTTGATCATCATCAAAGCATACATTCCAACTCCGAGATGCTTACTCCAGTCCTTAGAAGGATCGCTGGAGCTAGCATACCTTTTAGCATCCTCAGGATTGACAAAACTTTTCTGATTGTATTGCATACAACCTTTCCTTACGAAAACTAGTAAGGAAACTTGTCTTGACATCCATCTGCCAGATTTCATAAATGCAGCTAATGCTAACATGATTCCGACGGACTTTAAGCATCGCTACGAGTGAGAAAATCTCATCGTAGTCAACTCCTTGAACTTGTGAAAAACTTTTCGCCACAAGTCGAGCTTCATGGACGATGACATTACCATCCACGTCCGTCTTCTTCTTAAAGATCCATTTATCTTAATGGCTTGCCGATCATCGGGCAAGTCCGCCAAAGTCCATGGATCCGTTCTCGGATTTTATGGCCTCGAGCCATTTATCGGAATCCGGGCCCACCATTGCTTCTCCATAGCTCGTAGGTTCATTGTTGTCCAGCAACATGACTTTCAAGACAGGATTACGTACCACTCTGAAGTAGTACGCATCCTTGTCATCCTACGAGGTTTGGGAGTGACTTGATCCGAAGTTTCATGATCAATATCATAAGCTTCCACTTCAATTGGTGTAGGTGCCACAGGAACAACTCCCTGTGCCCTGTCACACACTAGTTGAAGAGACGGTTCAATAACCTCATCAAGTCTCCACCATCTTCCCACTCAATTCTTTCGAGAGAAACTTTTCCTCGAGAAAGGACCCGATTCTAGAAACAATCCATATTGCTTTCGGATCTGAATTAGGAGGTATACCCAACTGTTTTGGGTTTCCTATGAAGATGCATTTTATCCGCTTTGGGTTCGAGCTTATCAACCTGAAACTTTTTCATATAAGCGTCGCAGCCCCAAACTTTTAAGAAACGACAACTTAGGTTTCTCTAAACCATAATTCATACGGTGTCATCTCATCGGAATTACGTGGTGCCCTATTTAAAGTGTATGTGGTTGTCTCTAATGCCTAACCCATGAACGATAGTGGTAATTCGATAAGAGACATCATGGTACGCACCATATCCAATAGGGTGCAACTATGATGTTCGGACACACCATCACACTATGGTGTTCCAGGCGGTATTTATTGCGAAACAATTTCCACAATGTCTTAATTGTGTGCCAAAACTCGTAACTCAGATATTCATCTCTATGATCATATCATAGATATCTTTATCCTCTTATCACGACGATCTTCCAACTTCACACTGAAATTACTTGAACCTTTCAATAATTCAGACTCGTGATTCATCAAGTAAATATACTCAACATCTACTCAAATCATCTGTGAAGTAAGAACATAACGATATTCACTGCATGCCTCAGCACTCATTGGACTGCACACATCAAAATGTGTTACTTCCAACGAGTTGCTATCTTGTTCAATCTTACTGAAAATAAGGCTTTTCAGTCATCTTGCCCATGTGGTATGATTTGCATATCTCAAGTGATTCAGAATCAAGTGAGTCCGAACGATCCATTTGCATGGAGTTTCTTCATGCATATACACCAATAGACATGGTTCGCATGTCTCAAACTTTTCAAAAACGAGTGAGTCCAAAGATCCATCAACATGGAGCTTCTTCATGCGTTTTATACCATTATGACTTACATGGCAGTGCCACAAGTAAGTGGTACTATCATTACTATCTTATATCTTTTGGCATGAAAATGTGTATCACTACGATCGAGATTCAATAAACCATTCCTTTAGGTGCATGACCATCGAAGGTATTATTCAAATAAATAGAGTAACCATTATTCTCCTTAAATGAATAACCGTATTGCGATAGACATAATCCAATCATGTCTATGCTCAACGCAAACACCAAATGATAATTATTCTGGTTTAATACTAATCTTGATGGTAGAGGGAGCGTGCGATGTTTGATCACATCAAACTTGGAAACACTTCCAACATATATCGTCAGCTCACCTTTAGCTAGTCTTCGTTTATTCCGTAGCTTTTATTTCGAGTTACTAACACTTAGCAACCGAACCGGTATCTAATACCCTGGTGCTACTAGGAGTACTAGTAAAGTACATATTAACATAATGTATATCCAATATACTTCTATCGACCTTGCCAGCCTTCTCATCTACCAAGTATCTAGGGTAATTTCGCTCTAGTGACTATTCCCCTTATCACAGAAGCACTTAGTCTCGGGTTTGGGTTCAACCTTGGGTTTCTTCACTAGAGCAGCAGCTGATTTGCCGTTTCATGAAGTATCCCTTCTTGCCCTTGCCCTTCTTGAAACTAGTGGTTTCACCAACCATCAACAATTGATGCTCATTCTTGATTTCTACTTTCGCGGTGTCAAACATCGTGAGTACCTCAAGGATCACCATATCTATCCCTGATATATTATAGTTCATCACGAAGCTCTAGCAGCTTGGTGGCAATGTCTTTGGAGAAACATCACTATCTCATCTGGAAGATCAACTCCCACTCGATTCAAGTGATTGTTGCACTCAGACAATCTGAGCACAAGCTCAACAATTGAGCTTTTCTCCCTTAGTTTGCAGGCTAAGAAAATTGTCGGAGGTCTTATACCTCTTGACGTGGGCACGAGCCTGAAATCTCAATTTCAGCCCTCGAAACATCTCATATGTTCCGCGACATTTCGAAAACGTCTTTGGTGCCTCTACTTAAACCATTTAACTGAACTATCATGTAGTTATCAAAATGTGTATGTCCGATGTTCGCAACATCTACAAACAATGTTTGGGGTTCAGCACACTAAGCAGTGCATTAAGGACATAAGCATTCTAGTGTCCGCATAATCGCTACTGTCAACTTTCAACTATATTTTCTCTAGGAACATAACTAAAACAGTAGAACTAAAGCGCGAGCTACGACATAATTTGCAAAAGGTCTTTTGACTATGTTCAAGATAATTAAGTTCATCTTATGAACTCCCACTCAGATAGACATCCCTCTGGTCATCTAAGTGATTACATGATCCGAGTCAACTAGGCCGTGTCCGATGATCACGTGAGACGGACTAGTCATCATCGGTGAACATCTTCATGTTGATCGTATCTACCATACGACTCATGCTCGACCTTTCGGTCTCCGTGTTCCGAGGCCATGTCTGCACATGCTAGGCTCGTCAAGTTAACCCTAAGTGTTTTCGCTGTGTAAAACTGTCTTACACCCGTTGTATGTGAACGTAAGAATCCATCACACCCGATCATCACGTGGTGCTTAGAAGCGACGAACTGTAGCAACGGTGCACAGTTAGGGGAGAACACTTCTTGAAATTTTGTAAGGGATCATCTTATTTACTACCGTCGTCCTAAGTAAACAAGATGCATAAACATGATAAACATCACATGCAATCAAATAGAGTAGTGACATGATATGGCCAATATCATATAGCTCCTTTGATCTTCATCTTCGGGGCTCCATGATCATCTTGTCACCGGCATGACACCATGATCTCCATCATCATGATCTCCATCATCGTGTCTTCATGAAGTTGTCACGCCAACGACTACTTCTACTTCTATGACTAACGCGTTTAGAAATAAAGTAAAGTAGTTTACATGGCGTTCTTCAATGACACGCAGGTCATACAAAAAATAAAGACAACTCCTATGGCTCCTGCCGGTTGTCATACTCATCGACATGCAAGTCGTGATTCCTATTACAAGAACATGATCAATCTCATACATCACATATATATCATTCATCACATCCTTTTGGCCATATCACATCACATAGCATACCCTGCAAAAACAAGTTAGACGTCCTCTAATTGTTGTTGCATGTTTTACGTGGCTGCTATGGGTTTCTAGCAAGAACGTTTCTTACCTACGCAAAACCACAACGTGATATGCCAATTGCTATTTACCCTTCATAAGGACCCTTTTCATCGAATCCGTTCCGACTAAAGTGGGAGAGACTGGCACCCGCTAGCCACCTTATGCACCAAGTGCATGTCAATCGGTGGAACCTGTCTCACGTAAGAGTACGTGTAAGGTCGGTCCGGGCCGCTTCATCCCACAATACCGTCGAAACAAGATTGGACTAGTAACGGTAAGCATATTGAACAACATCAACGCCCACAACTACTTTGTGTTCTACTCGTGCAAAGAATCTACGCAATAGACCTAGCTCATGATGCCACTGTAGGGGAACGTAGCAGAAATTCAAAATTTTCCTACGCGTCACCAAGATCTATCTATGGAGAGACCAGCAACGAGTAGAAAGAGAGTGCATCTACATACCCTTGTAGATCGCTAAGCGGAAGCGTTCAAGTGAACGGGGTTGATGGAGTCGTACTCGTCGTGATTCAAATCACCGATGATCAAGTGTCGAACGGACGGCACCTCCGCGTTCAACACACGTACAGCCCGGTGACGTCTCCCACGCCTTGATCCAGCAAGGAGAGAGGGAGAGGTTGAGGAAGACTCCATCCAACAGCAGCACAACGGCGCGGTGGTGATGGAGGAGCGTGGCAATCCCGCAGGACTTCGCCAAGCACCATGGGAGAGGAGGAGGAGGGAGAGGGCAGGGCTGCACCAACGAGAGATCAAATCGCGTGTTATGGGCAGCCCCTAGGCCTCATATATATAGGGGAAGGGGAGGGCTGCGCCCTGTTTAGGGTTTCCCACCCCAAGGGGCGGCGGCCAGCCTCCAGATGGCATCTGGTGCGGCGGCCAAGAGGGGGGGAGGAGTGCATCCTCCCCAAGGCACCTCGGAGGTGCCTTCCCCTTTGAGGACTCTTCCCTCTAGGGTTCCCTAGGCGCATGGGCCTCTTGGGGCTGGTGACCTTGGCCCATGTAGGCCAAGGCGCACCCCCTACAGCCCATGTGGCCCCCGGGGCAGGTGGCCCCACCCAGTGGGCCCCTGGGACCCTTCCGGTGGTCCCGGTACAATACCGATGACCCCGAAACTTGTCCCGATGGCCGAAACAGGACTTCCTATATATAAATCTTTACCTCCGGACCATTCCGGAACTCCTCGTGACGTCCGGGATCTCATCCGGGACTCCGAACAACATTCGGTAACCACATACAAGCTTCCTTTATAACCCTAGCGTCATCGAACCTTAAGTGTGTAGACCCTACGGGTTCGGGAGACATGCAGACATGACCGAGACGTTCTCCAGTCAATAACCAACAGCGGGATCTGGATACCCATGTTGGCTCCCACATGTTCCACGATGATCTCATCGGATGAACTACGATGTCAAGGACTCAATCGATCCCGTATACAATTCCCTTTGTCTAGCGGTATTTTACTTGCCCGAGATTCGATCGTCGGTATCCAATACCTTGTTCAATCTCGTTACCGGCAAGTCACTTTACTCGTTCCATAACACATCATCCCGTGATCAACTCCTTGGCCACATTGCGCATATGATGATGTCCTACCGAGTGGGCCCAGAGATACCTCTCCGTTTACACGGAGTGACAAATCCCAGTCTCGATCCGCATAAAACAATAGATACTTTCGGAGATACCTGTAGTGCACCTTTATAGTCACCCAGTTACGTTGTGACGTTTGATACACCCAAAGCACTCCTACGGTATCCAGGAGTTACACGATCTCATGGTCAAAGGAAGAGATACTTGACATTGGCAAAGCTCTAGCAAACGAACTACACGATCTTTGTGCTATGCTTAGGATTGGGTCTTGTCCATCACATCATTCTCCTAATGATGTGATCCCGTTATCAACGACATCCAATGTCCATAGCCAGGAAACCATGACTTTCTGTTGATCACAACGAGCTAGTCAACTAGAGGCTCACTAGGGACATATTGTGGTCTATGTATTCACACGTGTATTACGATTTCCGGATAATACAGTTATAGCATGAATAAAAGACAATTATCATGAACAAGGAAATATAATAATAATACTTTTATTATTGCCTCTAGGGCATATTTCCAACATTACCTACTCGAGGACGAGCAGGAATTAAGCTTGGGGATGCTTGATACGTCTCCAACGTATCTATAATTTTTGATTGTTCCATGCTATTATATTACCCGTTTTGGATGTCTATGGGCTTTACTTTACACTTTTATATCATTTTTGGGACTAACCTACTAACCAGAGGCCCAGCCCGTATTGCTGTTTTTTTTTGCCTATTTCAGTATTTCGAAGAAAAGGAATATCAAACGGAGTCCAAACGGAATGAAACCTTCGGGAGCGTGATTTTTGGAACGAACGTGATCCAGAGGACTTGGAGTGCAAGTCAAGAAGCAATCGAGGAGGCCACGAGGGTGGAGGCCCCACCCCTACTGGGCGCGCCCCCTATCTCATGGGCTCCTCGGGCATCCACCGACGTACTTCTTACTCATATATACCCACGTACCCCGAAAACATCAGGGGAGATGACAAAAAACTATTTCCACCACCGTGACCTTCTGTGTCCGCGAGATCCCATCTTGGAGGCCTCGCCGCCGCTCCGCCGGAGGGGGAATCAACCACGGAGGGCTTCTACATCAATACCATAGCCTCTCCAGTGAGTTGTGAGTAGTTTACCACAGACCTTCGGGTCCATAGTTATTAGTTAGATGGCTTCTTCTCTCTCTTTGAATCTCAATACAAAGTTCTCATTGATCTTCTTGGAGATCTATTCGATGTAACTCTCTTTGCGGTGTGTTTGTCAAGATCCGATGAATTGTGGGTTTATGATCAAGTTTATCTATGAGAAATATTTGAATCTCCTCTTAATTCTTTTATGTGTGATTAATTTATCTTTGCAAGTCTCTTCGAATTATCAGTTTGGTTTGGCCTACTAGATTGATCTTTCTTGCAATGGGATAAGTGCTTAGCTTTGGGTTCAATCTTTTGGTGTCCTTTCCCAGTGATAGCAAGGGCAGCAAGGCACGTATTGTATTTTTGCCATCGAGGATAAAAAGATGGGGTTTATATCATATTGCATGAGTTTATCCCTCTACATCATGTCATCTTTCTTAATGTGTTACTTTGTTCTTTATGAACTTAATACTCTAGCTGCATGCTAGATAGAGGTCGACGTGTGGAGTAATAGTAGTAGATGCAGGGAGGAGTCGGTCTACTTGTCATGGATGTGATGCCTATATACATGATCATGCCTGGATAATCTCATAAATATTCGCTTTTCTATCAATTGCTCGACAGTAATTTGTTTACCGACCGTAATACTTATGCTATCTTGAGAGAAGCCACTAGTGAAACCTATGCCCCCCGGGTCTATCTCTTATCATATAAGCTTGCTATTTACTTTTATTTGCATCTTTACTTTTCCAATCTATATCATAAAAATACCAAAAATATTTATCTTATCATATTATCTCTATCAGATCTCACTTTCGCAAGTGGCCGTGAAGGGATTGACAACCCCTTTATTGCGTTGGTTGCGAGTTCTTGTTTGTTTGTGTAGGTGCGTGGGACTTTTGAGGAGCCTCCTACTGGATTGATACCTTGGTTCTCAAAAACTGAGGGAAATACTTACGGTACTATTGCTGCATCACCCTTTCCTCTTCATGGAAAACCAACGCAAGCTCAAGACGTAGCAATGAGTTGATCAAAGCATATGGTTTTATACAGACTTTTGGAGAAGCCTGTATTTACAAGAAAGTGAATGGGAGCTCTGTAGCATTTCTAAAATTATATGTGGATGACATATTGTTGATTGGAAATGATATAGAATTTCTGGATAGCATAAAGGGATACATAAATAAGAGATTTTCAATGATAGACCTCGATGGAGCTGCTTACATATTAGGCATCAAGATCTATAGAGTAGATCAAGACACTTGATAAGATTTTTCAATGAGTAAATACCTTGACAAGTTTTTGAAAGAGTTCAAAATGGATCAGCCAAAGAAGGAGTTCTTGTCTGTATTACAAGGTGTAAAGTTGAGTAAGACTCAAAGCCCGACCATGGCAGAAAATAGAAAGAGAATGAAACTCATTCCCTATGCTACAGTCATAGGTTCTATAATGTATGTTATGCTGTGTACCAGACCTATTGTGTACCTTGCCATGAGTTTTGGCAAGGGGATACAATAGTGATCTAAGAGTAGATCACTGGACAACGATTAAAATTATCCTTAATGAGGACTAAGACAATATTTCTTGATTATGGAGGAGATAAAAGAGGTTGTCATAAAGAGTTACGTCTATGCAAGCTTTTACACCAATCCATATGACTCTAAGTCTCAATCTGGATACATATTGAAAGTGGGAGCAATCAGCTAGAGTAGCTCCGTGCAGAGCATTGTAGACATAGAATATTTGCAAAATACATACGGCTCTGAATGTGGCAGACCCGTTGACTAATCTTCTCTCACGAGCAAAACATGATCACACCTTAGTTGATCACATAGAGATGTGAACTAGATTATTGACTCTAGTAAACCCTTTGGGTGCTGGTCACATGACGATGTGAGCTATGGGTGTTTATCACATACAGATGAGAATATTTGTGTTAAATCACATGGTGATGTGAACTAGATTATTGACTCTGGTGCAAATGGGAGACTGAAGCAAATATGCCCTAGAGGCAATAATAAAGTTATTATTTATTTCCTTATTTCATGATAAATCTTTATTATTCATGCTAGAATTGTATTAACCGGAAACTTAGTACATGTGTGAATACATAGACAAAACATAATGTCCCTAGTATGCCTCTACTTGACTAGATCGTTTATCAGAGATGGTTATGTTTCCTAACCATAGACATGTGTTTTCATTTGATGAAAGGGATCACATCATTAGGAGAATGATGTGATGGACATGACCCATCCATTAGCTTAGCATTATGATAGTTTCAGTCTTCATGACTTATACATGTTCCTCAGCCTATGAGATTATGCAACTCCCGAATACCGGAGGAACACTTTGTGTGCTACCAAATGTCACAACATAAAATGGTGATTATAAAGGTGCTCTACAGGTGTCTCCGAAGGTGTTTGTTGGGTTGGCATAGATCAAGATTAGGATTTGTCACTACGTGTTTCGGAGAGGTATCTCTAGGCCCTCTCGCTAATACTCATCACTATAGGCCTTGCAAGCATTGTTACTAATGAGTTAGTTTCGGTATGACGTATTACGGAATGAGTAAAGAGACTTGCCGGTAACGAGATTGAACTAGGTATGATGATACCGACGATCGAATCTCGGGCAAGTAACATACCGATGACAAAGGGAACAATGTATGTTTATGTGGTTTGACTGATAAAGATCTTCGTAGAATATGTAGGAACCAACATGAGCATCCTAGTTCCGCTATTGGTTATTGACCGGAGATGTGTCTCGGTCATGTCTACATAGTTCTCGAACCCGTAGGGTCCGCACGCTTAACGTTCGATGACGATTTGTATTATGAGTTATGTGATTTGATGTGCCAAAGATTGTTCGGAGTCCCGGATGAGATCACGGACATGGCGAGGAGTCTCGAAATGGTTGAGAGATAAATATTCATATATTGGAAGGTTGCATTTGGACATCGGAATGGTTCCGAGTGATTCGGGCATTTTTTCTGGAGTGTCGGGAGGTTACCGGAACCCCCCCCCCCCAGGAGAAGTATTGGTCCTAGTGGGCCCTATTGGAGGAGAGGAGAAATGGCCACGTGAGAGGGGCACCCCTCCCCTTGCCCAAACTGAATTGGACTAGGGGAGGGTCTGGCTCCCCCTCTTTCCTTCCCCCTCTCTCCCCCTTACCTTTCCCTCCGGTGGAAGAAAGGAAAAAGGGGGGGGGGGCGAATCCTACTTGGACTAGGAGTCCAAGTAGGACTCCCCCTGGCGCGCCCAAACCTGGCCGGCCTCCTCTCTCCCTCCCTCCTTTATATACATGGCCAGGGGACCCCAATAGCACAACAGACAATCTCTTAGCCGTGTGCGGTGGCCCCCTCCACAGTTACACACCTCGATCATACAGTTGTGGAGCTTAGGCGAAGCCCTACGCGTAGCATCATCATCACCGTCACCACGCCGTCGTGCTGACGGAACTCACCCTCGGCCTCAACTGGATCAAGAGTACGAGGGACGTCATCGAGTTGAACGTGTGCTGAACACGGAGATGCCGTACGTTTGGTACTTGGACACACTCTCCCCTCTCGTTGCTACACATCACCTAGATAGATCTTGCGTGATCGTAGGAATTTTTTTAAAATTACCACGTTCCCAACAATATAACATCTCCACAGGCGCATAATCGCCCCTCTTTTTATCCCATGTAGCATCATCATGAATGGCCTTTCTAACTGGCTCTGTAGGTTTGACCGGTTGCGGACTGTCCAGGACCCAGTCCACCTCAGCACAGATAAATGCTAGGTTTACTTTCTTCCTCCACTCAGTGTAGTTATCACCTCTGAGTGTCGGAACATCTTTTAGGCAACTCATCAAGTGGAAGCCTCCTGAAATCACAATTTAAGTGATCTCAGTATAGCAATTATATGCATTAATCTAACGTTGGTCAAATTAACCATATAATTGTCTATGCAATTAAATCTATATTACCGTTGGGCAAAATATTAGAAATAAATGCACCTTTAAATTTCAATAATAAAACATGATCATGTTATTAACAATGTTGGTCATAAAAATAGCATAATAATATTCATTTTAATAATTAATTTAATATGCTCTTAAAAACTTAATTCTATCTAAACTTTTATTTTCTTTGTAAAAGAGCACTATTAATTATTTACGCAGCGGAAAAAGCATGAATAAAAAATCATGAACTTTTTACTCTTTACATAAACTTTTCTGTCACTTTTCTATTTTCTATTTTCACTTTTTGTTTAGAAAATGAAAAAGTGAAAACTGGATGCATTAACCCAAAAAATGGGCAAAAAAACAAATAAGACGCGGCCTGAGCATTGCGCTTCCCGGCCCACGGCCTGCTCGCGCTCTGTGCGCGCCTGTCCTGCCGAAGACGGCCCAACCTCTCAGGGCCTATTTGGCTCGCGCACGCGGCTACCGGCCCAGCAGCTCAGCTGGCCAGCGCTTTCGGCCCAAAAGGCCCAACTGTGCAGCGGCGGCTTAGGTTTTCAATCTCAGCCCTCCGCTGAGATCCAACGGCCACCCGTGGTTCTAGCCCAAAAAAAAGGGTACACAACGCCAGCGGGGGGAAACCCTATAGTTCATTCCCCTCAGCCCCCGCGCCTCTCCCTGCATCTCGCTCTGCGGCGGCGGTTCTCCAGCAGCAGCCCCGTCGCGCCGGCGGCAAGCCAGCGACAGCGTCAGACTCCTCCGCGCCGCGCGGGACTCCTTTCCCCCTTCCCGTTCCCCTTCTTTCCTTTGGCAGAGAGAGAAAGGGACGCCTGTTGCGCCCTCCTCTGCTCCCCTTGTGCCTCAACGGCGCCCTTGTCTATTGGAGTAGCGGCGGGGCAGGGCCCATCAATCATAGTGGGTTGAGCGTCCCCGATCAGGGCGCAGATCTAAGGGCCCAGTGGGCCGTTGGGCCCACACGGTGGAGATCAACCTAACAACCACAGGTCCAGATTTCTTTTCCTCGAAAGGGAGGATCACCCTTGGATTCTTCATGGACTGATGCACATAACCATAGACACAACCACATACGAAAGCTTCATTAATTTGTGGCATGGCGTCAAGAGCATGCAACCACACGAGAGTTCAAACGCTCCGGAGCGGAGCTCTGTTTATTTGGTACATCAAGCTGCTAGGAAGAAAGTCTAGGCATAGATGTAGATCCATCAGCATCGATCTAGTGCTGTTCGATCCTGAAGTACTCCAGCACGTCCTCCCGGTTCGCAGCGGCGGTGTCGTACGCCGCCATGAACTCCCTGAACACGAACTCCCTGAACTTGGCCGGATTCTCCTTGCTCACCATCTCCGGCGCGGGGCCGATAAGGCAGTCCATCTTGGGCATGATGAGCGTGGCCACGGACATCCTCGCCACGGCCGAGTTGGTGAGGGCGCGGTGCTCCACGCTCGCCAGCACGCCGTTGGTGACGATCTCCATCTGGTGCCCAAAGTTGATGACGAAGGCGCCGGGGACCGGACGGACGAGGAGCCACCGCCCGCGGTACCTGGCCTGGAGCCCGGCGACGTCGCCCTGGGAGAGCACGGTGAGGAGGTGGCGGTCGCAGTGCGGGAGCAGGCCCAGCGTGACGCTCGGGTCCGGGCACGGCGGGTAGTAGTTGACGTTCATCTGGGTGTCCCCGCCGCTGAGGGCCCCGGCGAAGAAGCCGCCGTCGAGGCCGAGCCCCTCGGCGATGAGCAGGAGCAGCGTCTGCGCCAGGTCGTGCACCTGTGCGGAGAACTCCGCGAGGGAGCTCCGGAAGCTCTCCGGCTTGGCCGGCCAGTGGCCGACGAGCTCGTCGGAGACCGGGTGGCACCGCAGCTTGAGGTAGTCGCGCCAGTAGCGCGTCTGGTTCCGGTCGTAGGAGGTGCTGGAGGCGACGCGGAAGGGCTTGCTCTGGTCGTCGGAGCAGTAGGGCAGCTTCTCCTCCGCCGGCATCGCGAAGAACTCCGCCGACGCCTCCCGGAACGCCCGCACCACGTCCTCCGACACGCCATGGTTCACCACCTGCAAGCAATCACGTACACGTACGCATGCATGATCGATCAGAAGTTCAGAACAGAGGCTCAAGCAATCGTGCTACGTAGATAACAAGTGCGAGTGAAATTGAACAAGTCGTTAGTGCATGCGTGCATGCCTACCTGGAAGAAGCCGAACTCCTTGCCGGCCTTGATGATCTCCTCGGCTACGAGGCGGCGGCGGCCCGCGTCGGAGAGGTAGGCACGCTGGAGGTCGACGACCGGGAGCGCGACGTCGGAGCTGGGCGCGTCGTGGAGCAGGGCGGCACGCTTCTCCGGCGGGAAGACGTACTTGTCCGGCACGGAGGCGTGCAGCGGGCGGTTGGACAGCAGCTCCATACCTGACCCTGATCGATAGATGGATCAATGCGGCTTATCTCTTCTCACCTGGACGACACGGCCGTATGGATCTATTTATATCTAGCCAATCTATTCTACCTAGTGGAGTGGAGAGCTTGGCTAGGTAGTAATAACGTGGCCGTGGATGGTTCTGGCGAGAAGATGGTCGATGTTCACGAGGCAGCTTTGCGTACGTAGCAAATTGGACCGATTCACTCTTGTGTGCTTGCGTAGAAGACAATGGGAGCTAGCATGCACACAAGCGGTGCCTGCGAGGTTCCTTGTGGGATCTGGGATCTACGTGCTTGGTTCCTACGCAAGATCCAAGCGTGCAATCACTGACGAGGTATCTCCTACCTGTCCGATACATCATCACATGCGTGTACATCGTTGGGACTTGGGCTATATTGTATCCTATCATTACCAACCGTTATCCCTTACCTGTCCGAATATATCCAAAATGAGTGAATGTGTAGCACAACCAAATCATATACTGTTGACTGACTGTAGCTTCTACCGGTCTCCATTAGAGCATCTTCAACAGGCGCACAAAAATTTCGCATGCTAAAATAGTTTTAGCGCGCCCCACTGTAGCACTTTTAGCGTGCCGGACCCAACATTAATTTATAGCAGATGCCAAAAACGCGCGTCCAAAAAAACACGCAGTGCAAATTGTGAAGTGTGCGCAATTCGCGCCCCAAATTTGCAGCTTTTGATAGCGCGTGCCCAAACCTTTTTTGCACGTGCACTATTTTACAGGTTCTGCTACATCTGTCCGGCGCCCAGAAAACTCGAATTTTAGCGCGTGGAGCAGTTTTTGTGCGTCTGATGGGATACTTTTAGTTTTGCCTCTAGCTGATCCCCTATCGACAACGACTCCACCTCGAGTCAACCGCGGCATTGTCAGAAATCGAGTGTGACAAGCGAACAAAACAACATGCCCAATATCTAATGTACAAAAGTAGCCGAGACGCACACGAAGCTGCGCTATATGGTCTCTTTTCTAGCTCGAGTGACACCCGTGTACATGGAGTAGGATAGCCAATCGGAGATGGCTAGTTATGGGTTGTATGCATGCATGTAGTGTCGCTGTTGACTTTGGTGACACCACAAAGTTGTCAAAATCGACCAAATACACTTTCCTGGTCCCAAACAAAGCACTTTTGATCCTTTCGGCATCTCACGTGACTTCCAACAATATGATCGGAAATTTCTAGCGAGACTTCACATGCTTTCAACTAAACTTCTACAAACTTTCAACTAGATTTCATATGTTGCCAACTAATCTAAATATCTAATACAAACTTTCAACAAGATTTCTAAGGCTCTCAACTTCTACGAACTTTCAACTAGCTGCCACAAAACTTCTTACAACTTTGACCACAATTCCAAGAAACTTTCCTGAACATCAAACCAATAAATGCAAATCTTCAACTAAAAATCCCTAAATATATAAAACTAGAGCTTCCGATCTATTATACTTCCACATGGCATCCAATCAAACCAAACATTCAGGGTCCAATGGCCCCAGCCACTTGTGCAATACTTAAGGACATGTTTGGAATGCATGGTAGGAAAAACACATGGCTAGGGAAATTGCAAGAATTTCAAAGCATGTCTTGTATATTCCTACTGGAATTTGAAATGCAAGAAACTAATTCACATGTTATAACAATTGACTTCTGACGATTGCATCACAAAGTATAACAAACAAGACTTGGGTCGATTCAATATGATCGTTCTTTTAACGCCATATTCTCAAAGTTGTTCTACGACTATCGTTACACTTAACGATATCCGAAGATCCAAAAAACCTGATCGCTAACAACATTTGAGCTAGTCTTTGTGGTGAGGCTAGGAATCATATTTTACCATTTACCATTCCACATGTGCATATGAGTTTTCACTGAATTGCATATTTCAGGATCATAGCAGTAATAGCATTGAATATAAACTCTTAATTATAAACATAGATAGACAATAATACAATATTATTGCCTCTAGGGCATATTCCAACAACTGGGGTGTCGTCCGGCTACTTAAATAGCCGAACTTTGGCCCTCGGGCGACGAGCTGGAGCGACGCCACACAGCATTCACACCCCACCAGAGAATATGGTCGTCGGACCGTCGGGTTTCCGGATGTTTTCTTATGGGGCCCCATCGTCAGTCCGACGTTGCCGACGAGCCTGGGCGCGCTCGGGCCTCACCATATACATCCTACATTTGGGCTAGACATGAGGGGTGGCGGTCAGCCCGAGCATTTGAGGCGCCTGTCTGGATCAAGTTTTTTTGGCTGGTCACTGCCCGGGTCGTCTGCCCGGGTGTTTGAGAGGAGTTTGGGGTGCCCGACTATAGATGCTCTTAAGGTGTGTTTGGTAGCTATTCCCACCCTAGCATAGTTGTTTCCTTTTGAGACATGCTTACTACATGCAATTGCAGTTGTTTGGTAGCAATGTATGCACTGACGCATGCTGAGATCAGACTGTATTTGGCAGGCTGCATCAGACGAGACATGTTGTGCTAAGACTATGTTTGGTAGTCTGTATTTGAGGTAGGTTGCATGAATGATTTTTTTTATGCCAAGACAATATTGAAACCTAGAAAAGCATGTACACGCGATCATGACGTATGAAAGGATCAAAAAACAAAAATAAAGAAAGAAACAATCCCCATTTCTATTACCTATATATATCTCTACCTAATAATAAAGTGCATATTGCTTCCAGTCATATGTCGTCCTCAATTTTCCAAAATCAAGTCCCC
>NC_041391.1:30674216-30691402 GCF_002162155.2 Triticum dicoccoides
AGTTAATTAACCCGCAGTTCTAAATTATTTTTTATTGAATAAGTTCAAATTATTATTTTAAATATCCATATCTTTTAGACGTAACTCCAATTTTGACATGTCATATATGAAAAGTGATTAGAAAAATGTCGAGAATCTAAATATGATGTTATTTTACATCTTAAATATTAAATGATTCAAATGCTTTTTTAAAATATTCATATCTTCTAAACCCTCACTCCAATTTTGACATTTTATATATGGAAATTGATTAGAAAAAATGTGTACAATCTGAATATGATGTTCTTTTACCAGTTAAACAATTTTTAAATGCTTTTTAGGGGACAATATTAATAAATAGCGCATGATCCATCTTTCTTTTGTACCTGTGTAAATGGGGTTAGAAATCAACACCTCGGCAAAATTAGTTTGGGAAGAAAGAAACCATCTATAACCACGTATGCACGACTCGGTAAAACCCCCAGTTGAGAAAAAACAGATTTCTCATCTTATGTGGAGAGAAAGAGAGACACCTTAGAATTGGCCACATTGAAGTGAGTTTGTGATTTTGAGCACTGAGGCCACCATCGACAAGGGTGGGAAGGAGGGTAAGCGGCAACATAGATGGGATGCACATGAACCCATTGAGGTTTTCAGTCATGATTATTCTGTTAGGGATGTGTGGGATAATAATAATAATAATAATAATAATAATAATAATAATAATAATAATAATAATAATAATAATAATAATAATAATAATAATAATAATAATGTGGTAATAATAATAATAATTAAAAAAGGATAAACGCTTCTTCCTCCTCAATTTTCGTCTATTTCGTACATTTGATTTTTTCGTCTGTCGTACTTCAGACTCGATTGAGTTGCTTGATCTTTTAAATCCACGTCCTGGTTTTCCAAGCCCACTCGAAGGTGAACAACCTACCTATTTTTCTGGCCCACTCAGCCCAATAGTGCAAAAATAATGGACGACGATAATTGCCACACGTGTGGGCGTTAAGGGGTCTGCCCACACGTTTTGTGTGGTGTCTAAAAGGACCAGCCTACACGCCTACGTGTGGGCAAAACAATTAGCGCCCACACGCTTCTTTTTTTCCCTTGCGGTCCCTCTCACACGCCTACGTGTGGGCAAAATGCATAACGCCCACACACCTCTCTCAGCCACCTACCTCACGGTCCCGCACGCCCCCGCATGACAGTCGCCATGCATCCCCGCAGTTGCCATGGTCCGGACTCTCTTCAATGTCCGTTTAACTACAATTGACATGTCACTGAACTACAGTTGCCATGTCGGACAACTACAGTTACCATGGTTGCTCAACTGCAGCTGCCATCTCAGGTCAAGTGCCAGATGCCATTTAGGACAACTGGAGTTGTTGCCATGTATGGTCTGGTTTACTATAGTTGTCATGATTTAAAAACTTTAGAGGCTGCCACCTACTAACACTAAGCAGTTGCCATGTATAGTCTGGTTTACTACAATTGCCATGATTTGAAAACCTCGGGAGTTGTCACATACTAACACTAGGCAGTTGCCATCTCAGGTCAAGTGCCAGATGCCATTTAGGACAACTGCTGTTGTCGCCATGTATGATCTGATTTACTATAGTTGTCATGATTTGAAAACTTTAGAGGTTGCCACCTACTAACACTGAGCAGTTGCCATGTATATATAGTCTGGTTTACTACAATTGTCATGATTTGAAAACCTCAGGAGTTGTCACCTACTAACACTGGGCAGTTGCCATCTCAGGTCCAGTGCCAGATATCATTTAGGACAACTGCAGTTGTTGCCATGTATGGTCTGATTTACTATAGTTGCCATGATTTAAAAACTTTAGAGGTTGCCACCTACTAACACTAAGCAGTTGCCATGTATAGTCTGGTTTACTACAATTGCCATGGTTTGAAAACCTCAGGAGTTGTCACCTACGAACACTAGGCAGTTGCCGTGTAGCGCTACAAAGAGACATGGCAAAACAATATGTTCGGGTAAAAGAGAGAGTTGCCATTTGCTTACAAGCACACTAGGGCAGTTGCCGTGTACCCCGCAAAACACATGGCAACTGACATGTTCGGGTAAAAAAAAAGAGTTGTCATCTGCTTACAAACACGCTAGGGCAGTTGCCATGTACACTGCAAAACGCATGGCAACTGGCAGCTTGGTGTGGAGAGAGGAGACGGGCGTGTGGGCGAGATGGCAAATGCCCACACACCAGCCCTTGTGCAAGAATGAAAACTGGCGTGTGGGCGAACTGATAAACGCCCACACACCGGCCCCTTCGTGTGATGAAACGGTCGTGTGGGCGACCGCGTGAATGCCCACACACCAGCCCAGTCCTACGTGGCACCACAAACATGCCAAGATTCGTGCACCTACAAACGGACGCGGATCCACGTGTGTGGGCGAGATGCAAACGCCCACACGTGTGGGCGTTAGTGTTTCTGGAAATAATAGTGGTTGGCGCGCAAAATCGAACTCGTCACCTCAAGATGCAACCAACTAAGCTAGCTCCCTTTGTGCTATAATAGAAGGTTCATACAGATTTCAGATAGTCGCACATCGAGCCGGGGATGACCAAGGCCTTAGCTCTTCGGCGAGCTGTTCATTTGGCACCAGAAAAGAACATAGCTGATATTACAGATTGACTATCTTTAGTGCACATGACCATTCTTCAGCGACTGGGCATTCTACTATTAGTGTTGTGGTTTCTGATATTAAAAGTTCGACTTGTGCCTTCAGTTCAGCGATCTTCAAGCACGGCCATCGGTATTTGAATGTTGTTGCTCATTTAAAGGATATCTTTTCCTTTTTTTTCCGTTGATCATTATTTTGCTTATTATGTTAGCTAGAGTTTTATTTTTTTCAGTTAGTCCACGATGTTCTCTAAAAAATTTTTGCTGAGTATGATTAGATATGAAATATAGGATAGGGTAGGATTGATTCTATCTTGTCTTGTACTTTAAGAAGTTCATGTACCCCGATGTATGCTCACGAGACTCGAGCAGTACATCATTGGTTCCACCAGTCTTCCTCTCTATTCATCTTACACAATTAATCCTAGTCCGAGCAATATCGTGGAGTGAGCACTTTGTGTGATTTGCACGATCGACACGGGGGAGACAGAGCAGGCTTTGTGCATTGCCTGGCTTTGCACTGCTGCAGAAAAGTACGATGCTTTGTTCAAGAATGAAACAAGATGTGGGTCGTTGAACAAAAATGCTAGACGTACGGGAAGATTTTACAAGAGTTAACGGACTAACCCTCTCCCCTCACTAATCTCCCCCTCCTGATTTTCAGGATGGGGCCCGCTTCATCTTAACAATCAATCAACACATCCCACCTAAGCCTAGCCTGTAAAGCTCCTGTAAAACCCCTGTAGATGTAGCATTGCTGGTCGTTGAATATTCAAAGAAGGGCATGTCAATGGCTGAGATCCACCGATCGGCCACAATCACAAACAACATCCTTTTTTCTGAAAAAATCGATCTCCTGCAGATCATTCGCCGGAGAGGAAGGCGACCACCCGATCCATGAGAACCGACGACTCGTCGCGCTCCGGCTGGAGGAGGAAGAACCCATGATACTCCCGCGGGGACTCCAGCCACTCCGACGTGCCAGGCCACCCGCTCCCCTTGACGGCCTCATAATACGCGGCCGCCCTCGCCCGCGCGAAGTCCCTCTCGGCCGAGCAGACGAGCAGCCTCCGGCCAGCTAGTGCGCGCAAGCTCGGCGCCCCAGGAGCCATCGGGTTCAGCCTCGGGTCGTCCACCCCTAGACCGTCGCCGTCCGGGCATATCAGCGCCCAGAGCTTCTCCATGTGATATCTCGTGTCCGCCGCCTCACCGTCCACCGGCTCCTTCCCGCCAAACATGGGGTGCAGCAGTATCGCCCCCTCCACCAGCGCCCCCGCGGGCAAACCGTCCTGATCAGTGCTTCGAGTGCCGGCCATGATCGCCATGTTGTGGACGATGTTGGCGCCGCCGCTGTCGCCGGCCAGGAAGATGCGGCCGGCGTCGCCGTGCTCCGACAGCCACGGGTCGCCTACCCTCGACGCGGCCCAGGTGAGCGCCATCCAGGAGTCCTCGTAGGCCGCCGGGATCGGGTGCTCTGGCGCGAGGCGGTAGTCGACGGACACGGCCAGGACGCCGGCCCGGGCGACGACGGAGTTGAGGTAGCCGTGGTACATCTGGGAGGCGGCCGAGCCGAGGACCAGGCCGCCGCCGTGGAAGTAGACGAGGATGGGCAGCCTGCTCCAGCGGCCGGGGCCGTCGGGGAGCGCAGCCGGTAGGTAGAGGCGGGCGAAGACGCCGGTGGCGCCGTCGAGCACGACGTCTTTGGAGGTGACGCCGGTGGCCGCGTCGAAGCCGGGCTGGGTGGTGTCCGTGCCGAAGAAGCGCTCCACGCGGCCGTCCTCGTGGACGCGGAAGGCCGGCGAGTCGAACCGCATCTTGCCGGCTGCTGGTGCTGGAGCTGGATCCATCGCGCGCATGCAAGGTGGGTCGTCAGGCCGTGGCCGAGAGATGAGACACGGGCCCTAATTAATACTGCTCCGCCATTGATTAGCACAAGACTTGGAGCACGCTATCTTTCTTCGTGATCGCCGCTGCCGATCGAAGCTTCGATTCACCTGCTGACACGCCATCATCGCTGACCGGTCAAGTCAAAGTAGACGCCGGCCGTTGTCGCTGCCCGAATGATCGATCGACAAGAGTAAAAGGGACCGACGACTAGTGCACCCGTATTCCACTAGCTTTTCGTTTGGTTTGTGCCTTGGGTTTCCATCTGAGACATGTCTATTGTTTGCTTTATCTAGGTTTTTCTTTGTATACTCGTACCAAAACTTAGATATCATATCATGAACCTTTTATGGTCGGCAGTGTCGTCCAGGCCCGCCGGTTCCGCTGCCGCCACATGAAATTCATCATGAGGACCATGACTGAAAAATGAATAGATTGAAAGTTTCTCGGAAAAAAAAAGAAGCTCACAACTTTTTGTGGAGAGGGAGCTAAGCTAGCGAGTGGCTGCCTTTGCGTATGCGGTATGTCCACCAACCTAGCAGAATTGCAGTCACCACGGCCGAATTTGGTGTTTTGACCCTTTTGCGGAAGTTGAGCGAGATTTGACCCTGCTTTGATAAAATTTCGGGATCTGGCCATTTTCCTACGTCCATCGAGGGGGGAGGGAAGGAGAGGAGATGGATACATATGGTGATTGGGAATGACTGAATCGATGAATGTGATGTTACTTGTTTGATTAACTATAATATTTGCAAATTCACCATGTTTTTATAATAAATAACTATGCCTCATGTAAATCCTACACAGTTGGATATTATTACATGAAGATTTGTGAGGATTTTTTTTTCTTTTACTCCCTCTGATCTTTTTTAGTCTGCATATAAATTTTGTCCGAAGTCAAAATATCTCTACTGTCAACATTGACAATGCCAAATCAATATTGTTAGATTCATTGTGAAATGTAGTTTCATAGTATACATATTTTGTACCGTAGATGTTGATATATTTTTAATATAAATCTGCTCAAGCTTTGTAAAGTTTGACTTGAAAAAAAATCTAATACGCAGAGTAAAAAGGACCAGAGAGAGTTTTTGTTTTGTTTAATCAAATGGTGTTGGAGTTAGATGAGACTTTGTTATTTCTCATCAAGATTAGAAATAGCAAATTCGTTTTAAATATTTGCAAATTCAAACTTGTTATCAGGTTTCTAGCCTTTGGAGGCACACCGGATGTGTGAATAAAACATGGTGATTATGTAGAAAAAGACATAATGCTTATGGTTGAACTTTATTACTTCATTATCTCCTGCATTGTTCAGAAAAAAAATAAGTGACTTCCAAAATGCGATGTTGCATTGACTTCTAGGCACAAACGATGCAGGCACAAAACAGAGAGGAAGAATAACCAGTACAGTATGCCTCCTTGACAGTTTTTCCTTTGTAAGCATTTGTGCAATCATGTCTGCAGTGTTCAGTTATGCATGATGGGCTCGAAGTAAGTAGCGTTTTTCATTTCTATGTAAGGAAAGAAAATACAAATCAGAAAAGTAGCGTTTTGCATTTCTTTTTTTCTGTTTTCTTTTTTTCATTGGTTTTCTTCAAAGAAATTGCTTTCTCTCTTTTATTTTCCCTTTTTATTCAACTCATGTCTACACTTTTCACACACAATGTCTATATTTTTCGCACACATTGCACATTTTTCTTACATCAGGAACATTCTTTTGCATGTTTACATATTTCAAATACACAATTAACATTTTTTTTAAATTTATATTTTTATATCTTTTTTAATACACATTCTATATTTTTTGTATACACATAATATATTTTTTATGCATGTTTAATATTTTGCAAATACATGATTAACATTTTATTGAATACATGTTTTTGAACATTTTTTTGAATATGTGTTAAAAAATCAAATGCAAGTTTAAATAATCAATGATACAAAACCTTTTTTAAACTATGCGAACATCTTTTTTTCATTGTATAAATATTTTTTTAAATGTCACAAACATTTTATTAAAATGCGTGATTATGGACCAACCTGTTTAAGGTGTCCTTGAGGGGCGATGGGCTTGTATCTTGCTGCTGGCGAGATACATCAGCACCCTGACTCCCCTCAAATTTTTCTCAAAAAATAAAAAGCGCCCTGACCAAACTTGCCATGTTCACAGCTTCCCTAATCTGCACACACTTATTGCTAATGAGACTCACTTTCAGCTTGCATGTACACACATGGTCACTTCTCTATCCGTGCACACGGTAACATGACTCGGCTATATGCATGACCCAAACTCAAAGCAAGGAAAACCAAAGATGATGAACATCATACAGCAAGGTTTGCTCTAGCAAGAAGCTCCACCGCAAGGTTCACTTGGATTTGTGTCCCACAAGTACATGTGGGCAGTGTAAAGTACGTGAATCGCCGGCAGTAGATATTCACTACTACTTCCTAACGGTCTTATATTTATTCACAGAGTGAGTACCAAACCAAAGCAAAGGAAAAATAATGACAAATTTAACAAATAATTTACCTTTGCAACAAACAAATAGGGGTGTGTACCACAACACATCGATGTTATACAGGTAAAAAAGCATACACATGAGAATTAAAAATCCTTAACTTACAATACTATGAAGAACATGCAATGCAACCCAAATGAAGCTAAAGATAAAATAGTACTTCAACAAACAAACACACGCGGGAACACGAGACTTTTTAGAACTGTGCTTGGATCCAATCTACAGTGTTCTTCTCCACCTGGAAGGCCTTGGTAATAACATCATCTGAGATGGCAGGCTCCGATCCAAACACCGCGTTGGCTACCGTAATCACTCCGGGGTTCTGGCTGCTCAGCCCCGCGATGGCCACCGCATGAGTATTCCCATTATTGAACTGGTAATGGACGAGGCCCTTGGGGAACACAAACACGTCTCCCTTGGCGAGAACCTTGGTGAAGTGTCTGTTCTCAGGGTTCGAGGTGACGAAGCCCACATGGAGACAACCCTCTAGCACGGTCAAGATCTCGGTGGAGCGCGGGTGGGTGTGAGGAGGGTTGAGGCCGTTCGGCGCATAGTCGATGCGGACGAGGGAGATGCCCATGGTGTTGAGCCCACCGATCTGCGCGACGTTGACGGCGGTCACCACGGAGCCCTGCTTGTTGGCCGTGTTGCCGGCCACATGGAGGCCGGAGAAGAAGAAGTCCTCGGCGACGACTTCCTTCGCATCTTTGCAAGGGAGCCCGTTGACACGCACTGCATGGATTGGACGAGATAGCCAAGATGAGTGATTGCTCGACTACAATTCTATGGAGTATATGAATCTATGCACGTACCTTGAGACGTCTTTTCAGCGACGCAGAAGTCCTGGAGAAGGCTCGGGTCGGAGGCGGTGACGCCGCCATGTGAGCACGCAAAGGCCAAGAGAGCTCCTGCAAGGAGCAGCACATGAATGGCCACCATGTCTCTTTTCTGTTTTCACCTCACTGAAACAAGTTAGCAAGCAGTGTTGACACTGGCAGGAACGTGCTCGCTGTTAAGCTTTGGGAATTGGTTGTTGTGCTGCTTGAACTGTGCGATGTCTAAGCAATAATGGAGGCTAGTATTTATAGGGAGATCCTGCCATAGTGTCATGTACTATATGTATATGTATGTATATACATGGGTTGGGTAGGAACAAGTCTTGTGATGTGGGCAGCCTGCAGAGCGTGTGCTTAGATCTGGACAACCTGCTACGCATATATATGTATATATATTGGACGGCAGGATCAAATTAATATCTATGCTTGAACAAGTCGCCTGTACATATCCACAACGACCAAGAATCCAAGGAGGCTACAGAACGCTAACATCCTTGACCATGGACCCAGGACCCCCTCACTCCATCAGGATGGCCTTACGTCGGGTGCCAATTCGGTTTATACAAAGCAGAAGAACAAATCTTCATGACAGATTGTAAAGTTTGTGATTATCTTCTTCGAGACACCTGCGTCTATTGGTGTCCGTTCATGTTTTTCTGCTGTATGAACAGATACATGCCAAACTTAACCTGCTATAACATGAGATCATGTCCCTTGTAAGCTATTCTAGTGAAGCATGACTTCCTCTCGCTTGGATCGATTTAATGTATGATGTTCCGATTGAGTGCAACCTGTTCGTTACTTCTCTTATGTCCATGCGCTCCGTTGGATTCATACGCGTACAAGAAAGAGCGACCTGCATGAGCAATAACAAGCACCCATAGGCTGCATTTCCTGTTCCAATGTTCACTTCGATATATCCCTTGTGTTCTCCATGAAGACGGGCATCCATGATATGTAGTATATTATCTGGATAGTTTCTCTCCACAAAGTTGACAATTTTGATTTCATTCTCAAACATAGGATCCGTCGGTCTTTTGCCAATGAGCATCTCTAGGAGTACTATTCCGAAACTGTAAATATCCCCACGAATGGATGCTTGACCACTTTGAGCATACTCTACCAAGAGATGAAATTGCAGTAATTAGTATGTTTTAAAGTTTAATCTTTAATGTAAATAAAAAATGGCAATAGCAAAGGGAAGTGAGGGAGTACTATACCAGGAGCTATGTACCCTATAGTTCCCTTCAGTCTGGTTGAGGGGTGTGAGCTTGAATGTCCAATGAGACTTGCAATGCCGAAGTCTCCCAGATAAGCATTCATATCATCATCAAGAAGGATATTTGTTGGTTTCAAATCACAATGTACAATCTGCCTCACACAATCATTGTGTAAATATGCCAATGCATCGGCTATACCAATAGCTATGAACTATCAGGAAATTTGTTATGCAACCATGTGTCCAAATTCCCATTAGGCATGAATTCATAAACTAGAGCTTTGAAGACATCACCTTTGTTGTCAACTGTCGAGCATGCTGTTAGGATAGGTACAATATTCCGGTGCCGAATGCTACTCAAAACCTCGCATTCTGTTACAAAACTTTTGTCTGCACATCTCATGTCGAGGTCAAAAACCTTTATTGCCACTTGTATTTTAGCTTGAATTAACTTTCCTCTATACACTAAACCATAGCTTCCTCTTCCGACAAGGTTTGACTCAGAGAAGTTCCCTGTAGCTCGAGCAAGATCATTGTAAGCAACTCTAGGGAGTTTCTTACGGAAAGAACGCAAAAATGAGTATGTCCTTCTTGGCGTCTTCTTCCCAAAGAATATAATGTAAGTCAACATTACAAGTGACGTGAAGCCAAATAATGGTATCAACGCTCTGACCAAATAGTACCTTGTCTCTGACCTCTGAGAAACAACATGACACATGGGCATGTGGAGATCTATTGCACCTCCACAGAGCCCACAGTTAACCTCAAGTGAAACAGTTGTGGCATTTACGAATACTCCATCGACTGGTAGTGCACCTTCAAGATGATTATATGAAAGGTCAAGCTTGATTAGGTACTCTAGCTTGCTTAGAGCTACAGGAATAGTGCCTGACAAGTTGTTGTGTGAAAGATTTAGCATGCTTAGGGACAACAGTTTGCCAAAACTTATTGGGATGCTTCCAGCCAGAAAGTTGTGGTCCATATGCAGACTTACCAAGCCGTAACATTGGCCCATAGAATCAGGAATCTGCCCCATAAGCTTATTTGATGAAAGATCTAAAGTAATGAGTTGCTTAAGGTTACTAATCTGAGGTATCTCACCTTGGAGATTGTTGTGGCTGAGGTTCAATAATGTTAGTTCTTGGAGGTTTCCAAAGTTCGGTGGTATATACCCTTGGAGATTGTTATAACTAAGGTCTAGCCGTAAGAGTGGAAGGTTTCCTAAGCTGGCTGGTATCAGGCCTTCGAATTCATTTTCATTTATATACAGATATGCCAAGTGTGAAAGATTGCCGATAGAGGATGGGATTGGGCCGGTGAAGCGGTTTGACTCGAGGTTTAGAAACTGAAGGAGTTTTAGGTTTTCAACCCATCCTTCGATTGTACCACTCAAACTGTTTCCACCTAGTACTAGTTTAATTAAGGCACTAAGTTTTCTGATGCCCTGTGGTACTTGTCCAGACAAGTTGTTTCCAGCTAGCAGAAGATGCTCAAGGCTGGGGGGTAGGTTACCAACGGACTGGGGAATAGACCCCTGAAGATGATTGTAAGAGAGTGATAGTATATTTAGAGATCGACAATTTCTCAGTGCATTTAAGAACTCCCAGTCTCTGTTGTTCCTTATTTCAAGCTGGTTATACTCAAAGTTTAGAATAGTCAGATTTGAAAGCTTTCCAAAAGAAGTAGGAATTGGCCCCGTGAAACTGTTATTTGATAAATCTATCCATTCTAACCCTGAAGCATTGCCAAGGGAAGGTGGGATATGACCTTCAAACATGTTGCCTCCCAAGGTAATTTGTATGAGATTAGGCAGACCGTTGCCAATATTAGGTGGCAATGCCTTGCTTAGCATATTGAATTCCAAGCCTAAAAATTGGAGCGATCCTGAAGGATTCAAGATGGCATCTGGGAATTCACCCGAAAGCTTATTGCTGCCTAGGATCAGCTCTTTCAATTGCAGCAATTGCCCAAGCTCATTAGGAATTCTCCCCTCGAGTTGATTTGATGGAAGATGGATATATTCTAGTTTCGGAAGAAAGCCTAATGTAGGAGGAATTTGACCCACTAGTAGGTTTCTATCGAGACCAAAGTAGATCAGTTTTGAAAGGAAGTCTAGTTTCGGAGGAATTTCACCGACTAGCAAGTTTACAGAGAGATCTAAGACTCTTAGATCTGAAAGGAGGCCCAGTTTTGTAGGAATGACGCCCACTAGGGAGTTTGAGGAGAGATTTAAGTATGAAAGATGTGAAAGTAAGTCTAATTTTGGTGGAATTACACCCACTAGCGAGTTCATGGAGAGATCTAAGTTGGCCAAGTTGGAACAGTTGGCAAGTGAATCAGGAATAATCCCATTTAACTGGTTGTTGTTCAGATAAAGTGTTTGCAGTCGTTGGAGATGGCCAAGGATGGGTAAGGGGCCAACGAACTTATTAACTGAAAGGTCGAGCTTTATGAGGAAAGTTAGGTTCCCGAGGGAAGGGGTGATTTGGCCTGCCAAGTCCAAATCGGTGAGTTTAAGCCGCGAGACGCGGAACGGCTGTGTCGTGGTGCAGTTGACACCATTCCACTGACAGAAGTGGGTGCTGGTGCTCCAGTTGCTCAAGGCTCCATGTGGATCGTTGGTGATGCCATGCTTGAAGTTGAGCAGCGACTGTAGATCGATGTTGTTCTCTTGGATCGCTGAGCAGCTGACGTTGCCACCTCCATTGCAGAGCAGTAACAAGGCCAACAGGAAAAGCATGGCGAGGTTCGCCCGTTGCCTGGGAGAACGCATAAGGCAACAATGTTCACCTGCAAAATGTAAACCATAAACTTGGTGGCATGTTACGAAGTACTCCCTCTGTAAACAAATATAAGATGTTTTAGATCACTAGCTACTTTAGCGACGTGCGTTGGGCTCATGTTGTAACGAGCTATGCTCAAGTTCACAGTTCTATTAGCTTGCGCTAAATACTGGGAGCACCCAAATATATTAAGATCCAAGAAGGGCCTAACTAAGATCGCCTAAAATACACGCGAAAAAAATAATATTATAGCAGCAGTCAGTTATTTCAAGCGTAGCGGGGAAGCTTTTGCAAAAGATTACAAGTCTGACAACAAGGCGTACACAAGCCGAAGCGAAAGGCAGAATTTGGTTTCTCAAAATGAAAAGGAGAGAAGAAATAATAGCAAGGAGAAAGAAGCGCACCTCTGCTGTCCGGAGAGCAGAACCGCGAGCCATTTCTGCTTAGTTTTTGCCGGGCGGTGTGGTTGTGTGGCAGTTTGAGTTGGGTTGGATGCTCAGCTGGCTCATGGCCCAGGGGTTTAAAACCACATTTACAGCACCCTCACGTCCACACACTCTGGCCTCTTATCTGAAACTCTCACGCCTTATCTTAGCCTCACGGCGGCTGCAGCCAGTAAAGACCTGGAGTCCGTCAACCCCTACAGTAGCCGCTTGTTGTCGCTGTTTCAGCTGGAATCCCACAGGTCTACCGATTGTCCAGCTATACAGGACAAACTTTGTATCCGGAACCCGGACAAAAAATCCTCCAAGCTAATGTGTGGTGCCTGATTCCACTTCTCTCTTCATTCTTCTCATCCACTGCATTCTTATCTTCAGTTTAGAAAGCAGAAGAACACATCTTCATGACGGATTGTAAAGTTTGTGATCATCTTCTTCGAGACACCTGCATCTATTGGTTGTCATTCATGTATTCCTTCTATATGGAACAATACCGCATTGTTTTCAGTACAAGAAGCAACCAACTCTAGAGCACTTTGTCAAAAGAGAAGAGAAGCTAGCAAGACGGTTGGTTAGGCTCCAGGCCAATAATTCCCACCAAACAGAACTTAGGCAATCCCAGTGCACATAGCTCCCGCTTGCTTGTGCAGGGTCCAAGGAAGAGTCTGGCCACTTTGGGTCTTTTGTACGCAGTCTTTCCCTACATTTTTCTGCAAGAGGCTGTTTCCAGGACTCAAACCTGTGACCTCATAGTCACAAGGCAACAGCTTTACCACTGCCCTGGCATGTAAACGCTGAAACTGTTCAGCAGCAATGGCAATTGTGGAAAACTAGATAGCATCATCCATCATGATCTTACAGAACTCCATAAACACACCAAAGTGACAACATTTCGGGGTTCAAGTCAGAAGTACTCCCTCCATAAAGAAATATAAGAGCGTTTAGATCACTAGAGTAGTGTTATAAACGCTCTTATATTAGTCAGTAAATCTCCATTCACTCTTGTTAGTGCTTTTTCTGATTCTGACTGGGCAGGTTGTCTCGATGACAGACGTTCTACTGGTGGTTTCGCAGTGTTCTATGGACCAAATTTGATATCATGGTGTGCACGTAAGCAGGCTACTGTATCCAAGTCAAGCACAGAGGCTGAGTACAAAGCATTGGCAAATGCCACGGCTGAGATAATATGGGTTCAGTCCATGCTGAAGGAACTTGGCATACAAAGCAAGCAGGTTCCTTGTTTGTGGTGTGACAATCTTGGTGCCACGTACCTTTCTGCAAATCCAGTGTTCCATGCCAGGACAAAACATATTGAGATAGATTTTCATTTTTTCAGAGAAAGGGTTGCTCAGAAGCAACTTGACATTCGCTTTGTGCATTCCAGAGATCAACTTGCAGATGGATTTACAAAGCCTTTGCCTACAAGAAGTTTCGAAGACTTTAAACATAATCTCAACTTGATGAAGTTGTGATTAAGGGAGGGTGTTAAACTTCAGATGATCAGGTCCAACGCATGTATCCAATGCACCGTACGTGACTTGTAGCGTATCTCAGTAGGAGTCTTCGGTTAGAGGCTAGGAGATGTTTATCTTCTGTAACCATAACTCTATCTCTTCCTAGCTTGATTCCCAAGTTGTAATCCTAACTGTATGTGTTATCAGGACTCGCACCCCTGCCTATAATACATGCAGCGTCCCCTCGATACGAGGTAAGACGTTTTCCGCTTCGTACAGTCAAAACCTTAGTGTCAACAAGAAAAGTGATGGCTATCAATAGGATGGGGGAGGTATACCTGTTTCACAGTACATTGAAGAAGCATTTACAAAAAAAAATTGACTGGATTTGGTGTATTCTAACAGCAACATCTGAACGACACAAAATCATTGAGCAGTGGGTACAAACAATGGTCTAGTCCAAGTAAATGCAGATGAAAACAGGTACAATCACACCTATACCTTTGATTATTCGTGGACAGCATACAGTTTGACAGAGCCCTTTCTCAAATATCTCTATTTCCTGATGCAGAGATATGATGCTATTTTTATGATATATTTTGTGTACGTCATTTCTTCTTTTCTATTCGTGGGGAGGGTATGATATCATCTCAGCCTGCAAAGAACTTGGATCAGAACTTGAAATGAGAAGAGACCAGACATAAAACTGGAAACACATCTTATGAAACTGAATTGGCACAAGGGGCAATTGCCTAGCAGGTTTCAAAATAAGTATTTGGTGGTACAGGTAAGAATTTTCAGAACAAACTTGCCTGGTTTCTGGCATGATTGAATTCAAAGAACTATGTCTTCTGCACAGCTGCCTCAGGATCCCAGCTCCTGGAACACAAATCAGTACCGTCGCAGCTACTCAGTACCAGGCTCAGCCTTCCAGTTGTGCACCCTGAGGACACCGATGACACCATTGTAGTGGAACGGCTTTCTGAGCGTCCACTCCAGGTGCTCGAGAGTGTAGCCAGATAAGAGTGCAGCCACCCACGAGAGCCACCAACAGCCTCTGTGTCCTACTTGTCAGAGTTGTTGACTTTCCAGCTCCCCGTGCTACGCTGTGAGGACACCGGCACTACAACTGCAGTGGCATGACTGCTGGAGCATGCATCCCCTCCAGCTGCCTGAGAGTCTATCCAGTGAAGAGCGCAGCCACCCACGAGAGTCCCCCACAGCCTCTGCCACCTCCTCTCCAGGCGGAGCTGGCGCAATCACTGTCTGTGCCTCGACCTCATAGCGATCTGAGCTGTAGGTTTTGTCAGGGTCAGGGCAGGGCATGGTGATGGAAGCCTCGCAGAACGGACAACAGTATGGTGCATGGCCACGAATCCATGCGATAATGCACTGCTCGTGGAATCTATGCAAGCACGCCGGAAGGGACAGGATCACATCGCTAGGCGCAAAGTCTTGGGCGCAGACGCAGCAGAACATCCCCTGCTGCAACAGCACGGGGGGTTGCGAGAGCAACCCCAAGATCACCAGCTCCACCTCTGGTAGAGAGGGCGCAGATGGCACAGGGACCTTCAATCCAGACACCAAACCTTCTGTATGCTCTCTAGAAGAAGCACCGGCCCCGAGGAAGAATGAACAGCTGCTGCCGCTGCCGCACGCCTCCTGTCAGACCCTCCTAATGATGAGGCCCTCCGGGAGATGCTGCTGCGGCAAGAGAATGGCGACCAGGATGGGCGAGGGGGGCGGGAGCTACGGCAAAAGACCTTAATGCACAAGATCAGGAGGGTCGACGCAATGATGACGATACCGATGATGGAGATGCTGGCACCTATGGATGATGACGGCGCAGCTGAGGGTGACGCGCTCGGCACAGAGGGATATCCCATAAGAGCATCTCCAACAGCAGCGCTAAAGCGCCGCGCGCAAAAAACCCGCTGTGGCTGATTTTGCACGCCCACCTGCGCTGGCTCCAGCAGCGGCGCTATAATGCAGCGCGCGCGCGCCGCACAAACCACATGTATATTTCAAAGAAGATGAGCAAAAATGATCAAACAAACAAAATAAAAATCAATAACAAATAGTTCAAAATAAATCATTACAACTCAAACAAATAGTTTATCGTTCAGTACAACAACAAATAGTTCAAAATAAATTATTACAACACAACAAATAGTTCATGAACAATACAATGTCGAGTGCAGATATCATCATGCTCTTTGCCGTTCATGCCATGCCCATCACTCTTCAATTAGATCATTCTGAAGTTCCTTGTGCGTTGCGGGACGCCGAATGGCATGATAGGAGGCAACAAAACGGGCTACCCTTTCAGCCCTCCGCCGCACTCGCACGGGATGTCCCAAGAGCTCATACTGTGAGTAGTCTAAATCTTGGCCACGCTTATTCTCGATGATCATGTTGTGCATGATCACACAAGCGTGCATGATGTACCAAAGCATTTTTTGATCCCAAAATCTTGCCGGTCCTCTCACAATAGCAAATTGGGCTTGCTGTTCCTCGGACGACGGAGGCGCGCGGGCGCCAGCGGTACTAGGAGGGGATGGGCGGAAGCACGGGCGCGCGGGGATAGGCCGGGGAAGCCTGAGACGGTCGCCGGGGTGCGCGGGCGGCGGCGGCGGCGCGGCCGGTCGGGGGTGGAAGCGCGAGAGGAAGAGCGGGCGCGAGCGCTCGAGTGTGCCGCGCGCTGTAGTGGGCGCCCGAAATACGCCGCGCGGGTAAGTGTTTTTGACCGCGCGCCCAACCCGTTTTAGCGCGTGCGCCGTTTTTGCGCGCCCGCTGGAGCGCCCGCGCTAAAACGACCTATTTTGCGGCGCGGCGCTAGTTTAGCGCGACTGTTGGAGATGCTTTAAGAAGAGGTGGTGGCAGTCCTGGAAGCATATCTGGAGAAAAACAATAGCTGAAATCAGATTCCTCTACTAGGTCAACCGAACAAATTGATGACAAAAAGATGAGCATGTTAACAAGGAAACTAGTAGACAACTTTACAAAATCAACTGAGACTGTAGCTGCTGAAAAGAAAGTCATTGATCTTTACTTGTTCCTCAGAAACCTGGTAAAGTTTCCCTCCCCCACTTTTACAACTGTTCTGTGTTATGGTATCTCTATCTGATTCTGAAGTTGCTGGTGTGCCAAATAGCAGTATATTTGAATCCTGATCACAAGGTACGGTTCATTGCACATGCATCCATATAGTGAATAACAAGCGCTGAATGTTCCTTCCGTAAGATGGCTTGACACTCTTACGAAGTTCCTTCCTATGCAATGATACAAAAGCGTAAAGACGATGAATTCAGTGAATTGGGTGGTAAGCCTTTCTCCCCAAGTGTCTGCTATACATCTCGCAGTGCAGCCCTCCAACTGAAATCGAACTAATTCAAATAGCAATCTCTG
>NC_041391.1:30691829-30722598 GCF_002162155.2 Triticum dicoccoides
CTCAACGCGAAATGCACAAAAGCACAGACGCAGACAGTATACACTCTGGTTGCAGGTTGCAGCCACAAATTGAGCTCGAAAATTCGATCTCCCGCCGCATTCTAGATCGTATCGAATCATCAATCCAGAGCACCGGTAAGGGGAATCGGATCGGCGAATCCTACCCAATGGATCAGGCGACAAATCCAAATTAAGCCTCAAGGGGAGGGGAAGGCATGTAAGAGGTACCTCCTGATGCATCGGTGATGGAGGAAGGGACGACGAGACGAGGCCCGGCGGTGGCAGCGCTGCGGGCGGCTTGAGGTCGGGGACGCCTTCGCGGGGACCTGGAGCTGGCGGAGGAGGAAGAGGGATGAGCTAGGGTTAGGTTCCGCGGCGGCGAGGGTTCCCGCGCGCGCGCGCGGGGCGGAGGAATTGGGGCGCGCGGGCGAGCGAGCCTTACCTCAGGGGGCGCGACGGCGACGGGAGGAGAGGCTGACGGAGCGGATCGCCGGTGCCGGAGCCCTCGCCGGCGGGAGGGATCGCGCGCGCGGCGCGGAGGAGGCGACGGTGGGGGTGGGAGAGCGGAAGGCGAGGTGTGGGGAATGGGATGGGAAGGTTTTGGTGGGGGATTGGCGCCTGAGCTGAGCTGAGCGGGAGGAGACGGCGATCAGAAAGAAGCAGTTAATAAAAAAAAGCAGTCCCATGGCCCACGGGTCAGCGTAACAGGAGATTGATCTTTTTTTCCTCGTGGTCTTCTGATTTATTTCATCAAACATCATGACGGTACAAAGAACACCAAAAGTAAAATAAATTGCATTTATCCCCATAGATCACCTAACTACGACTACAAACACCGGAGCAAGCCAAAATCATGTCGTCGTCGTCACCCCTCACTCATCGGAGCGGGGCAAATCTTGTCGTAGTAGATAGTCGAAAAAGTCATCATGTAAGGCCTCAAGTGACAAACGCATCAGAACAACAATCTTCGCCAATGAAAAAATAGCATTAATTGAAAGGGTCCAACCTATAGACACGCGGACTGGATTCAAACAAATCCATCGAAGACAAAGATTTTGGCTGAATCCTGCGAGATCCACTAGAGCCACACCTCCACATGCCCTCTGGCGTTGCTACCGCAGGCGGGAGAATCTTATTTCATCTTCAGGGAGCCGTCCCTGCCTCATCCTTCTGAGCAAAACACAAACCGTAAACAAGCTGAAAAAAAAACACCTAAAAGGGGGAATGTATCGGGTATCAGTGCCCGTAGGGAAATTGAAAAAATATTGAGCACATTCGTATGTTGTCGCAAAATTTTAAATCAAAATCTGAACATTGCTCGAGCTACAAAAATAACAAATTCGACACTGAATAGTACATAACATAAGGGCTTTAGATTTGCTCCATTATCACATTTATGTCAAAATTTTCATTTTTGTGTTTCGTACAATATTTTAAATTTTGATATGAAATTTTGTGACAACATATATTGATGTTTTCCTTGTCGCCGCTTGTGGGAACGAGGAAAACGGCGTTTCGGGTGTTTCATTTTTTTCCGTTGTGGATTCAATGATGGGGCAACATTTTTAGCATATGTCATGCGTTAAAAAATCATTTTAGCATATATCATGCGTTAAAAGAAAAATGTGTATATCATGCAAAGAATGGCATTGGGAAGTTCTCCAAATTGATCTGCAGGTCGATATTTTGCTTGGAGATATGAATACACAACAAACATGAAGAATTATTTCATGTAGACATTAACATTATTTTTTCTAACATTAGTATTTCCTAGCTAAATCGAGTAGTACAAAACAAATCAATAACCTAAAAACAACCAAGGCTTCATAGACATGAGGCAAAAAAACTCCGCATATTTATACATACAAACGGTGAGGTGGATAATCCATAAATAAGAAAGGGTGAAAACCTGTCAACTAAAATAAACTTCGTAGTGGCCTTGGTCATTTTTTACAAATGAGCTGATAAATCTTGTAGATGATGACTATAACTTGTTGGCAAAGCTTGCCACCAAAGTGAACTACGGTCTACGGACATCTCCATGGGAACCCTTAGTACAAGTAGAGATATGGTTTACTGTTCCTGGTCACTTTGTCAGCAAGATCTCGCAAGAGAGTCCGTTGTTTGGATCCTCGTCGATCATGAGATCCAAACTACCAACATAATCCCTTTTCTTGATATAGAACGATAACCCATCACCAATTACTGACTTGGCAAACTGGCAATCCATCAAAAACTTCAGCCTGAAACATGTCTTTTCGCATCATTTGCTTACCTAGGTAGATTTTGCAAGGCATCCAAGCTTCTGCCTATTCTTTCTTCTATCCAGCCAAGTCTCCTCTCAAGTTTTAACACACTGGCATGCATAACCCTAATATCAACTTCGGCAAGCTTGGCAAATGAGCGTAGCAACAGGTAATAATCAGCATGTCCAGCACAAACAAGACGGCCAATCATTGTCTTCCTTCTATAGTGAAGGTAACCATCTGATCTTGGCCACTTCCTTGGCGGCATGTAACAAAATCCATGGTCTTCCATTTCTGACATGATACTTTGTATCCCTGACGATGATGATGCAGAAAAGCACCTTGCACCAACAGAAGACCCATCCCGACCTCGTTTATTCACTCCATTTGTGGTGTGCGCTTTTGAATTCTCACCCTACAGCGTCAACAGGTTTATACATCAAATCAACAACAATCGCCACCAAAAGACATGTAGATAATCCTCCAGGTGCTACATTTGTACAAATTTTAAGTTCAAATATGCTGTGAATAAGAAAGGAATAAGAATTGACAACAACATTAAGTTGGGTGCATTACCTCTCGTCCTTTGTACAGATCCTGAAAGATCTCTATTAAGTGCTCCTCCTCAACTGAACATGCAATCCCAGGAAAAATAACATCTTTGCAATAGCTGAGATATGAGTGAAGGTCCTTCGAATAGTCTGCAGAATTAAAATTCTTCATCAATTTTGTACCACTATTAAGCATTTGGTCTAGTAAAAAGTACACCCTAGAATGCATTCACTCAGATACAAATCTGAGCAAATATATCAGCATGAACATCTATATAAAATAGATGAGAATGAATGCACATTTTTCTTATCCAATATACTTTGACATTATTGTACTTCTAAGCCCTTGACATATTATATGATAATAACAAACCAGACCAACCAGGTCTAGCCCTTGGGGGCTACATTAATAGAAGGGGCATCCTTGAGCACAAGGCAAGAGAGCCAAGACTCGAACGCAGGCGAGCTGGCTGCGCACGTGCCATGCTAACAGAGTGATGCTCTGTTCTCACTAAAGGGGAGTTGCTGAGCACCATCCGTACAAAAGAGAGAGAAGTGCAGCTCTGTCTTGGTTGAATGTTTGAAACATGGGGTCCATTGAAACATAATGAAATGTTCTAGAATACTCTTTTTCAGACCTCTATGTTTGTGTAAGAAAGAACGAGAATATGTTTTTTGGATAATCTGGAGGTACTAGCAGAAAACAGTATATTTCAGTGGAAGATACTGGTGCATTGTTTGTTGATTTCTGTAATGCTGCCTGGTACAAATGCCCCATAAATGTTCAAATCTTGTGTTAGTCACTATCAAGCATTATGAAGCTCTCTATTTGTATGTGGGGAGGTTGAGATCCTGGAAATGTGAAATGTTATTTATTGCAAACGAGGCCAGAAACTCCACCCATATATCGATGCATTATTCTATCCATTACAAAATATAAATTTTGTTCCAACAATTCTTGCCAGTTTATTACTAAAAAGACTTATATTTAGGAACGGAGGGAGTACATTGCAAGATAGACTAGTGGCTCTATACATAGGAGGGTCTAACCTATTAACAGACAAAATACGACATGGCTACCATGGTAGATAGTACCATTACGTCATATTCTCTGTTCTGACTTAGTTACTGTACTAGAAGCTAGAATAGCATGTAAAAGGTAAGTATATAAATCACTAATTGACAACACGAGACCTGACATGAACATATTACAACAACAAAAAATTGATGTAGATGCAAAGCAATGGTCAAACAATTACCATGTGCAACGTGAATTTTATTATAGGCATCTACAAGAGTTTGTTCTTGTCTTTCAATGGAAGTAACTGAAAACAGCGTAAACTGAACACTTCCGCTGGCAGAGCGCTTCAATCTCTGCGCAGATTCATCCTCGGCGAGCACCTTCCGCGCCCACATTCCGTCGAACACCTTGGAGGCGGCCACCCAGCGCAGCCAGACGGTTCCGGCCACGCCGCAGATGAGCGCGCCCACCCGGTACCTCTCCACCAGCACTTGGAGCTGCTGGTGCAGGATCACCTGCAGCCCCTCCACGTAGCGCCGCCGGACCCGAGCCCCCAGCTCCTCTGGCTCGCCGCAAGGCACAAAGTCGCGCGGCTCGTCTGTTTCTTCTTCGAAGCGAGGGGCAGCAGGGGGGTTGCTGGGTGTGGTAAGGGTTTGGGTAGGGCGCAGGGTAGGGGCTTTGGTGGGTTGGGAAACTCGGTGGAAGGAGATGTTGCCCGGGGTTTGGAAATCTTGGTGGTCGACGGCGGTCGCCTGGGTGTCGAGGTCGCCGTAGCACCGCCCGCAGTAGAAGCGGCCGTCGTCGGTGTCGTCGAGGCTGTAGTCGTCCTTGAAGCCGCATCGGCATTGCAGGCGGATGCTTCCTCCGCCGCCGCCGCCGTGGTGGGACGGGGAGGCGCCGCCCTCGTCATCCATGGGAGCGGCGTGGCCAGTGGATACTTGGCTGCTTGCTTGCTGCTACCCGTCCTCGCTTCGAGCTAGTGTGGCGCCGTCCTCGCCGGCTCGCCGGCCGAACACGCGCCGCTCGCGACCTAGCTCGCCGCCGCGCCGCGGATCGCCTAGCTGCAGAACTGCCTGTCTGTTCATGTTGGATGGGCTGGAGCTGGGTTAGGGTTGACATGGGCTTATGTTTTGACTGGGCTTTGGTTGTTGGGAGAGCTTGACTGATACTGGAACGGCCCATGTACGTTTCATTTTGCACCGGTTTTAGGAAGCTTCTAGAATTTGCCTAAAAAAGGAAGCTTCTAGAGTGTCACAAAAAAGAGGACACTTCTAGAGACCCCTAAAAAGTAAGCTTCTAGAGACTTCCGGTTCATTTTTTGTTTTTCTATGTTTTTCCACTGGGTTTTTAGTCTGTTTCTTTTCTTTTTCTTCTTCTTCATTTTTCGTTCATTTTAAAAGCTCATGAAAATTTCATAACTCATGTCCTTTTTCAAACACTTGTTCTTTGCAACATTCGTATTTTTTTCAAAATTCATAATAATTTTCAAACTGGCAATTTTTTTGAATGTGTGACATTTTTTAAAACCTGCAAACATTTAAATTCATGACCATTTTTTCAAAGTCGCCATTGTTTTTTTAATTCACGAACATTTTAAAATTAATGTAAACCATTTTGAAATTAATGGAAACTTTTCAAAATCATGAACATTTTTTAAAAAGTGATTTCTTTTATTATTTCATAAATTCATAAAAATTAATAGCAGAATAACCGACCATTTTTTTTCTTGAGAAAACATATCAACAGCAGCAGAGCACACCCCTATGCACTATACCAACACATCGGCGGTTAAGGCGTTGTATAGGATACACTCGTCTACTACATCATATAAGGACATCGAGGTTTGATGCATTGTATAGGAGGTCCCCGCCCTACTGCAGGAGGCAGTATAGTGTTGAGCAGATGTGCTCGTATTGTGACGGTGGCGTGGGAGATGGCAGCTCCACCTTACATCATTCACTTGCCTATCTCGATCAGCAACAGTGGTTGAAGCTGTGTCGACTCCACCAAGCGGCAGTTTGCATGGTCATCGCCCCAAATTAGTTTCAATTTCTTTGCAATAAACATGAAAATTTAATCATCAAATGTTTAAGTCATTCTTCTACTGCTAGGATGTATATTAATTCAAAATGATATGCATTGATTTAATTCTTTTGTTCTACTTTTGCAGATGAAAGTTCACAGAACCACCAACTTACTTCCGTAAAATTAGTTCACAAACTCAAATTGATGCGCCTAAATCATGTCTTGGCAAGATATGCTAATTTTGGGTTTCAAATTTCAATGGTTCTACGATGACTCATATACATTGCGGAGAGTAAATAGCAAAAAGACTACCACATTAGGGCATCTTCAATGGTTGTTAGTTGTTGGTAGACTTTGCCACATAGGATTTTTGATGATGGGTCATGCAATAAATGAGGAAAGAGAGGAAGATTGTATGTACATGAACCAATGCCCCTTGCACAAGCTTCAACATAGAATGAGAGAGCACTTTATTTATTATCTCACATTCTATTAAAAAAACTAGATACAACCCATTGGAGATGTTGTATGTTAAGGTGTTGGTTGATGACATGGCACATTTTACCAACAAGCTAACATACAAACTGTTGGAGATGCCCTTACTGGCGAGGGTTTCAAACAACTACCACTTTCTTTAATTTCCCATAATGCTACCACTATTTTGGTTCGCTGTTCCAAAAAAACCCAAATGGATGCGTGATTAATTCTTAAACCGTTTTATGACAGATGAAGCCCACCCATAAATGCTGCCCATCAACACCGTTAGCATTTACCGTTTAATGACGGATGGGACCCACATGTCAGCCTCACTAAAATCCTTAATGAAAAAAGATCCCAATGCTTCATGTCATTCATGCTTCCTTGGTTTCTTGTCTACATTGTGTTTGCACACGAACACGTCACCGGGTGCTTCCGATTGAGGACACGTCGGCGAAGGATGTCTTCAGACTTTTTTTTTGTCTTTTACGGCAACTGCCCTTTTGGAACAACAGTATGTAACCGGTTCAAGTGACAATTAGAGCGGTGTCCATGGTTAAACAAAAGAGCAACCTGATGGCCACATAAACAACCATCATTTTCGCATGACAGCTACATATAGTGAAACAAATCCAGAAAGTACAGATATAGGGTAGCATAAACATGGCAGCAAACAGCTGCCGTATATAAATAAATAAATAAATTCTAGAATGGGCGCATACAGTGAGCGTAGTATCAACATGTCAGCAAATAGCTGCCATATACTACTCCCTTCGTTTTTAAATATTTGTCTTTGTAGAGATTTCAAATAGACTACTACATACGGATGTAGATTCACTTACTTTGCTCCTTATGTAGTCACTTATTGAAATCTCTAGAAAGACAAATATTTAAGAACGGAGGGAGTATATCACAAAGTTGTTGTTGACCACTTTGTCTGCCAGATAGTGCAAGAGAGTAGATCAAATGTTGTCGAATTATTATCAGCATTCTGGTCATTTTCCACATGTGTATTTGCGTGGATCGGAATTATAAACTGTGATGGTGAGTGGAAAGAGACGGGGGCGTACGTAGCAACCATGCTTGGATTGGATGCCAGAAGATGGTTGGTGAGTCGGGTGTTGTCGATAAGGCAGGTTCATATAGCAGTACACATGTGTGAATAGAAACTCTTCATGCAAGGTGGCAGTAAAAGGCCTTCTGATTTTACCTTCGGCACTACAAGCAGCTAATAAATAGGCCCATTGATAAGTTTTGACCGCAAGAATGTTCTAACAAATCTTATCCTTGATTGCAGCTAAAAGAGAACTGACTAGGCCCTGATCATGTTCGCCCCTGATAGTGCTCCTAGATGTGCTACACATCACCTCCTCGTCTCCTTGGCCGCTTCGCAACCAGTGGTGTTCGTGCTCGTCGGCAGGACGGTGCAAGGCGCAACTCCGACGTGGTTCCTCGCCGGTTGGACGGTGTTCAGGCGCAACCCCGGCGCCCACTGAGTACTGCCTCGGCTACTACCTCCCTCGGTGAGCTTCATCTTCCCCTGCCCTACTTCGGCTACTATATGGGACATGGGCAGGGCTATGATGATCAGTTATCGCTGATATAGGCAAGCTCTCGAGCAATCAAGGCACTTGTGGGTATTAATTTGGATCCTCGTTTCTTTGAGTCGTTTTGATCACGTTCTTATTTTAGTGGCTCCTGTCCTTGGATGGTCATTTCTGATGAGTGATAACCAGGGCAGTTTCACCCTCGTGAGAACATATTGATCTAGTGATCCATCCATCGAGAAATAAGGGATGCAGTCACTCCCGGGCGCTCTCAGAGCTCAGGCGATTCTGGCCGTCGGATCGATTTCCTGATGCGATTCTAGCCGTCGGATCTCGCTCCGGATTGATCTCGGCCATTGGGTCGAGCCCGAACTCCTGTAGCAATGAATAGTTACTCTCGCGGTGAGATGTCTTGTGTCATCGCGTGTGAATCACGTGCCCCATCGGTCGGAAGCCATTCTTGTTAGGGCGATGATGATTAACCGTCGCTGAAATAAGTGTGCCTTTGAGCAATCGAGTTACCCGTGGGTATCAAGTTGGATCCTCCCTCTTGTCTCTAGAATCCTTTTTGATCCTGTGATACTTATTGTTCTGTCCTTGGATGGTCATTCTTGTTGAGTGATAACCAGGGCAGCTCTACTGTATAAACAGATTGATCTGGTGATAAGAGATGATGGGGGTAGGTTATATGATCGAGGAAAGGCGAATCTGAGCCCACTATGCAATAGAACTATAGCTACCTCCCCTAATGTGTGTAGTATTGAAGGCAATAAAGAACTTTTCATGTCTTGCTACTTTAAAATTCAAAAAAGGTTCATTCTTCCTTTGCTGGTTACTTAACCATGATTTTTGTTTTGCTTTGGTTCTGGTTGAGATACTAAAGGTTGTTTATTTATGAAAAGAACAAACGCTTGTAGTTTTGTATACCTCAGGTGTTGCTTAGGATCCAGTGTTGTAGTGCTTTGCCTACTTACAAATAACTCTAATCAATAATAGTGGTTCTTTCCTTCTGATTTGAACTGAGAGAGAGAGAGAGCCATTGATTCTTTATCTTAAGGTGACCCCATTTTTCTATGCCTCATGCTCATGCTGCTCTATGTTCCCTTTTGAAAGTTCTTGCTTGCATTTTGGGTTGGTTTCTGCTCTATGTTCCCTTTTAGCTTTTCTTTCCGTTGTTGCTGCACTCCCTTTTGGGCATTCATTTCATGCCTGGGATCTTGCAAATTGTGCCTGTGCCGAGCTTGCTTTAGAGTATGGGCTGCAGAGACGTCGAGGACCTCAAGGTGAGACACGTTCGATTAAAGATGCAGGACTCCTCTCCCCGTCAATCTCGCACTGCTTCTGCTCACCATCCCTCTCTCTGACCGCTGCAGGTCACCGATGTTGTGGAGCTGGACGAGGTTTCCACGCAGTTCATCGACCGCCTGTTCTTCCTGGAGAAGGTGAGCAATCTTCATCAATCCATCAAGCTAGCTCTTCGTCATGCATGGAGATTGATTGCAGACAGTCCTTTCTCTGCTGGTTACAAATTCCAGGTCTAGAGATGATTTACTCTGCCAGGCGGCAGCACTCGAAGCACACAGGATCCTGAACCTCAACAACAACCCCTACTTTTCTGGGCCCTAATGTAAGATCAATCACGCCTGTTACTTAGTTTTCCAGTTGGATTCACTTAGCTCACTTGGATCATAGGTAGTTCTTCCTCTAATTAACCATAGAAAAGTTTTTATGAATTGTGAAATGTTTGCTTGTTGTTTGTGCAATATGATGTTTGTGCTTACCATCTTCTATTGTTTCCTATGTTTTTCTCAGTTATTCAAAGAACACTACATGTCACATGAATTCAAAATTACTTCTCTGGAGGTAATTATTAGAACCAGCTTCTTGAGTTTGCTTGCTTAGCATGTAGTAGTATGCTGATTTCATTGATTACAGTATGAATGCTTATAAAATGATGATTCTATCGAGTTTGTGGGATTCTGCGATTCCTATGGAATTAAGATTAAGAGCCCACCTATTGGCCTGGCCCTATTTAATATTTTTGGTGCACTCCTATTTCACATATGAAGCAGTAGGCAATTATATATGAATGTTTCAACAGAACTAGAATTAGTAAACGGTTGTCTGCTAATGATATTCGCTGCCTCAATTTTGGCCTACCTTTTGGGCAATGGCCGTGACCGAGGTTTGATGTTTTTGTATTTGCTGGGATTTGATAGGACCAGGAGTCCAGGACCCTGATACTCGTAGTACTGTTCCATGGCACTGACAGGTACGTCATATATTTGATGATGCAGCCCCTACCTTTTTGTAATTTTTATTTATGAGGCATCTCCTATCTTTGGCTTGGGGTTATTTTGGCAGGCCTATTGTTTGCTGCTTGTGATGATTGACAGAGGTTTTGGGTCTATGTTTAAGCCTCGGTGAGGTTTTGGGTCTCTGTTTAATCCTTGGTTCATGAGGATCCAAATATAGGTGGTTCATATGTTAATTGGTTATGATTTCCATGTGTTGATTGGTGGCCTTCGACGGATTCGTGCAACTATATGCATTACTCATGTTTGTTGCTTTCCCATTGAAACATATCACATGCTCAGCAAGAAAACAAAGTCTCAGCCTACTACCTGCAGGACTTTAGTCTGTAATGACTAAATGAACGGATCACATGTAAGACAGTTTCTAAAATCGTTTCCTATGTTGTATCCTTAGATGCATTGCTCGGGCCTTGCTCGCCTTGCATACAAATGTCATCCTTTAATTATTTTGTGTTTGTCCTTATGGTTTACTGAGTATAAATGTCGGTGTTGTGTTATTGATATGTGCATTCTCCTTTAAGATTGTACATGCCCTGTTTGTCATCACCACTCTCGACATATATAGCTCACTTTACCGAAAGTTTATATCCTGCTCAAAATTTAAAGAATAGATGTGCTCGATTTCTTCAACACATCCTATGATTATCTATTCTTTATTTTGCAGTATTGATCACCCTTATCAACGCATTACTGGTATGTTGAACACGATGTGATACAGAAAACAAATAAAGGTTTTCTTTCAAGATATAGAGCATACTGGCCAAGCCTGGACAAAAAACATCAAAATGTAGCATGGTAACTTAGTGTTAGTTTGCTTATGTATTGTTTGATACATATGAACAATGAGCTCAAGATGACTTTATTTATCTACTGTTGTATACTTCAATATCACCTGTGGATATGCCTTTGAATGTCCACATCTAATTGCTTTATCATCCCCAACATCCAAGATACATAGATGGGGAATGCCATTGCTCAAAGGCGAGCATACGTGACCTTGTTGAAGGAGTTTTACCCTCCGTTTGTGTCTCAAATGTCGATGATGCCCTCTGTGCTATCACTCGCATGTCCTTTTTATTTTGTTTATTCAACGAATGTTAGATTAGACAAGGATTTATTCACGTTGGATCTGTACAACTATGGACTATTCATGCAATTTTTTATTTAAACTTTGAAATGAGAGAATTGGATGCTGGGTTGTTGCATGTTTTTTCTTGATGTTAGATTATCTATTGCCATTTTTATGTGTTCTAAACTGGTGCATAGGCTCTTGCTTTGGAGTGATCAGTTTTTGCTATGTCTATTGCCTATATATCATGACGGCTCTTCCCTGAAGGAGTACCATCTCTATATTAACTTTTTTGTGTTTGCAATTTTTTTATACTTGAAATACTTCAGCGGTTGTATAAACAGATTGAACATGACTAGACCCGGCAGCTATGCTGCCGGGTGCGGCAAGCCGCACTTCCTATCTAGTATATATAGGTACACGGGGTGCGACCAGTATCTTGTCTCCCAAGATACAGACACTACATGTACTGCATACGAAACCCAGACCTACGTACATGTACACATGTTCAACACCTCCCCGCACTCAAAGCGTCGCCGGTGATGCAGAGACTGGACCGAAATCCCTCGAATGTCGAGGTGGGTAGTCCCTTCGTCATAACATCGGCGAACTGCTGATCGGTGGGCACATATAGAACTCGAACACGACCAAGTGCGACGTGCTCCCTGACGAAGTGAATATCAAGCTCAATATGTTTCGTCCATCGGTGATGGACAAGGTTGGCAGCAAAGTACACCGCAGAGGAAGTAGCTGTTGTAGCCAAGAGCACTCCGCAACGGCGTTGGCCACTGCCCTGTACTCAGCCTCGGCGCTCGATCGTGAGACCGTGGGTTGTCGTTTAGACGACCATGAAATCAAAGAGGGCCCAAGGTGGACGCAGTAGCCGGAAGTGGAGCGTCGAGTGTCGGGACACCAAGCCCAGTCGGCGTAGGAGTAGGCGACAAGGCTGGTGTCAGGTGATGCCGTCAGGGTGAGATCCATAGCCGTGGTTCCACGTATGTACCGGAGAATACGTTTCACCAGAGCCCAATGAGTATCACGAGGAGCATGCATATGAATGCACACCTGCTGGACAGCGTACTGAATGTCCGGACGCGTCAGCGTGAGGTACTGAAGTGCGCCGACGATGGAGCGGTAGAAGGGAGCGTCGGACGCCGGAGAACCCTCGACGGCGGACACCTTAGCCTTCGTGTCGACAGGCGTAGGAGCAGGCTTGCAGTTAAGCATGCCCGCTCGCTCCAGAAGCTCGTAGGCGTACTTCTGCTGGTGCAGGAAGAAGCTAGTGGCCCAACGCACAACCTCGATGCCGAGGAAGTAGTGGAGAGCCCCCATGTCCTTGAGGGTGAACTCGGTGCCGAGGCGAGCTGTGATCTGCTAAAGGAGTGCTGGCGAGGATGCAGTCAGGATGATGTCGTCGACGTACATGAGGAGGTATGCGGTGGCGAGGCCCTGGTGATAAACAAACAGGGAGGCATCGGACCATGTGAACCGAAACCCCTGCTGCTGAAGGAAGGCCGCTATCCACTGGTATCAGGCCCGAGGCACCTACTTCAACCCATAGAGAGAACGGGAGAGCAAGCACATGTGGTCCGGATGGTTGGTGTCGACGAAACTAGTAGGTTGCCGACAAAACACCTGCTCGTCGAGATGGCCATGCAAGAAAGCATTAGACACATCGAGCTGGTGAACTGGCTAGGAGCGAGAAACAACAAGCTGGAGGACAGCGTGAATCGTGCCCGCTTTGACAACCGGGGCGAAGGTGTCAGTGAAGTCCACGCCGTCACGCTGGCCGAAGCCGGGCACCACCCAACGCGCCTTGTAGCGCTCGAGAGAGCCGTCGGGGCGAGTCTTGTGGCGGAAGACCCACTTGCCAGTGATGACATTGGCACGGGGAGGCCGCGAGACAAGCTGCCACGTACGGTTGCGCTGTAGGGCGTCAAACTCCTCACGCATCGCAGCTAGCCAGTTCAGATCCCGAAGGGCTGCGCGAGCGGAGGTGGGGAGCAAAGACGGTGCCGAGGTAGACACAGCACATGCGTGCTCATCAGACGTGTAGTGCGTGCTAGGACGAAGTGTCCTAGTTCGAGCCCGAGTGACCACACCGGTGAGAGGTGCGGCCGCGGCGATGGGGGCCGCTGAGGGGGCCGCAGCGACGGGGACGGCCGAGGGGGCCACGGCGATGGGGTCCGCCGAGGGGGCCACGGCGACGGGGGCCGCGACGATGGGGGACGCCGCGACGGGGGCCGCAGCGACGGGGACGGCTGGCGCGGGGAGCGTGGGCAGGGCCGAGCCCGGTGCGCGGCTGGGCGGTTCACCGGAGGTGGAGGCAGGGGCAAACCGTGCCGTGGGAGACGCCGAGGGTGACGGTACCTGCTGAAACGGGAAGACCAGCTCATCAAAGTACACATGCCGCAAAGTGAAAACGCGGTGGGACACTGGATCATAGCACCAGTAACTGCTTCATCTTGAGCTTGCGTTGGTTTTCCTTGAACAGGAAAGGGTGATGCAGCAATAGTAGCATAAGTATTTCCCTTAGTTTTTGAGAACCAATGTATCAATCCAGTAGGAGGCTCCTCAAAAGTCCCACGCACCTACATAAACAAACAAGAACTCGCAACCAACGCAATAAAGGGGTTGTCAATCCCTTTAAGTCCACTTGCCAAAGTGAGATCTGATAGAGATAATTTGATAAGATACATATATTTTTGGTATTTTATGATATAGATTGAAAAAGTAAAGATGCAAATAAAAGTAGATTGAAAGCTTATATGATAAGAGATAGACCTGGGGGCCATAGGTTTCACTAGTGGCTTCTCTCAAGATAGCATAAGTATTACGGTGGGTGAACAAATTACTGTCGAGCAATTGATAGAAAAGCGAATAATTATGAGATTATCTAGGCATGATCATGTATATAGGCATCACGTCCGCAACAAGTAGACCGACTCCTGCCTGCATCTACTACTATTACTCCACACATCGACCGCTATCCAGCATGCATGTAGAGTATTAAGTTCATAAGAACAGAGTAACGCATTAAGAAAGATGACATGATGTAGAGGGATAAACTCAAGCAATATGATACAAACCCCATCTTTTTTATCCTCGATGGTAACAATACAATACGTGTCTTGCAACCCTTTCTGTCACTAGGTAAGAACACCCATAAACATCCAAAACGGGTAATATAATAGCATGAAGCAATCAAAAATTATAGATACGTTGGAGACGTATAGCGCATCCCCAAGCTTAATTCCTGCTCGTCCTCGAGTAGGTAAATGATAAAAACAGATTTTTGATGTGGAATGCTACCTAGCATAATTCTCAATGTAATTTTTTTTAGTGTGACATGAATGTTCAAATCCAAAATTCAAAATAAAAGTTCATATTGACATAAGAATAGATCAGAAAACCAAAAAGAAACCGCACGATCAAGATGACCGATGGGAGAGAAAAACCCCGAAGCAAGGCTCGTTGAAAAGACTCTCTAGGGCAGCCGGTCAACAGGACCGGCGAACGAACCCTAGGTACGGGTGGTGCAGCCCCCGGCGGCGGTCATGAAGGCCGACCGCCCCGGGGGCGACGCGCAAGTGCGGAAGCGGCGGCGGCTAGGGTTTAGAATCGACTTGCGATAGATACCATGTTAAAAGGGAGAGATTTGATGGAATAGTCATTGTATTGCTTGAGCCTCGTAAGCATATATATAGAAGTACATGATCTATTTTGAGTACTCTCCGTTCTGAATTACTTGTCACAGAAATGGATGTATATAGAACTAAAATATGTCTAGATACATCCATTTCTACGACAAGTAATTCTGAACAAAAGGAGTACAAGACAAGCCAAAATACTTTCTAGTTTATCCTATGTTTTTTAATACAATCACGTTACTCAACAGTTTTAAAAAGAAGCAGCTTCTAGCAATCCCAAATGGCCAAATGTGCAGGTCTAAGTTGATCGATACCCCCAAAGCCAGGCATATACTACTACGTATCATCGAGTAGTTGGGAATTTACAAGACGCCGGACGGCTTACTTTACTATTTCTCCTTCTCTCTCTCCGCTCTCTTATCTTGAAGCTCTCCGCTCTATTATCTTGAAGCGCTCACCACCAACGATCCTTGCTGCTTCCTAGAAGTTGCTTCCACTTTGGCTGCTTCCTTTTATTTTCTCCCATACAATCCTCCAAAAGTGGCCGGGTTCCACTATCAACGATAACGGAACAGAAATATGAGCAAAAGGAGCAAAATAAAGCAATAAGGTACAGGCTGCTGCCAGACTCTGCCTCCTTCAAAATTTCTTCACCGGTTCTTGCATTTGCATTCAGTCCACTATCTCATCCACTTATACTTTTTCTCTTCACTTCGCTTCGCCTGCTTAATTTTTCTACCCAATAACCAACGGGCAAAATCGATAAGGAGAAGGTGATTCTCACACTCTATACATGCATTCTTATATCTCATCAGTCTGTACCATGAATTCATGAATCAGTGAATCCCACTCATATTTCCTGGCTTAATTTCTCTGCATGCAGGGAAGGAAAACAATGATGGAAATGGTAAAATCAACGCTTATGGAGGAGGCTGTGACTGGAGCCGCCTCCTTCATGTTCAGCACCCGCAACCAGAAGACGCCCCAGAAGGACCTCATGGAGAGGCTAGAGATGGCCCACATAAAGCTTCATTTGGGCTCGAGAGGACCAGGATGATGCCCATCACCATCATGCCGTTGGTTCGCCTAAGGAAGAAGTTAAAGGATGTCTTCAAGGAGTGCGATGATCTGCTCAGCAAGGCCAGGAATCATCGACAAATGGTACCCTCTTTGCGTACGAAGATTATGCATGTTGTGTTGCCCTCGTTCTTCATTGTCCCAAATCAAGATGTGCTAAGCTGTTCTATTGTTGCAAGAATAGAGTGGTTTGCCATGGAAGCCGAAAAGTTTGCCAGGGACGTGGAGTCCTGACGCTCACTTTCTCACTACAGATTTCTCAATCCTTTCACCAGGCATCTTCTTGAAGACAAGGTTCTCTCTTATCACATGGTGCAAGGAAGCAGAACATGTTGTCTCTTGATATGGATGGCTTCTGTGGAAGAGTATGGTAGAGTCGCATGGCTGGATTTTCGATACAAAGATCGCAAGGCGCCACTTAAAAGTTTTGAACTGTTCTTAGCTCTACGACTGTACGAAAGCACAAACATCGTGGATGTTACAGCAAAATGTTTGCAGTCACTTGGACCTCAATTCAAGTATTCGTATGAAGTTGCAGTGGGAGAACTCACCCAAGTACCTACACAAGACGTTTCATATTCAGACCTGGCCAATTCAGCAGAGGAGGATGATATAGTTGGATTGACTACATGGTGGAGTCCAGACCCATTTTGTTGCATAGAAAATGGCCTCAACAATCCTTGTGGTAACAATATCATCTCATCCGAGTTAACAGACATATGTCCAAAAGATGTTATGCTCATCAGGTTTGGCTGTAGTTTCTCAGCTTATGAGTACTGCTCGTGGAGCTCAACTGATGAAGTGTGTATAGACACCATAAAAGCCTGGCCACCTCTAGAGATGTCAATTTTCTTCGCACCTCATCTTCAACTGCTCAAACCCCACGATGGAAGTAGCTTACAGCAAACAGATGAGGAAATACAAAAGGAGGCTATCGATTATTTCATTCGTCACCCTGAGCTGATGCAATACGACGTAATTTGGGGCTTGGAACATGGTTGGGCAGCTTTTGAGCTTTCGAAGCCGATCACCAAAACTAGGAGAGTGTCAAAGAGAAGGCTTTAAATGTTTAGGCTTGAGAGCAAAGAAAAGCTCTTATTTGCATAATTCGCCTCTATGAGATGGTTTGTTTGGGTACTAAATAGCATGGTCTTCCTATCTATCGTTTTTTTTTTGAGATTTGAGAAAAATTATTCCTATCTATCTAGTATTAGCCACTTCGGTAAACCCTATCATGTGGCTTGTAAGCATAAATGTGCTAGATATATGCATGTGTTCTATAAGCCTACCCGCACGAACTTGCCAGCTGTTTGGATCATGTAATACTTAAGCATTCAAATTATCTTTGTCCATTTTCTTTGTTAATACAGTTTTTTTTTAGGGCTAATGGCAGGTGCTCTGCCTTTTCATTATAGTTCAGGAATTTACAAGGGAAAAGTCTGAAGCCCTAAGGCCGACAAAAAAGATAGAGATACAACAGATTTACAAAGCTAAGGCCTCACATTGGCCATGTCCAAGTAGGCTAAGTCAGACCTGGCTAAGCAAGCCACCATATCAGCAGTTGAAGACAGGTTTTGGAATATTCTTCGGTTTCGCTCATTCCAAATATTCCAGGCAAAGTATAGCGCAGCTGCTGCCTTTTTCTGCTGCCTATGGGCATTAATACAGTTGTCAATACCGGAATCGGCAACTTTGTTTCGTGCCAGGATATTTGCCGAGTTTTTTTTCTCAGCCACTTGGCAAAGACACGGGAAGTGGAATGCAAGGGGGAAAACGCGGCAATGACAGGAAATTCGGTAAATGATTATCTTTGACGAGTGCAAAAAAAAAAACTCGGCAAACAGCTAGAACTCGGCAAAGGTTTTTCTTTGCAGAATGCAGGGCAAATAAAACCCGCTAAGTACCTGACCAGGGTCCCAATCTAAAGCATCTGGTGGCTCTGTGACAGCAGAGATAGGTTTGCAGATTGTCGTCAAACAGATACTCGGCAAACATTTATCATTTGCTTTTTCAAAACACATAAAGTATTTGTCAAGCTCCACGCACAAGCACTCGGCAAAGAGTTACTCTAGGAGTCGACCATCATGAGCCACGTTGCACCCTTCGCCGAGTGTGCAACTCGGAAAAAACTCCCACTAGTGTTTTTAAAAATTTAATTTCTAAAAAGCCCTACAATCTATCTGTATATATACCTACTATTAAAGTGAATACGTATTCTTGGTTTGATTTAGTCCTTTTCGTTTGATTTACACACGCTAAGCGATCTGCGCCAGGAACTTGTATGTTGATGGGCCTTTTACGGGCTTTCATAAAGACCACGGAAAATAATTGGGTCAAAATAAATCAACATTGTGGGAATTGAACATATGACCTTCTGTCTAGCTCTTCGATGTAACAACTAATGACCTATGCGCCTTTCACATTTACTAATCCCAACTCACTCTAAATATACGAGTGACACTCATCATGTTTCGATGTAACAACTAATGACCTATGCGCCTTTCACATTTACTAATCCCAACTCACTCTAAATATACGAGTGGCACTCATCATGTTTAGGGCGAGCTAATTAAGCGAATGAGCTAATAAAGGAAGGATTGTGGGCTTAAATTCTATACATACTATTAAAGGGAATACATATTCTTGGTTTGGTTTAGTTCTTTTCGTTTGGTTTACACACGCTGACCGATCTGGGCCAGGAACTTGTATGTTGATGGGCCTTTTACGAGCTATATGATATTGGCCATATCATGTCACTACTATATAATTGCATGTGATGTTTATTATGTTTATGCATCTTGTTTACTTAGAACGACGGTAGTAAATAAGATGATCCCTTATAATAATTTCAAGAAAGTGTTCCCCCTAACTGTGCACCGTTGCTAAAGTTCGTCGTTTCGAAGCACCACGTGATGATTGGGTGTGATAGATCCTTACGTTCACATACAACGGGTGTAAGATAGATTTACACATGCAGAACACTTAGGGTTAACTTGACGAGCCTAGCATGTACAGACATGGCCTCGGAACACAAGAGACCGAAAGGTCGAACATGAGTCGTATGGAAGATACGATCAACATGGAGATGTTCACCGATGATGACTAGTCCGTCTCACGTGATGATCGGACACGGTCTAGTCGACTCGGATCGTGTAACACTTAGATGACTAGAGGGATGTCTAATCTGAGTGGGAGTTCATCAAAATAATTTGATTAGATGAACTTAATTATCATGAACTTAGTCTAAAACTTTTTGCAAAATATGTCTTGTAGGTCAAATGGCCAACGCTCATGCCAACATGAACTTCAACGCGTTCCTAGAGAAAACCAAGCTGAAAGATAATGGCAACAACAATACGGACTGGGTCCGGAACCTGAGGATCATCCTCATAGCTGCCATGAAACAATATGTCCTAGAAGGACCGCTAGGTGACGCTCCCGTCCCAGAGAACCAAGACATTATGAATGCTTGGCAGTCTCGTACTGATGATTACTCCCTCGTTCAGTGCGGCATGCTTTACAACTTAGAACCGGGGCTCCAAAAGCATTTTGAGCAACACGGAGCATATGAGATGTTCGAGGAGCTGAAACTAGTTTTCCAAGCTCATGCCCGGGTCGAGAGATATGAAGTCTCCGACAAGTTCTATAGTTGTAAGATGGAGGAAAATAGTTCTGTCAGTGAGCATATACTCAAAATGTCTGGGTTACACAACCGCCTGTCCCAGCTGGATATTAACCTCCCGGACGAGGCGGTCATTGACAGAATCCTTCAGTCGCTCCCACCAAGCTACAAGAGCTTTGTGATGAACTACAATATGCAGGGGATGGTGAAGACCATTCCTGAAGTATTTTCAATGCTGAAGTCAGCAGAGGTTGAAATCAAGAAAGAACATCAAGTGTTGATGGTCAATAAGACCACTAAGTTCAAGAAGGGCAATGGTAAAAAGAACTTCAAGAAGGACAGCGAAGATGTTGCCGCGCCCGGTAAGCCAGTTGCCGGGAAGAAGTCAAAGAATGGACCCAAGCCTGAGACTGAGTGCTTTTGTTGCAAGGGGAAGGGTCACTGGAAGCGGAACTGCCCCAAATACTTAGCACACAAGAAGGCCGGCAACACTAAAGGTATATTTGATATACATGTAATTGATATGTACCTTACCAGTACTCGTAGTAACTCCTGGGTATTTGATACCGGTGCCGTTGCTCATATTTGTAACTCACAGCAGGAGCTGCGGAATAAGCGGAGACTGGCGAAGGACGAGGTGACGATGCGCGTCGCGAATGGTTCCAAGGTCGATGTGATCGCCGTCGGCACGCTACCTCTACATTTACCTACAGGATTAGTTTTAAACCTCAATAATTGTTATTTAGTGCCAAGTTTGAGCATGAACATTGTATCTGGATCTCGTTTAATACGAGATGGCTACTCATTTAAATCCGAGAATAATGGTTGTTCTATTTATATGAGAGATATGTTTTATGGTCATGCCCCGATGGTCAATGGTTTATTCTTGATGAATCTCGAACGTAATGTTACACATATTCATAGCGTGAATACCAAAAGATGTAAAGTTGATAACGATAGTCCCACATACTTGTGGCACTGCCGCCTTGGTCACATTGGTGTCAAGCGCATGAAGAAGCTCCATGCTGATGGACTTTTAGAGTCTCTCGATTATGAATCATTTGACACATGCGAACCATGCCTCATGGGCAAAATGACCAAGACCCCGTTCTCCGGAACAATGGAGCGGGCAACCAACTTGTTGGAAATCATACATACCGTTGTGTGCGGTCCAATGAGCGTTGAGGCTCGCGGAGGATATCATTATGTTCTCACTCTCACTGATAACTTGAATAGATATGGGTATGTCTACTTGATGAAACACAAGTCTGAGACCTTTGAAAAGTTCAAGGAATTTCAGAATGAAGTAGAGAATCAACGTGACCGAAAGATAAAATTCTTACGATCGGATCGTGGAGGAGAATATTTAAGTCACTAATTTGGTACACACTTAAAAAATGTGGAATCGTTTCACAACTCACGCCGCCTGGAACACCTCAGCGAAACGGTGTGTCCGAACGTCGTAATCGCACTCTATTGGATATGGTGCGGTCTATGATGTCTCTTACCGATTTGCCGCTATCATTTTGGGGATACGCTCTAGAGACAGCTACATTCACTTTAAATAGGGCACCGTCTAAATCCGTTGAGACGACACCGTATGAACTATGGTTTGAGAAGAAACCTAAGCTGTCGTTTCTAAAAGTTTGGGGATGCGATGCTTATATCAAGAAACTTCAACCTGAAAAGCTCGAACCCAAGTCGGAAAAATGCGTCTTCATAGGATACCCTAAAGATTGGGTATACCTTCTACTTAAGATCCGAGGGCAAGATCTTTGTTGCCAAGAACGGATCCTTTCTGGAAAAAGAGTTTCTCTCGAAAGAACTAGGTGGGAGGAAAGTAGAACTCGATGAAGTACTACCTCTTGAACAGGATAATAGTGCAGCTCAGGAAAATGTTCCTGTGATGCCTACACCAACTGAAGAGGAAAATAATGATGATGATCAAGGTACTTCGGATCAAGTTGCTACTGAACTTCGTAGATCCACAAGGACACGTTCCGCACCAGAGTGGTACGGCAACCCTGTCCTGAAAATCATGTTGTTGGACAACGGTGAACCTTCGAACTATGAAGAAGCAATGGCGGGCCCAGATTCCAACAAATGGCTAGAAGCCATGAAATCCGAGATAGAATCCATGTATGAAAACAAAGTATGGACTTTGACTGACTTGCCCGATGATCGGCGATCGATAGAAAACAAATGGATCTTTAAGAAGAAGACGGACGCGGATGGTAATGTCACCATCTATAAAGCTCGACTTGTCGCTAAGGGTTATCGGCAAGTTCAAGGGATTGACTACGATGAGACTTTCTCTCCCGTAGAGAAGCTTAAGTCCGTTCGAATTATGTTAGCAATTGCCGCATACTATGATTATGAGATATGGCAGATGGACATCAAAACGGCATTCCTTAACGGGCATCTTAAGGAAGAACTGTATAGGATGCAGCCGGAGGGTTTTGTCGATCCTAAGAATGCTAACAAAGTATGCAAGCTCCATCGATCCATTTATGGGCTGGTGCAAGCATCTCGGAGTTGGAACATTCGCTTTGATGAGATGATCAAAGCGTTTGGGTTTATGCAAACTTATGGAGAAGCCTGCGTTTACAAGAAAGTGTGTGGGAGCTCTGTAGCATTTCTCATATTATATGTAGATGACATACTTTTGATGGGAACTGATATAGAATTCTTGGACAGCATTAAGGCCTACTTGAATAAGTGTTTTTCAATGAAGGACCTTGGAGAAGCTGCTTATATATTAGGCATCAAGATCTATAGAGATAGATCGAGACGCCTCATAGGTCTTTCACAAAGCACATACCTTGATAAGATTTTGAAGAAGTTCAAAATGGATCAGTCTAAGAAGGGGTTCTTGCCTGTATTGCAAGGTGTGAGATTGAGCTCGGCTAAATGCCCGACCATGGCAAAAGATAAAGAAGAGATGAGTGTCATCCCCTATGCTTCAGCCATAGGATCTATTATGTATGCCATGCTGTGTACCAGACCTGATGTAAACCTTGCCGTAAGTTTGGTAGGAAGGTACCAAAGTAATCCCGGCAAGGAACACTGGACAGCGGTCAAGAATATCCTGAAGTACCTGAAAAGGACAAAGGACATGTTTCTCGTTTATGGAGGTGACGAAGAGCTCGTCGTAAAGGGTTACGTCGACGCTAGCTTCGACACAGATCTGGATGACTCTAAGTCACAAACCGGATACGTGTATATGTTGAATGGTGGAGCAGTAAGCTGGTGCAGCTGCAAGCAGAGCGTCGTGGCGGGGTCTACATGTGAAGCGGAGTACATGGCAGCCTCGGAGGCAACGCATGAAGCAATTTGGGTGAAGGAGTTCATCACCGACCTAGGAGTCATACCCAATGCATCGGGGCCGATCAAACTCTTCTGTGACAACACTGGAGCTATTGCCCTTGCCAAGGAGCCCAGGTTTCACAAGAAGACCAGGCACATCAAGCGTCGTTTCAACTCCATCCGTGAAAATGTTCAAGATGGAGACATAGATATTTGCAAAGTACATACGGATCTGAATGTCGCAGATCCGTTGACTAAACCTCTCTCACGAGCAAAACATGATCAACACCAGAACTCTATGGGTGTTCGATTCATCACAATGTAACTAGATTATTGACTCTAGTGCAAGTGGGAGACTATTGGAAATATGCCCTAGAGGCAATAATAAAAGCATTATTATTATATTTCCTTGTTCATGATAATTGTCTTTTATTCATGCTATAATTGTATTATCCGGAAATCGTAATACACGTGTGAATACATAGACCACAACACGTCCCTAGTAAGCCTCTAGTTGACTAGCTCGTTGGTCAACAGATAGTCATGGTTTCCTGACTATGGACATTAGATGTTGTTGACAACAAGATCACATCATTAGGAGAATGATGTGATGGACAAGACCCAATCCTAAGCATAGCACAAGATCGTGTAGTTCGTTTTGCTAGAGCTTTTTCAATGTCAAGTATCTCTTCCTTAGACCATGAGATCGTGTAACTCCCGGATACCGTAAGAGTGCTTTGGGTGTACCAAACATCACAACGTAACTGGGTGACTATAAAGGTGCATTACAGGTATCTCCGAAAGTGTCTGTTGGGTTGACACGGATCGAGACTGGGATTTGTCACTCCGTATGACGGGGAGGTATCACTGGGCCCACTCGGTAGTGCATCATCATAATGAGCTCAAAGTGACCAAGTGTTTGGTCACAGGATCATGCATTACGGTACGAGTAAAGTGACTTGCCGGTAACGAGACTGAACGAGGTATTGGGATACCGACGATCGAGTCTCAGGCAAGTAACATACCGTCTGACAAAGGGAATTGCATACGGGGTTGATTGAATCCTCGACATCGTGGTTCATCCGATGACATCATCGAGGAGCATGTGGGAGCCAACATGAGTATCTAGATCCCGCTGTTGGTTATTGACCGGAGAGCCGTCTCGGTCATGTCTGCGTGTCTCCCGAACCCGTAGGGTCTACACACTTAAGGTTCGGTGACGCTAGGGTTATTAGGAAGACTTGTATGTGATTACCGAAAGTTGTTCGGAGTCCCGGATGAGATCCCGGACGTCACGAGGAGTTCCAGAATGGTCTGGAGGTAAAGATTTATATATGGGAAGTTGTCATACGGACACCGGAAGGTTTCGGGGGCATATCGGTATTGTACCGGGGCCACCGGAAGGGTTCCGGGGGTCCACCGGGAGGGGCCACCCCTCCCGGGGGGACCACATGGGCTGCGTGGGGTAGGAGCCAGCCCCTGGAGGGCTGGGCGCGCCCCCCCTTGGGCCCATGCGCCTAGGGTTGAGGGGGAACCCTAGAGGGGGCGCCCCCCTTGCTTCGGGGGCAAGTCCCCCCTCCCTGGCCGCCGCCCCCCTCTAGATCCCATCTAGAGGGGCCGCCCCCCTTGCCCCTTCCCCTATAAATAGAGGGGTGAGGTGAGGGCTGAACACCCAAGCTAAGGCGCAGCCCCTCCCCTCCCCAACACCTCTCCTCCTCCGTTGTGTGCTTGGCGAAGCCCTGTCGGAGTACTGCCTCTCCACCATCATCACGCCGTCGTGCTGCTGCTGGAGCCTTATTCCTCAACCTCTCCTTCCCCCTTGCTGGATCAAGAAGGAGGAGACGTCGCCCGTACCGTACGTGTGTTGAACGCGGAGGTGCTGTCCGTTCAGCACTTGGTCATCGGTGATCTGAATCACGGCGAGTACGACTCCATCATCACCGTTCCCTCGAATGCTTCCGTACGCGATCTACAAGTGGTATGTAGATGCAAACTCACTCCCTTGACTCGTTGCTTAGATGAACTCATAGATGGATCTTGGAGAAACCGTAGGAAAAATTTTAATTTTCTGCAACGTTACCCAACAGGGGGTGCCTTGCCCCCCAAGGCAAGTGGAGGCGCCCCCTCCCCTAGGGTTCCCAACCCTAGGCGCAGGGGGAGCCAAGGGGGGGGCACACCAGCCCACCAAGGGCTGGTTCCATTCCATTTCAGCCCATGGGGCCCTCCGGGATAGGTAGCCCCACCCGGTGGACCTCCGGGACCCTTCCGGTGGTCCCGGTACAATACCGGTGACCCCCGAAACTTCCCTGATGGCCGAAACTCGACTTCCCATATATAATTCTTTACCTCCGGACCATTCCAGAACTCCTCGTGACGTCCGGGATCTCATCCGGGACTCCGAACAACTTTCGGTTTGCTGCATACTTATATCTCTACAACCCTAGCGTCACCGAACCTTAAGTGTGTAGACCCTACGGGTTCGGGAGACACGTAGACATGATCGAGACGGTTCTCCGTCAATAACCAACAATGGGATCTGGATACCCATGTTGGCTCCCACATGCTCCTCGATGATCTCATCGGATGAACCACGATGTCGAGGATTCAATCAACCCCTTATACAATTCCCTTTGTCAACCGGTATGTTACTTGCCCGAGATTTGATCGTCGGTATCCCAATACCTCGTTCAATCTCGTTACCGGCAAGTCACTGTTACTCGTACCGTAATGCATGATCCCGTGACCAGACACTTGGTCACTTTGAGCTCATTATGATGATGCATTACCGAGTGGGCCCAGAGATACCTCTCCGTCATACGGAGTGACAAATCCCAGTTTCAATCCGTGTCAACCAAACAGACACTTTTGGAGATACCCGTAGTATACCTTTATAGTCACCCAGTTACGTTGTGACGTTTGGTACACCCAAAGCACTCCTACGGTATCCGGGAGTTACACGATCTCATGATCTAAGGAAAAGATACTTGACATTAGAAAAGCTCTAGCAAACGAACTACACGATCTTGTGCTTTGCTTTGGATTGGGTCTTGTCCATCACATCATTATCCCAATGATGTGATCTCGTTATCAATGACATCCAATGTCCATAGTCAGGAAACCATGACTATCTGTTGATCAACGAGCTAGTCAACTAGAGGCTCACTAGGGACATGTTGTGGTCTATGTATTCACACGTGTATTACGATTTCCGGATAATACAATTATAGCATGAATAAAAGACAATTATCATGAACAAGGAAATATAATAATAGTCCTTTTATTATTGCCTTTAGGGCATATTTCGAACAGTCTCCCACTTGCACTAGAGTCAATAATCTAGTTACATTGTGATGAATCGAACACCCATAGAGTTCTGGTGTTGATCATATTTTGCTCGCGGAAGAGGTTTAGTCAACGGATCTGCGACATTCAGATCCGTATGTACTTTGCAAATATCTATGTCTCCATCTTGAACATTTTCACGGATGGAGTTGAAACGATGCTTGATGTGCCTGGTCTTCTTGTGAAGCATGGGCTCCTTCGCAAGGGCAATAGCTCCAGTGTTATCACAGAAGAGAGTGATCGGCCCCGACGCATTGGGTATGACTCCTAGGTCGGTGATGAACTCCTTCATCCATATTGCTTCATGCACTGCCTCCGAGGCTGGCATGTACTCCGCTTCACATGTAGATCCCGCCACGACGCTCTGCTTGCAACTGCACCAGCTTACTGCTCCACGATTCAACATATACACGTATCCAATTTGTGACTTAGAGTCATCCAGATCTGTGTTGAAGCTAGCATCGACGTAACCTTTTACGACGAGATCTTTGTCACATCCATAAATGAGAAACATATCCTTAGTCCTTTTCAGGGACTTTAGGATGTTCTTGACCGCTGTCTAGTGTTCCTTGCCGGGATTACTTTGGTACCTTCGTACCGAACTTACGGCAAGGTTTACATCAGGTCTAGTACACAGCATGGCATACATAATAGATCCTATGGCTGAGGCATAGGGGATGACACTCATCTCTTCTATATCTTCTGCCGTGGTCGGGCATTGAGCCGAGCTCAATCTCACACCTTGCAATACAGGCAAGAACCCTTTCTTGGACTGATCCATATTGAACTTCTTCAATATCTTATCAAGGTATGTGCTTTGTGAAAGACCTATGAGGCGTCTTGATCTATCCCTATAGATCTTGATGCCTAATATGTAAGCAGCTTCTCCAAGGTCCTTCATTGAAAAACACTTATTCAAGTAGGCCTTAATGCTGTCCAAAAGTTCTATATCATTTCCCATCAGAAGTATGTCATCTACATATAATATGAGAAATGCTACAGAGCTCCCACTCACTTTCTTGTAAACGCAGGCTTCTCCATAAGTCTGCATAAACCCAAACGCTTTGATCATCTCATCAAAGCGAATGTTCCAACTCCGAGATGCTTGCACCAGCACATAAATGGATCGCTGGAGCTTGAACACCTTGTTAGCATTCTTAGGATCGACAAAACCTTCCGGTTGCATCATATACAGTTCTTCCTTAAGATAGCCGTTAAGGAATGCCATTTTGACGTCCATCTGCCATATCTCATAATCATAGTATGCGGCAATTGCTAACATGATTCGGACGGACTTCAGCTTCGCTACGGGAGAGAAAGTCTCATCGTAGTCAACCCCTTGAACTTGTCGATAACCCTTAGCAACAAGTCGAGCTTTATAGATGGTAACATTACCATCCGCGTCCATCTTCTTCTTAAAGATCCATTTATTTTCTATCGCTTGCCGATCAACGGGCAAGTCTGTCAAAGTCCATACTTTGTTTTCATACATGGATTCTATCTCGGATTGCATGGCTTCAAGCCATTTGTTGGAATCTGGGCCCGCCATCGCTTCTTTATAGTTTGAAGGTTCACCGTTTTCTAACAACATGATTTCCAGGACAGGGTTGCCATACCACTCTGGTGTGGAACGTGTCCTTGTGGACCTACGAAGTTCAGTAGCAACTTGATCCGAAGTACCTTCACCACAGGATCATTTTCCTAAGCTGCACTACTTTCCGGTTCAAGAGGTAGTACTTCATCGAGTTCTACTTTCCTCCCACTTACTCCTTTCGAGAGAAACTCTTTTTCCAGAAAGGATCCATTCTTGGCAACAAAGATCTTGCCCTCGGATCTTAAGTAGAAGGTATACCCAATGGTTTCCTTAGGGTAACCTATGAAGACGCATTTTTCTGACTTGGGTTCGAGTTTTCCAGGTTGAAGTTTCTTGACATAAGCATCACATCCCCAAACTTTTAGAAATGATAGCTTAGGTTTCTTCCCAAACCATAATTCATACGGTGTCGTCTCAACGGATTTAGACGGTGCCCTATTTAAAGTGAATGTAGCTGTCTCTAGAGCGTATCCCCAAAATGATAGCGGTAAATCGGTAAGAGACATCATAGATCGCACCATATCCAATAAAGTGCGATTACGACACTCGGACACACCGTTACGCTGAGGTGTTCCAGGCGGCGTGAGTTGTGAAACGATTCCACATTTCCTTAAGTGCGTACCAAATTCGTGACTTAAATATTCTCCTCCACGATCTGATCGTAAGAACTTTATCTTTCGGTCACGTTGATTCTCTACCTCATTCTGAAATTCCTTGAACTTTTCAAAGGTCTCAGACTTGTGTTTCATCAAGTAGACATACCCATATCTACTCAAGTCATCAGTGAGAGTGAGAACATAACAATATCCTCCGCGAGCCTCAACGCTCATTGGACCGCACACATCAGTATGTATGATTTCCAATAAGTTGGTTGCTCGCTCCATTGTTCCGGAGAACGGAGTCTTGGTCATTTTGCCCATGAGGCATGGTTCGCATGTGTCAAATGATTCATAATCGAGAGACTCTAAAAGTCCATCAGCATGGAGCTTCTTCATGCGCTTGACACCAATGTGACCAAGGCGGCAGTGACACAAGTATGTGGGACTATCGTTATCAACTTTACATCTTTTGGTATTCACACTATGAATATGTGTAACATTACGTTTGAGATTCATTAAGAATAAACCATTGACCATCGGGGCATGACCATAAAACATATCTCTCATATAAATAGAACAACCATTATTCTCGGATTTAAATGAGTAGCCATCTCGTATTAAACGAGATCCAGATACAATGTTCATGCTCAAACTTGGCACTAAATAACAATTATTGAGGTTTAAAACTAATCCCGTAGGTAAATGTAGAGGTAGCATGCCGACGGCGATCACATCGACCTTGGAACCATTCCCGACGCGCATCGTCACCTCGTCCTTCGCCAGTCTCCGCTTATTCCGCAGCTCCTGCTTTGAGTTACAAATATGAGCTACGGCACCGGTATCAAATACCCAGGAGCTACTACGAGCACTGGTAAGGTACACATCAATTACATGTATATCACATATACCTTTAGTGTTGCCGGCCTTCTTGTCCGCTAAGTATTTGGGGCAGTTCCGCTTCCAGTGACCCTTCTCTTTGCAATAAAAGCATTCAGTTTCAGGCTTGGGTCCATTCTTTGACTTCTTCCCGGCAACTGGCTTACCGGGCGTGGCAACATCCTTGCCGTCCTTCTTGAAGTTCTTCTTACCCTTGCCTTTCTTGAACTTAGTGGTTTTATTGACCATCAACACTTGATGTTCCTTTTTGATTTCTACCTCTGCTGACTTCAGCATTGAAAATACTTCAGGAATAGTTTTCACCATCCCCTGCATATTGTAGTTCATCACAAAGTTCTTGTAGCTCGGTGGAAGCGACTGAAGGATTCTGTCAATGACCGCCTCGTCCGGGAGGTTAATGTCCAGCTGGGACAGGCGGTTGTGCAACCCAGACATTTTGAGTATGTGCTCACTGACAGAACTATTTTCCTCCATCTTACAACTATAGAACTTGTCGGAGACTTCATATCTCTCGACCCGGGCATGAGCTTGGAAAACCATTTTCAGCTCCTCGAACATCTCATATGCTCCGTGTTGCTCAAAACGCTTTTGGAGCCCCGGTTCTAAGCTGTAAAGCATGCCGGACTGAACGAGTGAGTAATCATCAGCACGTGACTGCCAAGCGTTCATAACGTCTTGGTTCTCTGGGATGGCACTAGTAGAAAAAGGACCTAATATGAGTAACATTAGTACCGGTTTGCATATGAGCCGGCACTAATGCGTCCATTAGTGCCGGTTCAAATGACTAGGCGGGAGGAGACCTTTAATACCGGTTCATTGCGAATCTTTAGTACCGGTTCGTGCCACAAATCGGTACTAAAGATGCTGGTCGGGCACCAGCATTTTTTGTACCGGTTCGTGGCACGAACCGGTACTAAAGAGGTTGTGGCAGGGGCTATTTTTAGCCCCACATCACTCCCTTAGCAAAAATTTGACCATCTTAAATATGTTACTTCTCAAACTATCACAAGCATTTGGTCTTCATTGAACTCTATGTGTAGGATCTGAGGGTGCAATAGGAGTCTTCGCCGGTTCTTAAATCGGTGGTATATTCCTATTGACAATTTAGATTCTATACAAAAAGATCATTGATGATCAATGTATTTTTTATGTACTTCTCTGTAGCAGTAGTGCGTTTTGGCTGAAAGGCGGTACTGATCAATGTATTTTTTCTGTGTTACTTCTCAAACTATATAAAAAGGAAGAAGAGGAAGAAGAAGAAGAAGAAGAAGAAGAAGAAGAAGAAGAAGAAGAAGAAGAAGAAGAAGAAGAAGAAGAAGAAGAAGAAGAAGCAGAAGAGAGGAAGAAGAAGAGGAAGAAGAAGAAGAGGAATAAGAGGAAGAAGGAGAAGAAGAAGAGGAGGAAGAAGAAGAAGAACAGGAAGAGGAAGAA
>NC_041391.1:30724916-30725875 GCF_002162155.2 Triticum dicoccoides
AAGAAGAAGAAACTAGCCAGAAATAAGTAGAAGAAAAAAAATAAAGCAGAAAAGAAATTATTATATAAACAAATTACTCAGAAATAAATAGAAGAAAAAAATAAAACAGAAAAGGAATAACTATATAAACAAATTACTCAAAAATAAATAGAAGAAAATAAATACTATTCAGAAATAAATAGAAGAAAAAAATAAAGCAAAAAAGGAATAACTATATAAAAAATTACTCAAAAATAAATAGAAGAAAATAAATACTATTCAGAAATAAATAGAAGAAAAAAATAAAGCAGAAAAGGAATAACTATATAAAAAGTTTACTGAAAAATAAATAGAAGAAAATAAATAATGCAGAAAAGAAAATAATTTATAAAAAACATGTTGGGCGCTGTCCAGTGGGCCTGCCAGACCTTGGGTGTGCAAATACATGCCCAGTAGGGCCACCAGGCTCACAGGGCAGCGCGCCTTAAATAGGCCCAGAAGCCTGCTATATAGAGGAGTTCGAAAGGGCAGCCGCAGCTGGGTTTATAAACCAGTGCGGCTGCCCTTCGCTCGGCGAGGTGATTAAACGTAGCGCACTGCGGGTGGCAGCACACAGGCATTAGTACCGGTTGGAGCCTCCAACCGGTACTAATGTGTTGCCCTTTAGTACCGGTTGGAGCCACCAACCGGTACTAAAGGCCCACGTTTCCCGCCGCTTGGGCTGGCCAAAATTGGCCTTTAATACCGGTTGGAGCCACCAACCGGTACTAAAGGCCCATCCTATATATATGGCACTTACGAAAATTCAGTTATCGTCGCCAGTTCGTTCCACTTCTCGCGCGCGCGAGTCTCGATCTCGACGACGCCGACGCCGCCGCGCCGCCGTGCCGTCGCCCTCGCCGCCCCCGCCGCTCGTCGTCGTCGTCGCCGCGCGCCCCCGCCGCCCACCTCGTCTCGCCGTCCCCGGCCACCGCCGGCCC
>NC_041391.1:30725945-30726446 GCF_002162155.2 Triticum dicoccoides
TCCCTGGCTGCCGCCGCCCGTCTCGTCGCCGTCATCGGCCCCCGCCGCCCGTCGTCGCCGCCCGCCCGTACGCGCCCGGCCCACTGCATACACACACACACACACGCACACTACACACACACACACAGAGACACACACAAACACACACACACTACACGTACACTACACATGTACGTACACACATATACACACACACTACACACACACACATATTTTTTTACTTATTTTCTGTTTAATTTCTCATGTTTAGATGAATTAGAACTATCTAGTTTATTTTTAGAATGTTAGAAATATTATCATCGATGAATTAGAAATATGTTAATGTTTAGTTCAACTAGTTTAATTAATATAATAACTAGTTTATTTTTAGTAAATATAATGCTTAGTTGAACTAGTTGAATTAATATATAGAACTAGTTTATTTTTAGTAAATGTTTAGTTGAACTAGTTGAATTAATATATAGAACTAGTTTATTTTAGTAAATGCTTAGTTGAACTTGT
>NC_041391.1:30727061-30742565 GCF_002162155.2 Triticum dicoccoides
ATAGAACTACTTTATTTTAGTATATGCTTAGTTTGAACTAGTTGAATTAATATAACTAGTTTATTTTTAGTAAATGTTTAGTTGAACTAGTTGAATTAATATATATAGAGAACTAGTTTATTTTTAGTAAATGCTTAGTTGAACTAGTTGAATTAATATATAGAACTAGTTTATTTTTAGTATATGCTTAGTTTGAACTAGTTGAATTAATATAAGTAGTTTATTTTTAGTAAATGTTTAGTTGAACTAGTTGAATTAATATATATAGAACTAGTTTATTTTTAGTAAATGCTTTAAACTAATTGAATTAATATAACTAGTTTATTTTAGTAAATGCTTAGTTGAATTACTAGAAGTAGTTGAATTAATTGAATTAGTAAGTGATTAATGTTTCGCCTAATATGAACATAGGAAATGTCGTCTGACGATGGAAAAAATTTCATTATGTGCGATTACTGTGAAGACCAGCGCGGCCAGTGCGACAGAAGTTTCCTTGTTGATGGTAGGGGATTTAGCATCAAGCTGGATGAGACTTTCGAATTCGATACAGTAAGTCACAACGACAAAGTCTGTTTTCGTAATTAAGCATGACTTATATATGCTTCATTTGCCTGACTTATAATTTTTAATTTTCACTATTCTACTAGCGCATCTCGTGCCATGCAAGATTTTTTGTCTTGGATAAGATAGGTTTCAAAGATATGGAAACTATGGAGGTAAAGAGAGCTTACCTGAAAACTGAGCATGATGGTTATACTTTCAACGTCAAAGTATACAATACACACACGTACATATATTTTGAATGCAAAACTTGGCAAGCACTATGCAAGGCTTATGCATTTGAGCCTGGTATGGTTATCACCTTTGATATTCGTCCGGAAGATGATATTGAAGGTAATAGAGACATATAGGTCGATGTGCAGACGCCTCCAGTTCTACCATTATGTGAGTTCTTCTCAACTATATTTTTGTCTTTGATATTGCTTATTCAAAAATAACTGACAACTAATTTCTATTGATAGCTTATCTCCATTCAACCAAACATGTCCGGCGCTTGGTAGACAGGACCTACTACTGTCCCGGAGCTGAACTAAACTGCGAGGAGATAAGTCATTATGTTTCATGGCTTGAGGATCTTCATACTGTCAAGACAAATTTTCTTCCTGCACTTAGAAATGTTAGTACTCAAAACGTGCGACCAATAGTGATGGTATTGAACTACGGTCACATCTATTTAGGAATGATGGTAAGATATTTACTATTTGTCCTCAGTGCATATTTTGCATACATAATTTTTTTGCTAAACTTTCATTGCTAAGTATATTAATTAAGTACTATACAATGTTCTTCAACAGGGACTTCCAATGACACTTGTGCCTCAGGGGATCGAGACTAAAGGTCAGATGTCAATTGTTAGCTTACGGCCAAGATATCCTGCATTGCACATGAATGCATTCAGGATTTCTAGAAGCGATGAATGCTTAATAGTGAAAGATTGGAGGAAAATTGTTAATGATCATAGAGAAGTACTAGGGGGCAGCAATGAGAAGCGCAGCCCACGATTAGGAGACCGGTTCATCGGCATGCTCCAGTATGATCAATCAGGAGAGCTATACATGTTCTATGCTATTTTATCAGAGAGAGAGAGAGAGAGAGAGTAGCTAGCAGGAGTGATTTAGCTAGTTCTTCATGCCGCTCTTAATTAGTACTTGTCCTTTCATGTCCGTGTTCTTCGTTCTGAATTTAAGTGATTTGCTTTTGTGGTGTTATATATATATGAACGCTTATAATATCATGACAATCATGTTGAACTCGATCGATAATATTTTTACTTCTAGTACAAGTGAATGTTTCTTCTTTAAGCTAGTAGTGCTGGTGGTGATTAGATAGCTAGTTAATTATTATATCATTTAATGAAAGAAACCGCAGATTAGTTTCAGCTGGATGAATCCTACCTAGCTAAGTGATCAAGTATATGCCATATCTGTATATATTATATAGTTGATCAAGTATAATATGGATATGACATATACTCTAGCTAGCTAGCTATATATAGAGATATCCAGTAATGCATCCAGTCAAAACTAATCCGTGGTACTTTCACCTAATAATTTAACAACTCATTATAATGTAAAACAATCACTAAATTAAATTAAAAACACAAAATTAAAGAAAATTTAAAAAAAAACACCCAAACATTTAGTACCGGCTGGTATTACCAACCGGTACTAATGCTCTCCACGCAAACGGGCCTGGCTCGTGCCACGTGGTGGCACTTTAGCGCCGGTTCGTGACGAACTGGTACTAAAGGCCGGAGACCTTTAGTCCCCACTCTTTAGTGCCGGTTCGCCAACCGGCACTAAAGGCCGTCACAAACCGGCACTAAAGGCCGGTTCTGCACTAGTGTGGGTGCTTCGCCTAGCGGTCCTTCTAGGACATATGCTTTCTTGGCAGCTATGAGGATGATCCTCAGGTTCCGGACCCAGTCCGTATAGTTGCTGCCATCATCTTTCAGCTTGGTTTTCTCTAGGAATGCGTTGAAGTTCATTGACATGAGCGTTGGCCATTTGATCTACAAGACATTTTTGCAAAGATTTTAGACTAAGTTCATGATAATTAAGTTCATCTAATCAAATTATTTAATGAACTCCCACTCAGATTAGACATCCCTCTAGTCATCTAAGTGATACATGATCCGAGTCGACTAGGCCGTGTCCGATCATCACGTGAGACGGACTAGTCATCATCGGTGAACATCTCCATGTTGATCGTATCTTTCATACGACTCATGTTCGACCTTTCGGTCTCTGTGTTCCGAGGCCATCTCTGTACATGCTAGGCTCGTCAAGTTAACCTAAGTGTTTTGCATGTGTAAATCTGTCTTACACCCGTTGTATGTGAACGTTAGAATCTATCACACCCAATCATCACGTGGTGCTTCGAAACAACGAACTGTCGCAACGGCGCACAGTTAGGGGGAACACTTTCTTGAAATTATTATGAGGGATCATCTTATTTACTACCGTCGTTCTAAGTAAACAAGATGCAAAAACATGATAAACATCACATGCAATCAAATAGTAGTGACATGATATGGCCAATATCATATAACTTCTTTGATCTCCATCTTCGGGGCTCCATGATCATCTTCGTCACTGGCATGACACCATGATCTCCATCATCATGATCTCCAACATCGTGTCTCCATGAAGTTGCTCGCCAACTATTACTTCTACTACTATAGCTAACGGTTTAGCAATAAAGTAAAGTAATTACATGGCATTAAATCATTGACACGCAGGTCATACAATAATTAAGACAACTCCTATGGCTCCTGCCGGTTGTCATACTCATCGACATGCAAGTCGTGATTCCTATTACAAGAACATGATCTCATACATCACAATATATCATTCATCATTCATCACAACTTTTGGCCATATCACATCACAAAGCAATTGCTGCAAAAACAAGTGAGACGTCCTCTAATTGTTGTTACATCTTTTACGTGGCTGCAATAGGGTTCTAGCAAGAACGTTTTCTTACCTACGAAAAAGCCACAACGTGATTTGTCAACTTCTATTTACCCTTCATAAGGATCCTTTTCATCGAATCCGCTCCAACTAAAGTGGGAGAGACAGACACCCGCTAGCCACCTTATGCAACTAGTGCATGTTAGTCGGTGGAACTTGTCTCACGTAAGCGTACGTGTAAGGTCGGTCCGGGCCGCTTCATTCCACAATGCCGCTGAAGCAAAATAAGAGTAGTAGTGGCAAGAAAGTTGACAACATCTACGCCCACAACAGATTTGTGTTCTACTCGTGCAAAGAGAACTACACATAGACCTAGCTCATGATGCCACTGTAGGGGAACGTTGCAGAAAATAAAAAAAATTCTACGGTTTCACCAAGATCAATCTATGAGTTCATCTAGCAATGAGAGAGAGGAGTGCATCTACATAGCCTTGTATATCGAGCGGAAGCATTCAAGAGAACGGGGTTGAGGGAGTCGTACTCGTCGTGATCCAAATCACCGGAGATCCTAGCGCCGAACGGACGGCACCTCCGTGTTCAACACACGTACGGTCAGCGTGACGTCTCCTCCTTATTGATCCAGCAAGGGGGAAGGAGAGGTTGATGAAGATCCAGCAGCACGATGGCGTGGTGGTGGATGCAGCAGGGATCCCGACAGGGCTTCGCCAAGCGTCTGCGGGAGGGAGAGGTGTAGCAGGGGGAAGGGAGGCGCCAAGTGCAAGGGTGCGGCTGCCCTCCCTCCCCCCTCTTTAGATAGGGTCCCCAGGGGGGGGGCGCCGGCCCTAGGAGATTGAATCTCCAAGGGGGGCGGCGGCCAAGGGGGTGCCTTGCCCCCCAAGGCAAGTGGAGGCGCCCCCTCCCCTAGAGGGTTCCCAACCCTAGGCGTAGGGGCAACCAGGGGGGCGCACCAGCCCACCAGGGGCTGGTTCCCCTCCCACTTCAGCCCATGAGGCCCTCCGGGATAGGTGGCCCCTCCCGGTGGACCCACGGGACCCTTCCGGTGGTCCCGGTACAATACCGGTGACCCCCGAAACTTTCCCGATGGCCGAAACTCGACTTCCTATATATAATTCATTACCTATGGACCATTCCGGAACTCCTCGTGACGTCCGGGATCTCATCTGGGACTCCGAACAACTTTCGGTTTGCTGCATACTTATAACTCTACAACCCTAGCGTCACCGAACCTTAAGTGTGTAGACCCTACGGGTTCGGGAGACACGTAGACATGACTGAGACGGCTCTCCAGTCAATAACCAACAGCGGGATCTGGATACGCATGTTGGCTCCCACATCCTCCTCGATGATCTCATCGGATGAACCACGATGTCGAGGATTCAAGCAACCCCGTATACAATTCCCTTTGTCAATTGGTATGTTACCTGCCCGAGATTCGATCGTCGGTATCCCAATATCTCGTTCAATCTCGTTACCGGCAAGTCACTTTACTCGTACCGTAATGCATGATCCCGTGACCAGACACTTGGTCACTTTGAGCTCATTATGATGATGCATTACCGAGTGGGCCCACAGATACCTCTCCGTCATGCGGAGTGACAAATTGTTGGAGAACGTTGCAGAAAATTAAAAATTTTCCTATGGTTTCACCAAGATCCATCTATGAGTTCATCTAAGCAACGAGTCATGGGAGAGAGATTGCATCTACATACCACTTGTAGATCGCATACGGAAGCGTTCGAGGGAACGGTGATGATGGAGTCGTACTCGCCGTGATTCAGATCACCGATGACCAAGTGCTGAAAGGACAACACCTCCGCGTTCAACACACGTACAGTACGGACGACGTCTCCTCCTTCTTGATCCAGCAAGGGGGAAGGAGAGGTTGATGAAGAAGGCTCCAGCAGCAGCACGACGGCGTGATGATGGTGGAGAGGCAGTACTCCGATAGGGCTTCGCCAAGCGCACAACGGAGGAGGAGACGTGTTGGGGAGGGGAGGGGCTGCGCCTTGGATCAGGTGTTCACCCTCCCCTCGCCCCTCTATTTATAGGGGAAGGGGGAAGGGGGCCGGGCCCCTCTAGATGAGATCTAGAGGGGGGTGCGGCGGCCAGGGAGGGGGCTTGCCCCCCAAGCAAAGGGGGTGCGCCCCCCTTAGGGTTCCCCCCCAACCCTAGACGCATGGGCCCAAGGGGGGGGGGGCGCGCCCAGCCCTCTAGGGGCTGGTGCCCTTCCCCACGCGTCCCATGTGGCCCACCAAGAGGGGTGGCCCCTCCCGGTGGACCCCCATAACCCCTCCGGTGGCCCCGGTACAATACCGATATGCCCCGAAACTTTCCGGTGTCCGCATGACAACTTCCCATATATAAATCTGTACCTCCGGACCCTTCCGGAACTCCTCGTGACGTCCGGGATCTTATCCGGGACTCCGAACAACATTCGGTAATCACATACAAGTCTTCCTAATAACCTTAGCGTCACCGAACCTTAAGTGTGTAGACCCTACGGGTTCGGGAGACACGCAGACATGACCGAGACGGCTCTCAGGTCAATAACCAACAGCGGGATCTGGATAGCCATGTTGGCTCCCACATGCTCCTCGACGATGTCATCGGATGAACCACGATGTCAAGGATTGAATCAACCCCGTATACTATTCCCTTTGTCAATCGGTACGTTACATGCCCGAGACTCGATCGTCGGTATCCCAATACCTCGTTCAGTCTCATTACCGGCAAGTCACTTTACTCGTACCGTAATGCATGATCCCGTGACCAAACACTTGGTCACTTTGAGCTCATTATGATGATGCATTACCGAGTGGGCCCAGAGATACCTCTCCGTCATACGGAGTGACAAATCCCAGTCTCGATCCGTGTCAACCCAACAGACACTTTTGGAGATACCTGTAGTGCACCTTTATAGTCACCCAGTTACGTTGTGACGTTTGGTACACCCAAAGCACTCTTACGGTATCCGGGAGTTACACGATCTCATGGTCTAAGGAAGAGATACTTGACATTGAAAAAGCTCTAGCAAAACGAACTACACGATCTTGTGCTATGCTTAGGATTGGGTCTTGTCCATCACGTCATTCTCCTAATGATGTGATCCCGTTGTCAATGACATCTAATGTCCATAGTCAGGAAACCATGACTATCTGTTGACCAACGAGCTAGTCAACTAGAGGCTCACTAGGGACATGTTATGGTCTATGTATTCACACGTGTATTACGATTTCCGGATAATACAATTATAGCATGAATAAAAGACAATTATCATGAACAAGGAAATATAATAATAATGCTTTTATTATTGCCTCTAGGGCATATTTCCAACAGTCTCCCACTTGCACTAGAGTCAATAATCTAGTTACATTGTGATGAATCGAACACCCATAGAGTTCTGGTGTTGATCATGTTTTGCTCGCGAGAGAGGTTTAGTCAACGGATCTGCGACATTCAGATCCGTATGTACTTTGCAAATATCTATGTCTCCATCTTGAACATTTTCACGGATGGAGTTGAAGCGATGCTTGATGTGCCTGGTCTTCTTGTGAAACCTGGGCTCCTTGGCAAGGGCAATAGCTCCAGTGTTGTCACAGAATAGTTTGATTGGCCCCGACGCATTGGGTATGACTCCTAGGTCGTTGATGAACTCCTTCACCCAAATTGCTTCATGCGCTGCCTCCGAGGCTTCCATGTACTCCGCTTCACATGTAGATCCCGCCACGACGCTCTGCTTGCAGCTGCACCAGCTTACTGCTCCACCATTCAACATATACACGTATCCGGTTTGTGACTTAGAGTCATCCAGATCTGTGTCGAAGCTAGCGTCGACGTAACCCTTTACGACGAGCTCTTCGTCACCTCCATAAACGAGAAACATGTCCTTTTTCCTTTTCAGGTACTTCAGGATATTCTTGACCGCTGTCCAGTGATCCTTGCCGGGATTACTTTGGTACCTTCCTACCAAACTTAAGGCAAGGTTTACATCAGGTCTGGTACACAGCATGGCATACATAATAGATCCTATGGCTGAGGCATAGGGGATGACGCTCATCTCTTCTTTATCTTTTGCCGTGGTCGGGCATTGAGCCGAGCTCAATCTCACACCTTGCAATACAGGCAAGAACCCCTTCTTGGACTGATCCATTTTGAACTTCTTCAAAATCTTATCAAGGTATGTGCTTTGTGAAAGACCTATGAGGCATCTCGATCTGTCTCTATAGATCTTGATGCCTAATATAAAAGCAGCTTCTCCAAGGTCCTTCATTGAAAAACACTTATTCAAGTAGGCCTTAATGTTGTCGAAAAGTTCTATATCATTTCCCATCAAAAGTATGTCATCTACATATAATATGAGAAATGCTACAGAGCTCCCACCCACTTTCTTGTAAACGCAGGCTTGTCCATAAGTCTGCATAAACCCAAACGCTTTGATCATCTCATCAAAGCGAATGTTCCAACTCCGAGATGCTTGCACCAGCCCATAAATGGATTGCTGGAGCTTGCATACTTTATTAGCATTCTTAGGATCGACAAAACCCTCCGGCTGCATCATATACAGTTCTTCCTTAAGATGCCCGTTAAGGAATGCCGTTTTGACGTCCATCTGCCATATCTCATAATCATAGTATGCGGCAATTGCTAACATGATTCGGACGGACTTAAGCTTCGCTACGGGAGAGAAATTCTCATTGTAGTCAATCCCTTGAACTTGCCGATAACCCTTAGCGACAAGTCGAGCTTTATAGATGGTGACATTACCATCCGCGTCCGTCTTCTTCTTAAAGATCCATTTGTTTTCTATCGCTCGCCGATCATCGGGCAAGTCAGTCAAAGTCCATACTTTGTTTTCATACATGGATTCTATCTCGGATTTCATGGCTTCTTGCCATTTGTTGGAATCTGGGCCCGCCATTGCTTCTTCATAGTTCGAAGGTTCACCGTTGTCCAACAACATGATTTCCAGGACAGGGTTTCCGTACCACTCTGGTGCGGAACGTGTCCTTGTGAACCTACGAAGTTCAGTAGCAACTTGATCCAAAGTACCTTGATCATCATCATTATTTTCCTCCTCAGTTGGTGTAGGCATCACAGGAACATTTTCCTGAGCTGCACTACTATCCCGTTCAAGAGGCAGTACTTCATCGAGTTCTACTTTCCTCCCACTTACTTCTTTCGAGAGAAACTCTTTTTCCAGAAAGGATCCGTTCTTGGCAACAAAGATCTTGCCCTCGGATCTTAAGTAGAAGGTATACCCAATGGTTTCCTTAGGGTATCCTATGAAGACGCATTTTTCCGACTTGGGTTCGAGCTTTTCAGGTTGAAGTTTCTTGACATAAGCATCGCATCCCCAAACTTTTAGAAACTACAGCTTAGGTTTCTTCCCAAACCATAATTCATACGGTGTCGTCTCAACGGATTTAGACAGTGCCCTATTTAAAGTGAATGTAGCTGTCTCTAGAGCGTATCCCCAAAATGATAGCGGTAAATCGGTAAGAGACATCATAGATCACACCATATCCAATAGAGTGCGATTACGACGTTCGGACACACCGTTACGCTGAGGTGTTCCAGGCGACGTGAGTTGTGAAACGATTCCATATTTTCTTAAGTGTGTACCAAATTAGTGACTTAAATATTCTCCTCCATGATCCGATCGTAAGAATTTTATCCTTCGGTCATGTTGATTCTCTACTTCATTCTGAAATTCCTTGAATTTTTCAAAGGTCTCAGACTTGTGTTTCATCATGTAGACATACCCATATCTACTCAAGTCATCAGTGAGAGTGAGAACATAACGATATCCTCCGCGAGCCTCAACGCTCATTGGACCGCACACATCGGTATGTATGATTTCCAACAAGTTGGTTGCTCGCTCCATTGTTCCGGAGAACGGGGTCTTGGTCATTTTGCCCATGAGGCATGGTTCGCATGTGTCAAATGATTCATAATCGAGAGACTCTAAAAGTCCATCAGCATGGAGCTTCTTCATGCGCTTGACACCAATGTGACCAAGGTGGCAGTGCCACAAGTATGTGGGACTATCATTATCAACTTTACATCTTTTGGTATTCACGCTATGAATATGTGTAACATTACATTCGAGATTCATTAAGAATAAACCATTGACCATCGGGGCATGACCATAAAACATATCTCTCATATAAATAGAACAACCATTATTCTCGGATTTAAATGAGTAGCCATCTCGTATTAAACGAGATCCAGATACAATGTTCATGCTCAAACTTGGCACTAAATAACAGTTATTGAGGTTTAAAACTAATCCCGTAGGTAAATGTAGAGGTAGCGTGCCGACGGCGATCACATCGACCTTGGAACCATTCCCGACGCGCATCGTCACCTCGTCCTTCGCCAGTCTCCGCTTATTCCGCAGCTCCTGCTGTGAGTTACAAATGTGAGCAACGGCACTGGTATCAAATACCCAGGAGTTACTATGAGTACTGGTAAGGTACACATCAATTACATCTATATCAAATATACCTTTAGTGTTGCCGGCCTTCTTGTGTGCTAAGTATTTGGGGCAGTTCCGCTTCCAGTGACCCTTCCCCTTGCAATAAAAGCACTCAGTTTCAGGCTTGGGTCCATTCTTTGACTTCTTCCCGGCAACTGGCTTACCGGGTGCGGCAACATCTTTGCCGTCCTTCTTGAAGTTCTTCTTACCCTTGCCCTTCTTGAACTTAGTGGTATTATTGACCATCAACACTTGATGTTCTTTCTTGATTTCAACCTCTGCTGACTTCAGCATTGAAAATACTTCAGGAATGGTCTTCACCATCCCCTGCATATTGTAGTTCATCACAAAGCTCTTGTAGCTTGGTGGGAGCGACTGAAGGATTCTGTCAATGACCGCCTCGTCCGGGAGGTTAATGTCTAGCTGGGACAGGCGGTTGTGCAACCCAGACATGTTGAGTATATGCTCACTGACAGAACTATTTTCCTCCATCTTACAACTATAGAACTTGTCGGAGACTTCATATCTCTCGACCCGGGCATGATCTTGGAAAACTAGTTTCATCTCCTCGAACATCTCATATGCTCCGTGTTGCTCAAAATGCTTTTGGAGCCCCGGTTCTAAGATGTAAAGCATGCCGCACTGAACGAGGGAGTAATCATCAGCGCGAGACTGCCAAGCATTCATAATGTCTTGGTTCTCTGGGACGGGTGCATCACCTAGCGGTCCTTCTAGGACATATTGTTTCCTGGCAGCTATGAGGATGATCCTCAGGTTCGGGACCCAGTCCGTATAGTTGCTGCCATCATCTTTCAGCTTGGTTTTCTCTAGGAACGCGTTGAAGTTCATGTTGACATGAGCGGCGACCATTTGATCTACAAGACATATTTGTAAAGGTTTTAGACTAAGTTCATGATAATTAAGTTCATCTTATCAAATTATTATAATGAACTCCCACTCAGATTAGACATCCCTCTAGTCATCTAAGTGTTACACGATCCGAGTCGACTAGGCCGTGTCCGATCATCACGTGAGACAGACTAGTCATCGTCGGTGAACATCTCCATGTTGATCGTATCTTCCATACGACTCGTGTTCGACCTTTCGGTCTCTGTGTTCCGAGGCCATGTCTGTACATGCTAGGCTCGTCAAGTTAACCCTAAGTGTTCTACATGTGTAAATCTGTCTTACACCCGTTGTATGTGAACGTAAGGATCTATCACACCCGATCATCACGTGGTGCTTCGAAACGACGAACTTTAGCAACGGTGCAGAGTTAGGGGGAACACTTTCTTGAAATTATTATAAGGGATCATCTTATTTACTACCGCCGTTCTAAGTAAACAAGATGCATAAAACATAATAAACATCACATGCAATTATATAGTAGTGACATGATATGGCCAATATCATATAGCTCCTTTGATCTCCATCTTCGAGGCTCCATGATCATCTTCGTCACCGGCATGACACCATGATCTCCATCATCATGATCTCCATCATTGTGTCTTCATTAAGTTGTCACGCCAACGACTACTTCTACTTCTATGGCTAACGCGTTTAGCAATAAACTAAAGTAATTTACATGGCGTTCTTCAATGACACGCAGGTCATACAAAAAATAAAGACAACTCCTATGGCTCCTGCCGGTTGTCATACTCATCGACATGCAAGTCATGATTCCTATTACAAGAACATGATCTCATACATCACAATATATCATTCATCATTCATCACAACTTCTGGCCATATCACATCACATGACAATTGCTGCAAAAACAAGTTAGACATCCTCTAATTGTTGTTGCATCTTTTACGTGGCTGCAATTGGGTTCTAGCAAGAACGTTTTCTTACCTACGAATAACCACAACGTGATTTTGTCAACTTCTATTTACCCTTCATAAGGACCATTTTCATCGAATCCGCTCCAACTAAAGTGGGAGAGACAGACACCCGCCAGCCACCTTATGCAACTAGTGCATGTTAGTCGGTGGAACCGGTCTCACGTAAGCGTACGTGTAAGGTTGGTCCGGGCCGCTTCATCCCACAATACCGCTGAAGCAAGATAAGACTAGTAGCGGCAAGCAAGTTGACAAGATCTATGCCCACAACAAAATTGTGTTCTACTCGTGCAATAGAGAACTACGCATAGACCTAGCTCATGATGCCACTGTTGGAGAACGTTGCAGAAAATTAAAAATTTTCCTACGGTTTCACCAAGATCCATCTATGAGTTCATCTAAGCAACGAGTCATGGGAGAGAGATTGCATCTACATGCCACTTGTAGATCGCGTACAGAAGCGTTCGATGGAACGGTGATGATGGAGTCGTACTCGCCGTGATTCAGATCACCGATGACCAAGTGCTGAACGGACAGCACCTCCGCGTTCAACACACGTATGGTACGGACGACATCTCCTCCTTCTTGATCCAGCAAGGGGAAGGAGAGGTTGAGGAAGAAGGCTCCAGCAGCAGCACGACGGCGTGATGATGATGGAGAGGCAGTACTCCGACAGGGCTTCGCCAAGCGCACAACGGAGGAGGAGAGGTGTTGGGGAGGGGAGGGGCTGCACCTTGGATCAGGTGTTCAGCCCTCCCCTCGCCCCTCTATTTATAGGGGAAGGGGGAAGGGGGCCGGCCCCCTCTAGATGAGATCTAGAGGGGGGGGGGGCGGCCAGGGAGGGGGCTTGCCCCCCAAGCAAAGGGGGTGCGCCCCCCTTAGGGTTCCCCCCAACCCTAGCCGCATGGGCCCAAGGGGGGGGGCGCCCAGCCCTCCAGGGGCTGGTGCCCTGCCCCACGCGGCCCATGTGGCCCACCAAGAGGGGTGGCCCCTCCCGGTGGACCCCCAGAACCCCTCCGGTGGCCCCGGTACAATACCGATATGCCCCGAAACTTTCCGGTGTCCGCATGACAACTTCCCATATATAAATCTTTACCTCCGGACCCTTCCAGAACTCCTCGTGACGTCCGGGATCTTATCCGGGACTCCGAACAACATTCGGTAATCACATACAAGTCTTCCTAATAACCATAGCGTCACCGAACCTTAAGTGTGTAGACCCTATGGGTTCGGGAGACACTTAGACATGACCGAGACGGCTCTCAAGTCAATAACCAACAGCGGGATCTGGATATCCATGTTGGCTCCCACATGCTCCTCGATGATGTCATCGGATGAACCACGATGTCGAGGATTCAAGCAACCCCGTATACTATTCCCTTTGTCAATCGGTACGTTACATGCCCGATACTCGATCGTCGGTATCCCAATACCTCGTTCAGTCTCATTACCGGCAAGTCACTTTACTCGTACCGTAATGCATGATCCCTTGACCAAACACTTGGTCACTTTGAGCTCATTATGATGATGCATTACCGAGTGGGCCCAGAGATACCTCTCCGTCATACGGAGTGACAAATCCCAGTCTCGATCCGTGTCAACCCAGCAGACACTTTTGGAGATACCTGTAGTGCACCTTTATAGTCACCCAGTTACGTTGTGACGTTTGGTACACCCAAAGCACTCTTACGGTATCCGGGAGTTACACGATCTCATGGTCTAAGGAAGAGATACTTGACATTGAAAAAGCTCTAGCAAAACGAACTACACGATCTTGTGCTATGCTTAGGATTGGGTCTTGTCCATCACATCATTCTCCTAATGATGTGATCCCGTTGTCAATGACATCTAATGTCCATAGTCAGGAAACCATGACTATCTGTTGACCAACGAGCTAGTCAACTAGAGGCTCACTAGGGACATGTTATGGTCTATGTATTCACACGTGTATTACAATTTCCGGATAATACAATTATTGCATGAATAAAAGACAATTATCATGAACAAGGAAATATAATAATAATGCTTTTATTATTGCCTCTAGGGCATATTTCCAACACAAATCCCAGTCTCGATCTGTGTCAACCCAATAGACACTTTCGGAGATACCCGTAGTATACCTTTATAGTCACCTAGTTACGTTGTGACGTTTGGTACACCCAAAGCACTCCTACGGTATCCAGGAGTTACACGATCTCATGGTCTAAGGAAAAGATACTTGACATTGGAAAAGCTCTAGCAAACGAACTACACGATCTTGTGCTATGCTTATGATTGGGTCTTGTCCATCACATCATTCTCCTAATGATGTGATCTCGTTATCAATGACATCCAATGTCCATAGTCAGGAAACAATGACTATCTGTTGATCAACGAGCTAGTCAACTAGAGGCTCACTAGGGACATGTTGTGGTCTATGTATTCACACGTGTATTACGATTTCCGGATAATACAATTATAGCATGGATAAAAGGCAATTATCATGAACAAGGAAATATAATAATAATCCTTTTATTATTGCCTCTAGGCAATATTTCCAACACAAATAGCATATTATTGCATATAAAACATCCAAAATAGATAATATAATAGCATGAAACAATAAAAAATTATAGATACGTTGGAGACGTATCAGCCTCCTCCTCCGCCTCCTCTGGCGTGTCAGCGGACTCCGCCGCATCAGCAACGGCGGAAGAGAGACGCCGCCGCTCCGGCGGCAAGCAGTACAAGAGGCGGGAAGAAATACATATTTGGTCCAAGCCTGCAGCCTCTTCCAAACTTACCATATGAGAGGACTGACAAGGAAACCAATGACATCATGGCAGCCGAAGTGGAGGCCCATTTTGAACGGAAACCTCCACCTCCGGAGGAAATGGTAGATCCGGTGAAAGCGAAGTGCACTCTGGATGCCCTGAAGCGACCACCACCGCCTCCGCCGGATTCCAACTATGTGTGTTGTGTTAAAAAGACATATGAAGATGCACGGCGGTCAGGAAGTACTTCCCAAGATGCAATATTAGCACAACGAAGAAGTGGGAAAACAATTCCCCAGCTCGGCGAATAGGCGAAGCAATCGTGCCCCCCACTCAAGGTGTCTAGCAATATCGTCGCTAATCATCCAGGGCTATTGCCCGGTACCAATCTTGGTGATTACCTGAGCGATGACGTAGAGTTTCAAACGTTAGAGGTAGCAGAGATCTTCATATATGAGTACGAGAAGCCTCTCGTCAAACCTGATCATCCTCCTCCAACAACGATGATGCGAAGATTGTATGAATGGTACATCGATACCTGAAGGAAGTCTGGGAAGGATATTATGATGGTGAGAATTAAAGATGAGCACGGCCTCATTGGAGTTGAGTTGCTGCCTGTTGAATTTGTGGAGTTAGTTCAGTTATTCAGTCAAGACGCCTTCGACAAACAACTCATGGCTTGCTACTGTCTGTAAGTATTACTTCTGTAATTAAGTCTCTATAGCTCAGCTCTTTCATTGCATGTATATGTAATTATCCTCACTATATTATGCAGATTGAAGATCATGAATGCAAAAAAGAAGACAAATCAATGATATTGGGTTCATTAACCCAAATACCATAAATGAATGGTCGGTTAAAAATAGAGTCAAAGATACTAATTAAGGACAACTTGCTACAATTGTTACTTCGACAACAAAATAAAGCTAAAATACTT
>NC_041391.1:30742899-30746500 GCF_002162155.2 Triticum dicoccoides
CTAAATAGTACAGCCGCTTTAGTTTTGATGGGTAGAGACTTAGGGTCTGTTTGGTTCATGACTAACTTTGCCACAACTAAGCTTAGGCAAAATGTGTCTGCCACAAAAAGTGTGGCTAACAAAATGGCCACCACAAGTGTGGCAAAATTTGGCAAGAAGTTGAGTCTATGACATGTGAACCATGTAGCTAGAAAAGTGTGGCAAGCCATAAGTGTGGCAATGAACCAAACACATGCATAAATATTGTGGACCATATGGACCATGTAGCTAGATATTGTGACGCGCCTAAGCTTAGGCATGGAAACCTTAAGCTGCAAACCAAACATGCTCTTACCTATGAATTTCTTTTCCTGACATTGAGAGGCTCGTCTCCTAGCCTCCAGACTAGAACAAATCATCGGCATGCATATATGTAGTGGCTGCGTGCGGCACTATCATGACCACAAATGGGAATCAATCGTCGCATGCAAGTTGCCAGTTTCTTTCTTCTTTTTTTCAGTTTCTTTTGTTGCGGCAATGCAAGTTGCTAGCTAGTAGTAGTAGCCAACATGCATGCACGCAGGCCTGAGACTGACTTGATACCTGTACAAATGTACGTATCCCTTTGTTCCAAACGTAGTACTGTAGAACTGACGAGCTACGTACCAACCTACTCGCATGCGTAATGGGCGTGGTTCCAAATTAGTAGTGCCAATTGACAAGCCACCAACCTACTCCGCTACTCACCCTGTTCCAAATCTAGCTTGTCTCGGCTACCTAACGCTAACGGTGAGCCTACAGAAAAAAAAGATGCAACTACGCACGTACGTACAAGGTGGTGACATGCGTGGTCTACGTTTCGTTGCCGGCAGGGCATAGCGCAATGTGCACATGTGGCACACACACACACCTATGGTTTAATTCCTTTGGTCTATAGAGGGATTGAACTGATGTATTTATATCATATTATGCGCTTCGAGTTCTAAGTCTGACTTCAATACACCTGCATCCATGCATATGCCCGCGCAACACTCTATAGCTACTCATTCGCACGCACAAAAAAGACACACACACACACACACACACACACACACACACACACACACACACACACACACACACACACACGCTAGCTACTCTTTTCTCTAAAGATAAGCTGGTGATCCAACACGGAAGCATAGCAGGACTCAGGGAGGCTTTGTTGTTGATCTTCTTCCTAGCTCAACCAAGTCAATGTAAGCTCACTATTTTCTTGACATTGTCGATTAATTTGGTATCAGGGCGCATATGCTAGCGCATCTCTTAATTTGTTTTATTTATCATGCGTAGTCCATGTGTAAAGCCTTTTTGCACAACCTGGTTTTGTTACTCCCCTCATATCATATGGGTTACATGCATACAATACAATCTACTAGGGAGTATCTACCATAATTAGGAGGATGTAGTGGTACTAGCCATGTGAGCATATATATATGTATATATAACACCACCTAGATAGTACTCCCTCAGTTCCAAAATAAGTGTCTTAACTTAGTACTAATTTTAGTACAAAGTTATACTACAGTTGAGACACTTATTTTGGGTCAGAGAGAGTATATACATATGACTATACAACGTTTTTGGTTGCTGGCCTAGGGATCTTTGCCCATGTATACCAAAAACATGTCAAAATTATTGGCTAACTTGTAATCTTTTTCACATAGTTCATATGACTTTGTGACGGTCTATGAACGTCGACATAGATTCCAATGATGCGGCAGACAATGGGGATCTGACGTGGCGGACCATGTAGTAGTCGAGCCAATTAAGGTTTTTGCTCACTTGCGTTGTTCAATATATCTTTAGCCCACTAATTTCAATCCAGGGCATTAGCCCATTTCATTCGGTTCATGAACATATTTTAGAGCCAAAATTATTTTTGGAAGATACCCTCTCATATCATTAAACAAAAGAGGATTTACATAAATACATTCAAGTACATAGTGCGCCAATTACATAAACACAACCAAGAAAAATTACACATACCGCATGAAGCTTTGAGACAAAACACTTTCCTAAGTGCAAAAGCAAAGAGGGCCAAAAGAAAACAAAAGTTGCAAAAAAATCCTTATATGTTTGTATGACCCTCTACAAGAGTGGTGACCGCACCACTCCACCATCGCCAATCTCTCACCAGAGGTCCTCGGCTGACCATCCCTTCACAGTGGAAGCCAGACCTTTGGTGGACTGAAGGTAGCATTCTTTTCCATCTTCGCTCGTTTCCGCATCGCGTGACCACCACGAAGGTCGTCCATGTATGCTAGAGCTACGGAGGTAGGGATGCCACCTCCAGGACAGATCCACCGTGCTCCCGGATTCGTGACCAACGTGCAAACAGTGACGATATGCTCCCAATTTTGTGGGAGCTATTAATCATGAACCCCATAAAACATTGTATTCATCATTTTTATTTATTTAGAATACAACTTCCTTTATCACCTCATCAATGTAATAATTGTATTTTCTGTTTTTTAAAATATAAAGTTAAGACATCCAGTGTAGTACCTTATTGAGATATATTTAACTAAAATGATTTTTTTGATACATGGGACATACTACATCATACTATTTATTACAAAGAAAAGAATTTATTATGAATTCATTTGCTATTATTTAGGTATTTAATTAATATACTGATATTTACTACATACAATTTAAATTTGGACTACATGTATAAAAACAAGGCATATAATTTAAAATAAATCTCATATTTAGGTAATCCAATACTTTTTTAGCTCCTATCCAGAAAATATTTAAAATTTCGAGTGGATGTTAGGCTTATTCGAGTTATGTTTGGAATATTAAATTACACTCATTTGTCAGTAATGTATTAAATCTTGCTATTCAAAAACATGGAAATGCCATGAATAAATAGATGGAAATATTGAAAAAATTACCATATATTATTCATAATTTAGCGAGTTCATAGAATTAGATATGACTTTCTACAAGACTAGTTTGGTATTACTATTTTTCTAATGAAGAGAAATAAAAAGATATGAAGGGGCGACTTATGCTGGCCTTGGATGACATATTAAGCCATGAACTGATTACCAGAATTTTTGTGACTCATTTTAAGTTGTGACGATAGTCGTCCTTCCATAGTAAAATGTGTCACTGTATTTGGTCCTAGTGAGCCGTGATGAAAATCCCATAATTAAGGCCTATCCATGACATTTCTAAGAATGTCACCAGAAATTCAGCATAGATCAGCGTATTTCTTGTAGTGGGAACGACGCCACTGCCCGCGGTCTACTCCGTGTTGGGGAGCTCTCTTGCAATGGCTCCTCCCCTCCCGCTTCACGAGCCCCATGGGCTCTTCCAAAATTTCATAAACCTAGTGTCTTGTGTGCTAGCAAGCTCCATGGCCACTCTGTGTGGCCCCATGACCTCCGCACCCACCTCTTCGCATGATGGCACTCATGCGCCCCTCCTTTGAGGAGGAGCGCCACCTTCGCAACTCCTTGTTCCTGAGTTGTGAGGGATAAAAGTAAAAAACATGCAAACAGATAGAATTTAGCGTTAGTGAAATTCAAGGGTTGAGAAACGATGCCTATTGTTGAAGCTAAAGAAGTAGGTGGGT
>NC_041391.1:30746706-30747661 GCF_002162155.2 Triticum dicoccoides
GTACGATGTTATGTGGGCTGCCCTAGTATCCCCTTTTAGATTACAAAAAGGGAGGTAATTTACAAATCCCAATAATCTAATTCCTTCCTACATTTGTGCATAAAGCTACAAAATTCAATTTTATATCACAATAATTCAAATAACTATAGTTCTAACCGTACATAATTCAATATCATTCAGATCCATAATTTTCAAATTAAATTTAGAATTCAAATTGATATTCAAACATAATATATGGTCATAATGCATTAAGTAATCTACATTCGACATTGAGAATTTTATTCCATATGGCCAACCTGCTTGTTTCGGCAAACTACCAAACGACTAGTTATAAAGCCACCATGGTAGGGTCTCTTATTGATGATAACATGAGCGTACAACATCAGCACCACTTGAAAAACATCGTCATTTCCCAACACTGAATCATAAAAAACACAACTTAACAAGAAATATCATATGCACAAGTTGCACTAGCAACTACGTACATTGACATTCAACACAGATCACCCCTTGATTGCGTCAATGAAAAGTATCCCAAACGCTAGAGGCATTTCATAGAGCACGTTGATGGCCTGGAGGAACTCGAGCTTCACCTTGATGAGCTAGGGTGGCGGTGCATGGACGACCCAGGGGTAGAACAATGGTGTTTAGGAAAGTGGCAGATCTAGCATGACAATGCAGGATAGGCTCAAAACGTCAAGTTCCTAGACTAATAAACCAATCTGTTGCAATTGTTGCATGTAGGGCACATCAGCAAAAGTTTAGAAGTGAAATAATATTTAGTTAAAGTTTTAGCGGGTTTAGTTAAGTAATAGTAATGGCATTTTGGAGGGTAGGCATAATTAATCCCATTAAAGACCGCTAGTATAATAGCCACTGTTGCATGGGTGACGCACATGCAGGTGTGACATGACTAGTATCGAGGCTCGCGGCGTGGTGACCTTGGGGCATCATG
>NC_041391.1:30747962-30755567 GCF_002162155.2 Triticum dicoccoides
AACTGTATCGGCGCTGTGGACATCGAAAACGCTTTGGCTGCAAGTTTGCGCGGGTGAAAATTTCTGTGATCACTAGACATTTTTGGGTGCGGGATCTCTAGGGAGACTGTTACCAAAATCTTCAAGGGTATCTATAATGTAGGTATTGGAGGGGGGAGACCATTGAAGATGGTGTAAACTAAGCATGGCCAACAAGCTAGTGCTTTGTGGGGCGGCCCAAAATCCCGCCTAGTCTGGACCACGACATGGGGCTAAACGGGCCATGTCTGGACCACGACATGCCTAGTGTTGTGCTCGGGATCTTGGGCCAGGCCCGCATGCCAACCCGACCCGACACGTTTATCTGGAAATCCCTGCTTTCCCAAGCGCCTTGCTTCCTCGGCCTTCCTTCCCTCTCATTTTCTTTTCCATCTTTCTCTCTTCCTTGATAGGAAGTATGCCAATCATGGCGCCCTGCACCAATTCAAGCTCGAAGCCCACCTCATTGGTGCCGTTGCACGGTTCGAGCCGACGCAGGTCGGCCTCCACGACCGAAAGCTCATGCTGGTGCCTCATCGCACGTAGATCCAGTTGCCTTATGGCGCTTTCGCCGGATACGGCGATATTCGACTAAAAATTGCACTGCCTCCACCTGCGTCGCCTCCTGCCGTCGAGAAACGCACCCGCCTCCAAAAGTAATTGGGCCAAAAAATTCACATGGCCCATAAGAGATAAACGTGTGCATGGCGACATATTTGAGAACGATTATGAGCATGATTGGTTTGATGCCAAAAATTGGCATGCTAACATCTGACAAACGCCAAATATTGGCTAGTGCTTGGTTGGTTACCAAATTTACTCCGACCTCACAAGAAATTTCTAAATTTTGGCAACTTTTCATATTGCCAATTGTTGGCTTGCCAAGTATTGGCAATGCCAAATATTGGCAATGCCAAATATTTGCATCAAACCAATTATCCTCTATATCCCGCCTACTATGATGTAGTAGCTTGCATCAGCAGGCAACCAATTCATGGGCCGGCCCCGTAGCGCTATCGTCACACCCGCTTTTTTCTTTTTATTTATCTATCTTTTTTCTCTTTATTTTAATTTTCCTATTTTTCTTCTTAATTTAATAAAATCTTCATTCCACATTTAAAAAATACTAGAAGGGTTGTGCGCACGTTGCTGCGTCATTTGTGTTGTTGGGATTCTTAAAAAATTACTCACTCTATTTCAAAATATAAGGTGTATTACTTTTTTGAAAAGTCAACCCTTTTAAGTTTGATCAATTTTTTAGAGAAATATATCAAAATCCATAATATCAAATGGGTATGATTAGATTCATCATGAAAGGAATTTCCATTTTTTTGTTTAATATTGTGGATGTTGATATGTTTTGCTCTGAATTGGTCAAAATTAAAGATTTAACTTTCCAAAAAACTAATACCCCTTATATTTTGGAACAGATGGAATATTTAGTTTGGCGGGTAGGGGCGATGATGGAGTGTGATTTATTTTTATTTATAATGCGGTAATTTCATGGGCCTTTTGTGGTGTGGTTCTATGTTATCCGCCAACCAACATATATTTATATGAAACAAATTCTGCATCGGTGGCTGCATGTACTATATTGATGCTACAGAATCACATGGTGGCGCTTCTTTTTTTCTAGGTGATGGGAGGGATTGATATGTTTTATCGGCTAGTTGTTGCTGATTGATTTGTAAAATCATGGGCCCAGTCAAAATCGTAAACAAAATTAAAAATTGAATACCTCAATTGAATGAAAGATCTTCGAATTTTTGGAACATAGGGTATTAAAAGAGTTAATGGGAGAGCTTCTTGAGAAATTGTTGACCCGATGAAAACTGGATGACACATTTCTAAATTGAGTACCTCAATTAATTGTGTGTCCTTTAAAATTAGGAAGCATATTGTATAGTATAAAAGAATTGAATGAGAGAGCTTTGAGAAATTGTTGACCCTGTCAAAATTAGATGACCCAACTTCAATTTGAGACCTCAATTGAGCATGGACTCTTTTAAAACTAGGAAGCATGGTGTTATAAAGGATTATTCATGTAGTTTTAAGTGTATCTATACTACTCTATAGTGTACGAATAACTCCCAGTATTAACCGTTGGGTTTTTTCAATCGATGGCTCACATTGCTTCGCTGCAAGTTCAAAATGTCTTGGTGTCATATGTATCGTTGGATATGACAATCCGACGACTGAAATGCCTGGAATTCGCATTGGGCCGTACACTTGCCAGGCTCCCCGCATGCACAGTAGGCAGAAGCATGCGGCACGCCAGTACCTAGTACCTGTGGTAGGATTTTTTAAGTGAAGTGAACCCAAAGTGAGCATGGGACCCATCCTCAACGTGTCTTGCTCTCTCCGTTGCTTCCAGTAATCTCCAGAATAATCTGTACAACAGTACAGGCCATGGGAGAGACTGAGATAAAGAAAAGAAAAAGGTCCCTTGTGCTTCATCAAAAGTACAAAAGGAAAGACACAAGGCTCTATACTAAAGTCAACCTTTTTTCCCGCAAACAAGAAAAACGTTCTGCTCTGCTCACCTCCCACTGTGTTTTTCTACATGTGTGTGTGTATATATATATATATATATATATATATATATATATATATATATATATATATATATATATATATATATATATATATATTATATTAGATTGTTTTCTTAGGTTGCTTACAACTTGTGGGCAACGTTGCATGGAAAGCAAAAAAATTCTACGCACACACAGTAATCTATCTATGAAGATGCATAGGAACGAGGTGGAGAGTGTGACTACGTACCCTCGTAGACCATAAGCGGAAGCGTTTCACAACGCAGTTGATGTAGTCGAACTCGTGCTTCAACCGTTCAAGTACCGAACGCACGACACCTCCGCATTCTGCACACGTTCAGCTCGGTGACGTTCATCGCCTTCTTGATCCAGCAAGACGTCGAGGTAGTAGATGAGTTCCGTCAACACGACGGTGTGGTGACGGTGATGGTGAAATGATCTCCGCAGGGCTTCGCCTAAGCAGTACGAAAATATGACCGGGGTGTAAACAGTGAAGGGGGCGCCACACACGGTTAAAAATTAATCTAGTGTATGCTAGACGCCCCCTTCCCACATATATATAGGTGGGAGGAAAGGAGGAGGAGCCAAAGTAGGCGCCCAAGTAGGAGGAATCCTACTTGGGGTCACTCCCAAGCCACCTCCTTTCCTTATTTAGAGTGCGGGGAAAGGCAGGGAGGTGGCGCCCCACCTTTCCTTTCTCCCATGAGAGGGAAAGGCAGGAGGAGCTAGCCCTCCCCCTTTTCCTTTCCTATGGCTGGCCAAACAAGGGAGGGGCGCACCAGCCCCCTTGCGGGCTGGTATGTCCCCTTCTTTGGCCCATAAGGCCCATATGTTGCCCATATCTAGATGACCTATGTTGTGTTAGAGGATATCTATATCATCCTATCGATTGCATAAGATCCAGAAATATGTGCTTTAGCGAGAAGCACGAATTTGTTTTTTTGCTTCTCGGTGAAAAAATGTGCTTCACGAAAAGGATTTGTTTTGAAAAACTGCAACCGTGCTTTCGGGCTCCATTTTTTTCTTCTTTTTCTTAGTTTTTTGGTTGCCTTTTTTAGATATTTTACCAGATTACGTTTTTTTCTGTTTTTTCAGATTTTTCTGAAAAAAGTTCATGAAAACCTATTAACATTGGATCTAATTACAAAGATCTTGACTCGAGAAATGCAAAGGTGGATATCGTTCAGGATTTGGAACACTTGTTCAAGAGATAGGATGTTTTAAATAAACAAATATACGAAAAAGGGGAATGCAACAAGTCAATTTCGATGGGACCCACAGTGATCGCGTCTCCGCAACGAGTTCCCCAAATCGCAAAACCCCCACAGTTTCCAATCTCTTGTCCTGAGCCATGGCGGACACCTCGACCACGAGCGCTCCTAGGCGCCTCCTGTTCCTGTCCATCGTTAGGACCGACCGCTGCCAGGACCACCTGCACCATGTAGCTACTCCCTCATTTCTCTTCTCGTGTGGAGCTTCCAGCCACCGACAGCCTCCACGCGCCTATGCCGTCTGTGAGCACATTTCTCAAACGCCACTTAGATCAGGCGTGGCGACTTTTTTTTCGGTCTGTCTAGGACACATCTAACCTGATGTCCACTATATTTGTGGTTTATTTTTTTTGTCCGAGTTTTTTTTGTTCCTTGTTGTTGTGTATTTGTGAGAGCTTAGATGTGACATCCTTAGAAACATCTAGATGTGAATTAGGCAAACTGCTTTTTTTTTGCGAGGGAGTGGACTTATTTAGCCACATTGGTCAGAGATTAGAGTTGTATTTATCGATTAGCATATGATATTGTTGCTTGATCGAATGCAGATTTTATACTACTCTCGTATCAACTCACAGTCTTTCATAATACGATGATGATGTGGTATCTACGCACCCAATCTCATGCGATTCCTCACCGTTATGAGCATTCTTAAATTCTTGGTTGAAAGTGGACAGCTAGTTGACACTCCTGGTTGGTTTGCATGAAATATGAGAATCACATCTATATTGACTTGACAATGTACTGGATAAGTTCCTCTGTGTGGTTACTCTAAGGTAGCAGTGTCATACAGTAGCTTGTATGCTACGTGCCCTGCAGAGTTGGGAGGCGTCATGCCGACACTTTACGATGCTCAGTATTATGCAATTAGGCTGCTCTTACAGTGTTTAATTGTTGCTTACTGATTCTACGTATCTACAGTTGTTGCATTGGAGGATCAAGCTTGTCATAATGACTGAAGGGCCGTTGGATTTCTGGATAAACTGGGCGAGCCAGATCGGGGTTCTCTTGAGCCTCACCTTCCAGGTCATCCTACATCTCTTCGCCAACGTACGGCGGCGTAATAGCTCAGCTATGCTGAGGGCTCCCCTCTGGCTGGCGTACCAGCTGTCGGACATGACCGCGACATACACTGCAGGCCAACTACTCTACAGTAGCTGCGCACCGCAAGACCACCAGCTCATTGCCTTCTGGGCGCCATTCGTCCTGCTGCATCTCGGTGGCCCAGACAACATCACTGCCTACGCCCTCGAGGATAGCAAGCTCTGGACGCGCCACTTGCTGACCCTTGTGGTGCAGGTTGCAGGGGCCGGATATGTCCTCTACAAGTACATAGCCGACAGCGGGATCTTGCTCACGCTGGCTGCCATCTTGATATTCGTTGTTGGTGTTGCCAAGTATGCTGAGAGGACATGTGCGCTCTGGTTCGCCACATTCAGCAGCCTCCAGAGCTCACTCAAGGTACCGGAAGGTGACCAACATTTTTACATTCAGCATCAAGACTGGTACAACGACTTGGCGGACGAGCGCGTCCTGCAGCGTGCTCACTCCCTTTTTTATATCTGCAAGCGCGGGATGGTTGATTCAGTGATCGAGCTGGAAGCCTCAGATAGGTCAAGGAAAGTGAATTCTGAGGAAAGGAAAATAATCAAGCGCCTAAGGAAAAACCGTGAGCGCATGTGGAGGGTGATGGAGATGGAGCTCTCCTTATGTATGATATCCTGTACACCAAGGCAAATGTGATTCACTCCTGGGTTGGCTACGGCATCCGTATCATCTCGCCGCTCGCCATCGTCGCCTCACTCGTGTTATTCCAGTTGAGCTACAAAGATGGTTACAGCCGAGTCGATGTTGCCGTCACGCACACCTTGTTGGGTGGTGCCTTGGTCCTAGAGACAAAATCACTTCTTGGTGCACTAGGATCGAGCTGGGCGCTCGGCTTCTTGTGTGCCACACGATGGGATTGGCTCCGGCATTCAGTTCTGTGTACTGGAAGATGGCATCGGCTACGGCGTGCACTTATTGCTCTTCGCCGGTCCTGGCCTGGCAAGATGATCATGACAGGAAGCTCGAGGGGGTGGTCAGGCACCATGGGGCAGCACAACATGCTGCGGTTTCGTGCCGGACAGGTGGATCCGGTGAGTAGCGGACTCGGCAATCTGTTCAAGATGCTGGGACTTGGTGAGTGGTGGGACAGGAGGTACTACTCATGCACTATCATTGTCCCGGAGAACGTCATGAAGCGTGCACAGGAGGTGAACACACGGGTCTCACGGGAGGATATAAACACAATGGGCTTGCTCAGGCATAAGTGGGGTGAATCAGCACTAAATAACGATCAGTACCCTAATCTGTTCGAGGAGTTAAAGGAGTGGCATGGAATTGACTTCCATGAGAGCATCATCTCCTGGCACATCGCCACCGACTTGATCCTCGCAAGGGAGGAAAAGGAGAAGGGCCATGATGCACCTGAACCTGATGACCGTGTGGAGATAGTCCGGGCGCTGTCCAACTACATGATGTTCCTCCTGGTGAACCGCCCCTACATGCTACCCGGCCTTCCTCAGAACTGGCTGTACAAGCAAACCTGCAACAATCTGGACAACAGATGCGGAAAAATCGACCTTGCCGATTTTCGTGGCGACAGTCCCCGCACTGTGCTCAAGAAATTGATCCAACCGCATCATCACTGGGACTTGAAATCTTCTGTGCTTGAGAAAGAGCTTGCTGGCCTCATACTGAAGCTGCCGAGAGGTTCTGAGCCCTTTGACCCCGAAACTCCTCGGCTGAAGTATGCTCTTGAAATTGCTGATACAATACATAACAGCAAGGTAGTAGCGGATAAAGTGCGTCTGCTGCTAAACCTATGGACCGACTTCCTAGCGTACGCAGCCAACCGGTGCAGTAGGGAGTCACATGCCAAGAAGCTTAGCAGTGGTGGTGAGCTCACGACCATTGTATGGCTTATTTTAGAACACCTCCGCCAAATAAAAGAAGTCAAGAAACAGAAGCGGAGCCATGTATAATTCATTTTGGTCGCTCATGTGTACCGACCCTCTCTGTTCTCTGTTGTAAACATATGGACGATGTTCAGTTCAGCTCACGTACTCAATTTGTGTTTTCTTCCGAACAACAATGGAGCGCAGGGTTCTCATTATCATGCTATCTACTCCCTCCGTCTCATAATATAAGAGCGTTTTATACACTACACTAGTGTCAAACACGCTCTTATATTATGCACTACTGGAATTTTCACGTACGCCGGGTGTAATGCTCTTCGCCGAGTGCTAAAACACGAACACTCGGTAAAGCAAGCTTTGCCGAGTGTCACTCTCGGCAAACCCACCTTCACGGCAAACTACACTCTTTGCCGTCACTGCCTCACGGCAAAGAGGCACTGCACGGCAAACCCTGCAGACGCCGAGAGCTGCTCACGGCAAAGAGTAGTCACCACTAGTGCAGAACCGGGCAATAGCACCGTTCGTAAGGCCTTTTAGTGCCGGTTACATACCCGGCACTAAAGTGTGGTCACTAAAGCCCCCCCTCCTTAGTACCGGTTCAGCACGAACCGGTGCTAAAGAGCAACCACGTGGCACGAGCCAACTCCGAGGACCAGGAGCCCTTTAGTACCGGTTGGTAAGACCAACCGATACTATAAGGTTTGGGTTTTTTTTAGTTTTATGATTTATTTTTCATTTAATTTTGTGTTTCCATTTTAATTCTTTTTCGTTTGCAGGTATTTTACGATACTACACATTGTACAC
>NC_041391.1:30756000-30757769 GCF_002162155.2 Triticum dicoccoides
TATATAATTTCTAGTAGAACCAATCATCGAGTTCAACATGATTGTCATGATATTATAAGCGTTCATATATAACACCACAAAAGCAAATCACTTAAGTTCAGAACGAAGAACACGGACATGAAAGGACAAATACTAATTAAGAGCAGCATGAAGAACTAGCTAAATCACTCCTGCTAGCTACTCTCTCTCTGGTAAAATAGCATAGAACATGTATAGCTCTCCTGATTGATCATACTGGAGCATGCCGATGAACCTGTCTCCTAATCGTGGGCTGCGCTTCTCATTGCTGCCCCCTAGTACTTCTCTGCGATCATTAACAATTTTCCTCCAATCTTTCACTATTAAGCATTCATCGCTTCTAGAAATCCTGAATGCATTCATGTGCAATGCAGGATATCTTGGCCGTAAGCTAACAATTGACATCTGACCTTTAGTCTCGATCCCCTGAGGCACAACTGTCATCGGGAGTCCCTGTTGAAGAACATCGTATAGTACTTAATTAATATACTTAGCAATGAAAGTTTAGAAAAAAAATATGTATGCAAAATATGCACTGAGGAAAAATAGTAAATATCTTACCATCATTCCTATTGGTCGCACGTTTTGAGTACTAATATTTCTAAGTGCAGGAAGAAAATTTGTCTTGACAGTATGAAGATCCTCAAGCCATGAAACATAATGACTTATCTCCTCGCAGTTTAGTTCAGCGCCGAGACAGTAGTAGGTCCTGTCTACCAAGCGCCGGACATGTTTGGTTGAATGGAGATAAGCTGTCAATAGAAATTAGTTGTTAGTTATTTTTGAATAAGCAATATCAAAGACAAAAATATAGTTGAGAAGAACTCACATAATGGTAGAACTGGAGGCGTCTGCACATCGACCCATATGTCTCTATTACCTTCAATATCATCTTTCGGACGAATATCAAAGGTGATAACCATACCAGGCTCAAATGCATAAGCCTTGCATAGTGCTTGCCAAGTTTTGCATTCAAAATAGGTGTGCGTGTGTGCATTGTATACTTTGACGTTGAAAGTATAACCATCATGCTCAGTTTTCAGGTAAGCTCTCTTTACCTCCATAGTTTTCATATCTTTGAAACCTATCTTATCCAAGACAAAAATTCTTGCATGGCAGGGGATGCGCTAGTAAAATAGTGAAAATTAAAAATTATAAGTCAGGCAAATGAAGCATTATAAGTCATGCTTAATTACGAAAACAGACTTGTCGTTGTGACTTACTGTATCGAATTTGAAAGTCTCATCCAGCTTGATGCTGAATCGCCTACCATCAACAAGGAAATTTCTGTCGCATTGGCTGCGCTGGTCTTCACAGTATTCGCACATAATGAAATTTTTTCCATCGTCAGACGACATTTCCTATGTTCATATTAGGCGAAACATTAAACACTTACTAATTCAATTAATTCAACTACTTCTATTAATTCAACTAAGCATTTACTAAAAATAAACTAGTTATATTAATTTAACTAGTTATATTAATTCAACTAGTTCAAAGTAAGCATTTACTAAAAATAAACTAGTCATATTAATTCAACTAGTTCAAAGTAAGCATTTACTAAAAATAAACTAGTTCTATATATTAATTCAACTAGTTCAAAGTAAGCATTTACTAAAAATAAACTAGTTATATTAATTCAACTAGTTCAAAGTAAGCATTTACTAAAAATAAACTAGTTCTATATATTAATTCAACTAGTTCAACTAAACATTTACTAAAAATAAACTAGTTATATTAATTCAACTAGT
>NC_041391.1:30759121-30763349 GCF_002162155.2 Triticum dicoccoides
CTTCTTCTTATTTCTGCGTAGTTTTTTGTATAGTTTTTTCTTTTCTGTTATATTTATTTTCTTCTATTTATTTGTGAGTAGTTTTTCATCTAGTTTGCCAAAATTCAACATTTTCAGAGTTTATTTTGTAGTGATTTTCAATTTCATGGTCATTTTGTAAACGATTGAAAAATAGCAAATATAATTTTTTTTCTTTTCTGCTTTATTTTTTCTTCTATTTATTTCTGAGTAGTTTTTTCTTTTCTGCTATATTTATTTTCTTCTATTTATTTATGAGTAGTTTTTTTATTTTCTTTTTTTCTTTTCAGCTATAGTTTTTCTTCTTTTCTGCTATTTTTTCTTTTCTGCAAAACTTGATGGTCAAAGTCTGGAGTTATAACTTAAAAAAAAGAAATGTCGACGTGCAATTAGTTTTTGCCATAACAGAAGAAGTCCGGAGTTGTAATAAGTTATTAAAAATAAAAAAGAGGTGCAATGCTCGTTAATTTGCTTCAAGCCTTTCGGAATAGTGTAAACTGCACTGTGCATAGCTCCATGCAGTCTACCGTATTCCTGAAGGTTTGAAGCTAAGCAACGTGAGCATTGAGCCTCTTCTTCACCGTCTCTACACTCAGGGCTTATAAACCGCTCCTAGTCCCTCTCACTTCGCGAGCTGGGACTAAAAAACAGCTTGCCATAACCTCATTAGTACCGGTTTGTGGTACGAACCGACACTAAATGGTGGTGGTGGGGCCATAGCCTGACCGCAGGCTGACACAGACTCTTTAGTACCGGTTCGTGGCATGAACCGGTACTAAAGGTTCACCACGAACCAGTGCTATTGATCACCGCCACGAACCGGCACTAGTGTACACATTAGTGCCGGCTGAAATTCCAACCGGCACTATTCTGCTTCACATTTGACCCTTTTTCTACTAGTGCACGTGTGCATGCCCGTCCGCAATAGACGGCTCCGTCAGCTACTGTCTACTTTCCCGAGTGTGGCTCTCAGCAAAGCACATGCAACATCCTTTTTTTGTGTGTGTGTTCTTTCTAACTGACATGTGGTCCCATTGGTCACATTTATCAGTAAAAAAATGACGATATGCTTGCCGAGAGTGGCTCTCGGCAATCCTTCATGGGAGCTGACAGTTTACATAGCTTTGCCGAGAGCTAGGCTCGGCAATGCTCTCCTTCTTTTCCGAGAGCTTCTCTCAGAAAAGTTGTGGCACAACAGTAGTGTCCCAGACGACCATATTTCCGAGAGTTGCTTTCGGTAGTCTGCCTTTTTCTGAGTGTAGCTATCGGAAATCTTTCTCATCCATTCTGCTGTCAATCTATTTCTTTTCTGATCCCTGCAGATAAAAACCACTACAGTGCATTTTGAGCTAGTCCACACATATATAGGCATAATTTGATCATATATAGGCATAATTTGATCTAGTCCACATATATATATATGCATAATTAGGGATAGTCCACATATTGTCACACACAAGTCGAATGTATTATCCTAGTAGACATCACACACAAGTCGCACATACATATTGTCACTACTTGCAAAACACATGCACGTCATAATAGAACCTATAAGAGTATATAGATCATCTTGAGGAGGAGAGGCCATCGGGTTAACATTCTGGAGGAGGAGGAGGGGCATCACTTGCACTGCTTCGAGATTGCATAAGAACCTATAAGAGTAGAGTCACGTGAGGGTGGTTCGTCCCCATGTAATGAATCTTCTACTCTAGTTTAGATAATGTTCTACCTGTACTTGATCCTCAAGCATCTTCAACCTATTGTTAGTGTCTGCCCGTTCCTTTTCTCTGGACTCCTCCTTAGCCTTCCGCCTTTGCTCCACTTCAACAGCCCGCTGCGCCATTAAATCCTGTAACATGGCATTAGGCTCATATAGGTTGGAACGGTGCTATTTCGAGGCATGGACATAAATAAAAGGTTAGGATGCTAACCTTGACGCGCTATCTCACGTGATGCGGCGGTTGGGCGACTCCGTATGGACGGAGTTGAGCTAGTGCTCGACGCGCGTATCTCGTGCAGCTTGTAGTGCCTGGAGGTGGCGATCGCCCCGTTGCAAAGGAGGTGGCAGCCATGGCCCTTCCCCTTGCCAGCAATGATGAGAAGCTCAGGGTCAAGGGGCTTGGACGTAGGTTCGGCTTCCTGCCCGTGCACCTCCTGGAAGACCTCTTTGAAGGTCCCCCACTTCTCCTCCGCCGACTCACTGCAAAACTCGGCGCCATCCTTCCCCTTGTGTCCTTCTTTCCAGGCTTCCAGGATGTGGACCGGTCGACCAACCTTCGCCTCCTGCAAAATTAACCATCAAGTTGAATGAACCAAGATGCACCATGCGAAAAAGTTAACATCTTAATCCACATACCATGTGTTTCATGAGAGCGGTTAGGTTCCGGCTCCCCTGGACATGAGCCGGGTCTGGCATTTTGGCTCGTTCGTTTCCCTTCTCCACATGCTGCGCCTGCCATGCTGGGTCACACCACATGTCAACCAGGGCCTCCCAACAATCGTCCTTCATCCAGGGTTCCTTCACCTAGTCAGACAAAATCAAATAATTGAGGAACAAGAGGGATGAATCAAAGTACTAGCAACCGATGTAGTCACTTACCACTGATAGGTATTCTTCTCGCGACAAGTTGGTCTGGCAAGCAGTCTTCCTTATCATCTTCTCTCCCTTCGAGTCCAGCGGCCGACACTGCATCACGGCTTTGTACCGCAGCGTGTGCTTGGTGTCAGAGAGTATCTTTCGGGCAGATTTCACGATGCCTTTGATCGCCTTCTACTTCTCACCATCCACGCAAGCAAATGTTTGCTACAAGAAAGCATATGGCATCTTCTCACCATCCACCCAAGCAAGGATTTGGATATGAAAAAATACAGTGGTCGGAGCTAAGATACTTACAAAAAAAGCATTGATGACCCGAGTGGCCATGGTGACATCGTGCTCATCCTTGTTGTGTACGTAATGCTCCCAGGTTAAACCTGGCGACGGCGGATCGTCATCACCCGGCTTGGACAATCCAGGGAAGTGCGTACTCAAGAGGGAGCCAATGACGTGGTTCGGCGGGCGTGCCCCCTTAGGTTGTGTCGAGATAAATTCCCACTGACTGCATGATATAAATAACAAGCATATGTGAGTGTCAAAGCTGTGGCATCCAAAATATGATGCAAATGAAATGCTTGCTTGCCCCTCTCCTATCGGGCAAATGACAGGGCGGTTGCTGGCAGCAGTTGGTTCCGGGACCTTCCCCGGACCGTGCCCGGATTTCTTCCTCTTGGAAATGTTGCTCGAGGTAGACCCCGAGCCGTCCGAGGCCTCCATGTCGCCCGACTCGATGGCGAGCGGATCTAGGTCCACTCCGACATCGCCATCCGATGATGACGATGCCTCGGTTGTGGCCTGATGGGAGGCGGACGACTCAGCCCTACCAATCGGGACTCTCCGGTACTTATTACGAGTGCTCTCATCAGAATCGGAAAAACAAAATATATATGGTTACTCTCAGTTCCAAAGCAAAATCTTCCTAATCTAAGTGTCATATCATATATGGCAAAAAATAACACAAATAGCTCAATCAAGTCTCAGATATATAGTTCCATTTACTAATGCCATAGCACTGACAAGGAATTTTTTTTTTGAAATGAAAGGGGTTGCCCCCCTGCCCCAACTTTTTATTTAAAAAGCAAAGGCAACCAAAGATCAGAGTTCACCACTGAGAAGGAAATAAGCACAAGTATATAGTTTCATTGATCTACTCTAGTATTTATCTAAAAAAAGCACTCCAATCAGGCATATTCTACATACCTGAGGGCATTATGCATATCTAAGGAACAGCAATATGCATCAGGCATATTCTACATATCTAAAAAAAGCACTCCAATCAAGCAATAGGACATGCATCAATTATAGTCTTGACTACTCTAGGCATTACTAAACAGGACCATCTTCATCTACTACTTTTAATCACATTTGTTCATATTTCATACATTTGTGCAAAATATTCTACATACCTGAGGGAATCTCCAGCTGCCGCGCTACCGGAGAAGCTCTGCTGCGGCGGCCGTCCTTGGGCCGCATCGAAGAACCGCCGCGCCGGTTGCCGGCCATGAAGCTTGGGGGAGGTGGCCGCAGTTGGGGACGGTGGAGGAGGGGGTGGTGGTGGCCGCAGTGGGGAGCAGTGGAGGAGGGGTGGCGGCCGCAGTTGGTGGCGGTGGAGGG
>NC_041391.1:30763469-30768400 GCF_002162155.2 Triticum dicoccoides
GGCCGCAGGGGGTGGCGGTGGAGGAGGGGGTGGCGGCGGCTGCAGAGGGTGGTGGCGGCGGCGGTGGCGATTTCGGCGTCAGCGGCAGCGGTGGCGCAGTGAAGAGACGAGGTGAATGAAGATACAAACGAAAGGGGAAAGGTTAAGATCTGGTTAGATGCTTTACCGAGAGCAGCGCTCGGAAAAGGTGTCCATTACCGAGAGCCGAGAATCGACCCTCGGTAACCACTGCTCTAATTTTTTCCCTTCTCCTTTTGTTTTTGTTTTTGTTTTGCACTATCTTTTTTTATCTGACATCCTATATACCTAAGAGATTCATCCCCACTAACCTATTTATCAAAACATGCAACATGTCCACATCATCAATCCTTCCACATCATCAAGTTTTGGTCCTCACAACCCCACGTCTTTTACCACAAAAGCAACTATTTTTTATTTTCCGAATAAGACGAAGCCAATCATGTGACACCTCGCATCCCGTTCTCACTTTTTCATCTTCACACTCGGCTGCTCGTGTGCCCTGCCCACACTCATCGCGTCCTTTGCACTTCTCCACACGCCCCTTCCTCTCCCATCCCCTTAAAACACACAACATTCACCCCTAATTTCTTCCGTCCATCTCCATCACTCATCCCTCCCCTCTATCTCCATCTCGCCGGCGGCTGTCCCCATCGCCCAATCCGAAGGTAGACTGCCATTGTTGTGTCCGCGACATGCCATGAGGGGGGGGACACCCCTACATGTGTGTGGACCATGTATACGCATGCAGGGGTGGTGTGCTATTTGAATAAGCAACGCACGTCCTTGACGTAGCACGTGCCTCACAAACCACACACATGGGCGGGAACGTCAAGGATCGGCTGCGTCCGTTCCCGAGATAGAATCTTCGGTGGGTGATCCCGTTACAGAACGAGCCTAGACTTGGTCTGTCATCTCGCGATGACATGCACTAACACGAAGAAGCAGTTATTCCTCGTGGCCTACCCCCTCTAGGTGCCGAACAACGCCCTAGACCGCCGGGGCCAGCAGAGGGGTGCCGGTCTCTAGAACCGGACGAGGCTCATCCAAAGAAGAAAACACAAGACGGTAATTATGATGTGCTAAGGTTGTTTCTCGAGAGCCAGGAGTCGACCCTCGGTAACTTCTTCTTTACCGAGAGCCCTCTCAGCATAACTGCAACAACCAAGTGCCTCCAGCTTCCAGCGCATGCCTGTTTGCCAAGTGCGGCCCTCGGTAAACTTTTGTTCCCAGTTATGTTCATACTGTTTTTTGCTCGAGTTGGTGCAGCAAAAACATTTATACAATACTCAAACTTGCATTTCAAGTCACACAGGTTAACAACAAACTCACATAAGCATTAATCCATAAATAGTTCACACAAGCTTTATTTCAAATCACAAAGTAGCTCTTTAGTACAAGTGCCCACTTACTAATTAAACAACAAAGTGGTCTGCATGCATGCACCATATGATAAAAAGCAACACCACAATTATGACAAACTGAAAAAGAATTATGAAGTTCCTCAACCCACTGAACCAGCTAAGCCGTGTCTAGCTTGCACCATTGCGTAATTCTGTTTTTCTCTTTTGCTTAAGCAAATACTGATTGTGATGATAATCTGCCGTCTCTCTGTTGTTGAACGAGGCGAAGGAGTTGCCTTCATAATGAAGTATTTGTTCATTGCACTCCGACCATGAATTGTAGACTCCTAGACACCGTCCTCTATACACCACATACCACTTCATCTACAAAAGAAGAGAAATAAGGCACATCATACATAATCAACATAAGCATTCATCACTCATACAATCAAAAGCATCACAAGTGGCCATCCAAATCCATATCAGCAAGTACATAACTATACCACTAAATCAACGTCAAACTATCTAGGTGACTACTCTGAGGTGTAGTCGGTGAAACCAGTGATCGTCGAGTCAGAGCACGTGGGGGCATCCCCCATAGTGGAGGACCAAGCATCGTCTAGAGTGATGGTCGGTGGACTCAATGGCTCCTTGCGTGGTGGAGCCTTGCCCTCCTTAGCTGGGTGATTCTTCTTGGCCAGATCCACAAAAAACTTCATTAGGATCAGCTGTGGGTTCTTCTCAAGGAGTTCCTCCAAGTGGTACTCGGAGCTCTTCTCCGTGTCCGTGGAGTCGACCCTAATGGAAGCTTCGCCGTTGGAGGCCATAGCCAAAAAATCGATCGATGCTAACACCTTTCATCACACAATGGAAAATAACATAAGAATCAAACATGAAAGATATAACATGAAGAGCTCACGTAGATCGACCGCCATCATCAAAAGTCGATTTTCTTCCTCCAAGAACAACTCTTGCTGGTGGTGGTATATATGGTGGACACTCTCTCATGGGTATTTCAACTTTCTATGATGGTTGAGCTGGGTGAGCCCCTCGCGTGTTATCAAGATATAACATGAGGAGCTCACCCAAATCAAGTGTCATCGCTCAAAAGTTGATTTGTCTTCCTCCAAGAACAACTCTCATCGACACTATCTCACGTATCTCATCGATCACATCCGCACATAGCATCCATGCATACAACATTATCAACAATTATCTACATTTTTCCTTTTAAAAAAAGTATCTACATGGCATCCATCCATCTATAAATCCATCCATCTATCTATGCACCCATCTATCAATCCATCCATCTATCTATGCATCCATCTATCAATCCATCCATCTATCTATGCATCCATCTATCAATCCATCCATCTATCTATGCATCCATCTATCAATCCATCTATCTATACACACATGGAGAGGAGGAGGGGGGCTTACCAGAGGAAGGAGCTCGGTGTGGTGTGGGAGGGGCGGTGGAGGGGGCACCAGTTGGTGGAGGGGCGCCGGAGCAGAGGAGGAGGGGCGTCGGTCGGTGGGGAGCTGAGTGAAGAAACAACAGGGGGGAAATATGCTTAAGTAGTCGACGTCACATTTACCGAGTGCTTGTCGGTGCAGCACTCGAAAAAGAAATCAACTCTAGGTCAGATGATTTACCGAGAGCCGCTCTCGGAAAATACGTCCCCCTAGATCTAGGTTAGATCCTTTATCGAGAGTAACCCTCGGAACAAGCATACATTACCGAGGGCCATACTCCGTCACTTGGTAAGTACTGCTCAAATATATTTTCCCCTTCTCTTTGTGTTTTTATTTGGCACTATCTTTTTTGTATCTCATTCCATGACTTTTGATGATTTTTTTCAAAACTCAACTTTAAAGAGTGTGTAAAGTAAAAAACATGAGATCAAAGAAGAAGTTGTTGACCATGGCCTTCCCCCTCTATCGGTGTCGGTCAAGTTTCTAGACCGGCACCGAGAGAGAACTTTAAAGAAGTATCTGAACACTTCCCTCTCCATGGATTGCTCTTCGCGTGTCTACGACTATGGCCGGCGGCCTCCGGGAGCTAGCACATGCCGCCAAATCTTACGTAGGCGGCCTCTCACAAGTCTGGAAGTGTTGTGGCGGTTGCAAACGCCCGGCACGCGTCTCCGGGGTGTGCCCCCGCTCACGGATGGTGCCGCCGCCGGCACCTGGAGGGGGGAAACGGACGCGTCGGGTCTACACGGATGGGGTCTTATTGTGGCTGAGGTCCGGATGTTGCTCCAAAATGTTCCTATGGGTTGACCTAACACAACCGGGTGGAGAGTTCCACTAGTCAAAGCCCGTCCGTGCAAAGTCAAAGGGCTAGATCCTGTGGTCAAACGCTATAGGGTTAGGCGGGACGGGGGCCCTGGGAGGGTAGCAATGCCACCGGAGCATCGCACCGGGCCCTCATACATGTCGTACGGTGTGGTGGCATGTACGAAGAGGCGGCACGCCTCTTCGGGTTGTGGCCCCCCCTCATGGCCGGCACCTGGAGGGGGGAAACAGATGCGTCGGATCTACATGGATGGGATCTTGCTGTGGCTTTGGCCTAGACTTGGTTTGTCATCTCGCAATGACATGCACTAACACGGAGAAGCAGTCATTCACTGTGGACTACACCCTCTCGGTGCCGAATAACGCCCTAGACCGCCGGGGCCACCGGATGGGTGCTCGATATGGAGACCGCGCGAGGGGGGGGAGGGCACCCCTACATGCAGGTGGCCCATGTATATGCATGCAGGGGTGGTGTGCTATTTGAATAAGCAACGCACGTCCCTGACGTGGCACGTGCCTCACAAACCACACACACGGGCGGGGACGTCAAGGACCGACTGCGTTCGTTCCCGAGACAGAATCTTCGGTGGGTGTTCTCGTGACAGAACGAGCCTAGACTTGGTCTGTCATGTCGCGATGACATGCACTAACATGGAGTAGCAGTTATTCACCGTGGACTACACCCTCTCGGTGCCAAATAAAGCCCTAGACCGCCGGGGCCACCGGATGGGTGCTTGATATGGAGACCGCCCGAGGGGGGGGGAGGGCACCCATACATGCGCGTGGCCCATGCATATGCATGCAGGGGTGGTGTGCTATTTGAATAAGAAACGCACGTCCTTGACGTGGCACGTGCCTCACAAACCACACACATGGGCGGGAACATCGAGGACCGGCTGCGTTCGTCCCCGAGACAGAGTCTTCGGTGGGCGATCCCGTGACAGAACGGGCCTAGACTTGGAATGTTATCTCGCGATGACATGCACAAACACAAAGAAGCAGTTATTCCCCGTGGCCTACCCTCTCTAGGTGTCGAACAACGCCCTAGACCGCCGGGGGCACCGGAGGGGTGCCGGTCTCTAGAACCGGACAAGGCTCATCCGAAGAAGAAAACATAAGACGGTAATTATGATGTGCTAATGTTGTTTGCCAAGCATGAAAGAAAACAACAAAAAAGTATAATACATATTATCGAGAATGCACAAGAAGGAAAGAGATGTAGGTGGATGGTTTACCGAGAGCAGCTCTCGGAAAAGGTGGAAATTACCGAGA
>NC_041391.1:30768670-30784818 GCF_002162155.2 Triticum dicoccoides
CATGACTTATGATGATTTTTTTTCAAAATTCAACTTTAAAGAGTGTGTAAAGTAAAAAAAAACATGAGAAGAAGAAGTTGTTGACCGTGGCCTATGCCCTCTCTCGGTACCGGTCAACTTTCTAGACCGGCACCGAGAGAGAACTTTAAAGAAGTATCTGAACACTTCCCTCTCCGAGGATTGCTCTTCGCGTGTCTACGACTGTGGCCAGCGGCCTCCGGGGGCTAGCACATGCCGCCAAATCCTGCGTAGGCGGCCTCTCACAACTCTGGAAGTGTTGTGGCGGTAGCAAACGCCCGGCCCGCGTCTCCGGGGTGTGCCCCCCCTCACGGACGGCGCTGCCGCCGGCACCTGGAGGGGGGAAACGGACGCGTCGGGTCTACACGGATGGGGTCTTGCTGTGGCTTAGGCCCGGATGTTGCTCCAAAGTGTTCCTATGGACTGACCTAACACAACCGGGTGGAGAGTTCCACTGATCAAAGCCCGTCCGTGCAAAGTCAAAGGGCTAGATCCCATGGTCAAACGCTACAGGGTTAGGCGGGACGGGGGCCCTGGGAGGGTAGCAATGCCACCGGAGCATCGCACCGGGCCCTCATACATGCCGTACAGTGTGGTGGCATGTCCGAAGAGGCGGCACACCTCTCCGGGGTGTGGCCCCCTCACGGCCGGCACCTGGTGGGGGGAAACGGACGCGTCGGGTCTACACGGATGGGATCTTGCTGTGGCTTTGGCCTAGACTTGGGCTGTCATCTCGCGATGACATGCACTAACACAGAGAAGCAGTTATTCACCGTGGACTACACCCCCTCGGTGCCGAATAACGCCCTAGACCGCCGGGGCCATCGGATGGGTGCTCAATATGGAGACCGCCCGAGGGGGGGAGGGCACCCCTACATGCGCGTGGCCCATGTATATGCATGCAGGGGTGGTGTGCTCTTTGAATAAGCAACGCACGTCCTTGATGTGGCACGTGCCTCACAAACCACACACACAGGCGGCAACGTCAAGGACCGGCTGCGTCCGTTCCCGAGACAGAATCTTCGGTGGGTGATCCCGTGACAGAACAAGCCTAGACTTGGTATGTTGATAACCCACAAGTATAGGGGATCGCAACAGCTTTCGAGGGTAGAGTATTCAACACAAATTTATTGATTCGACACAATGGGAGCCAAAGAATATTCTTGAGTATTAGCAGTTGAGTTGTCAATTCAACCACACCTGGATACCTTAGTGTCTGCAGCAAAGTATTTAGTAGCAAAGTAATATGCTAGTAATAGTAACAGTAGCAACAGTAAAGATAAATGTTTTGGGGTTTTTGTAGTAGTTGTAACAGTAGCGACGGAAAAGTAAATAAGCGAAGAACAATATATGAAAAGCTCGTAGGCAATGGATCAGTGATGGATAATTATGCCGGATGCGATTCCTCATGCAATAGTTATAACATAGGGTGATATAGAACTAGCTCCAGTTCATCAATGTAATGTAGGCATGTATTCCGTAAATAGTCATACATGCTTATGGAAAAGAACTTGCATGACATCTTTTGTCCTACCCTCCCGTGGCAGCGGGGTCCTAGCGGAAACTAAGGGATATTAAGGCCTCCTTTTAATAGAGAACCGGACCAAAGCATTAACACATGGTGAATACATGAACTCCTCAAACTACGGTCATCACCGAGAAGTATCCCGATTATTGTCACTTCGGGGTTGTCGGATCATAACACATAATAGGTGACTATAGACTTGCAAGAAGGATCAAGAACACACATATATTAATTGATGAAAACATAATAGGTTCAGATCTGAAATCATGGCACTCGGGCCCTAGTGACAAGCATTAAGCATAGCAAAGTCATAGCAACATCAATCTCAGAACATAGTGGTTACTAGGGATCAAACCCTAACAAAACTAACTTGATTACATGATAAATCTCATCCAACCCATCACCGTCCAGCAAGCCTACGATGGAATTACTCACGCACGGCGGTGAGCATCATGAAATTGGTGATGGAGGATGGTTGATGATGACGACGACGACGAATCCCCCTCTCCGGAGCCCCGAACGGACTCCAGATCAGCCCTCCCGAGAGAGATTAGGGCTTGGCGGCGGCTCCGTGTCGTAAAACACGATTAAACTTTCTTCCTGATTTTTTTCTCCGCGAGACGGAAGATATAGAGTTGGAGTTGAGGTCGGTGGAGGTCCAGGGGGCCCACGGATAGGGGGCGCGCCCTACAGGGGGGCGCCCCCCTGTCTCGTAGACAGGCCCTGGGCCCCTTGGTGTATTTCTTTCACCCAGAAATTCTTATTAATTCCAAAAAGTGCCTCCGTGGATTTGCAGGTCATTCCGAGAACTTTTCTTTTCTACACATAAAACAACATCATGGTAGTTCTGCTGAAAACAGCGTCAGTCCGGGTTAGTTTCATTCAAATCATGCAAGTTAGAGTCCAAAACAAGGGCAAAAGTGTTTGGAAAAGTAGATACGTTGGAGACGTATCAACTCCCCCAAGCTTAAACCTTTTCTTGTACTCAAGCAATTCAGTTGATAAACTGAAAGTGATAAAGAAAAACTTCTACAAACTCTGTTTGCTCTTGTTGTAAACATGAAAAGCCAGCATTCAAATTTCAGCAAATATTACGAACTAACCATACTCACAATAACACATAGGTCTCACAATTACTCACATCAATAGCATAATCAGCTAGCGAGCCATAATAATAAAACTCGGATGACAACACTTTCTCAAAACAATCATAGCATGATAATACAAAATGGTATCTCGCTAGCCCTTTCTGAGACCGCAAAACATAAATGCAGAGCACCTTTAAAGATCAAGGACTTACTAAACATTGTAATTCATGGTAAAAGAGATCCAGTCAAGTCATACACAATATAAATCAATAATAATGAATGCAAATGACAGTGTGCTCTCCAGCTGGTGCTTTTAATAAGAAGGGTGATGACTCAACATAAAAGTAAATAGATAGGCCCTTCGCAGAGGGAAACAAGGATTTGTAGAGGTGCCAGAGCTTGATTTTAAAAATAGAGATTGAATAACATTTTGAGCGACATACTTTCGCTGTCAAGCAACACCTATGAGATGACTGTATCTTCCATACTACATGCATTATTGGCAGTTCCCAAACAGAATGGTAAAGGTTTATACTCGCCCAACCACCAACAAGCATCAATCCATGGCTTGCTCGAAACAACGAGTGCCTCCAACATACAACAGCCCTGGGGGAGTTTTGTTTAATTATTTTGATTTGGTTTGATCTTTTTGGATCATTGGACCGGGCATCCCGGTTACCGGCCCTTTCTCGTGAATGAGGAGCAGAGTCCACTCCTCTGAGAATAACCCACCTAGCATGGAAGATATGGGCAGCCCTAGTTGTTACATGAGCTGCTCGAGCATACAAAACGGAATTTCATTTGAAGGTTTGGAGTTTGGCACATATAAATTTACTTGGAACGGCAGGTAAATACCGCATATAGGTAGGTATAGTGGACTCATATGGAACAACTTTGGGGTTTAAGGAGTTTGGATGCACAAGAAGTATTCCCGCTTAGTATAGGTGAAGGCTAGCAAAAGACTGGGAAGCGACCAACTGAGAGAGCGACAACAGTCGTAAGCATGCATTAAAATTAATTCACACCGAGTACAAGCATGAGTAGGATATAATCCACCATGAACATAAATATCGTGAAGGCTATGTTGATTTGATTCAACTACATGCGTGAACATGTGCCAAGTCGAGTCACTCAATTCACTCAAAGGAGGATACCATCCCATCATACCACATCATAATCATTCTAATAGCATGTTGGCATGCAGGGTAAACCATTATAACTCATAGCTAATCAAGCATGGCACAAGTAACTATAATCTCTAAATGTCATTGCAAATATGTTTACTTCATAATAGCCGACTCAAGAACGATGAACTCATCATATTTACAAAAACAAGAGAGGTCGAGTTCATACCAGCTTTTCTCATCCCAATAAGTCCATCATATATCATCATTATTGCCTTTCACTTGCACGACCGAACGATGTGTATAATAATAAGAATGCACGTGCATTGGACTAAGCTGGAATCTGCAAGCATTCAACCCACGAGAGAAGACAAGTAATATGGGCTCTAAATTAAATAAACAATCATGCATATAAGAGCCACTAAGCATTTTCATATGGTCTTCTCGACCCCCAAAGGGAAGGAAAGAAAATAAAACTATTTACACGGGAAAGCTCCCAACAAGTAAAAGAAGAACGCGAAATCTTTTTGGTTTTTCATTTTAATTCGTACTACAGGCAAGGAAATTAAACTAACTAGTTTTTTTGGTTTTTCTCAAGGTTTATCAATCACACAAGAAGAAGACTAGAAAAAGAAATTTAAACTTGCATGGATAATACAATGAAAGAGTATGAGCATCGACGACTAGTGTGTGAACATGAATGTAAATTTGGTGAGAAATACGTACTCCCCCAAGCTTAGGCTTTTGGCCTGAGTTGGTTTAATACCAAGGATCACCTGGCTGATATTCATAAGTGAAACCGGGGTTGTACTGAGATGCAGCGTCAACCGCCTCCTGAGCTGCAGCGTGTTGGCGAGCTGCCTCCACTCCCCTCTCGTATTCAGCTGCTTCCTCTCTGGTGACAACATATCTTCCTTTTGCCTGATAATCAAAAAGGTAGGGAGCAGGAAGAGTAACAGGGACGACGTTGCGTCTGTCATAGATTAGTCGATAATGGAGGAATTGTTCATTCCTCTCAAGAAAATGATGACTAAACATAGCTTCTTTATCCAAATAAACAGGAGGCATTATCATATCTCCTTCTCATGGGTTTATACCAAGAAAATTATCCACACGGGTTGCATAAATTCCTCCAAAGAAATTTCCCTTTCTACTATTATTCTGCAACCTACGTGCAACTATTGCCCCTAAATTATAGCCTTTAAAACCGAACACCGCACTCTTGAGGATACTCAGATCAGGTACACACATGTGACATGCTTCATCCTTACCGTTAATACATCTACCAATAAAAAGAGCAAAATAATGTATAGCAGGAAAATGAATGCTCCCTATGGTAGCTTGTGCTATGTCCCTAGATTCTCCCGCAGTAATACTAACAAGAAAATCTCTAAATTCAGATTTGTGAGGATCATTAGTATTACCCCACCACGGGAGTTTGCAAGCAGTTGTAAAATCCTCTAAGTCCATGGTGTAAGATGTATCATAAATATCAAATAGGACACTAGGAGAATTATGCGTACAATTATATTTAAACCTCCGCACAAAGGAATCAGTCAATTGAGAGTACTGAGGATACTTATCTTGTAAGAAGTCCTCCAGCTCAGCATTATGCACATACGCGTCAAATTCCTCCTTGAAGCCTGCTTCGACCATAAAATCATCGGATGGCCACTCACAAGCCTGTACAATTGCGTCCCTTCGCAAATTAAGATCTTGTTCACGTATAGCAATTCTTGGCCCTTTCTTTGCCGAGGAACCAACTTGGTACATTCTCCTAAGCATGTTTCCTTTTCTGAAAATTTCTGAAATTTTAGTAACTTAAAAATAAAAGTGCATAAAACTAAACAAGATTGATAGCAACTACTCCTACAAGTGCCTAGAGCCTATATCATGCATTGGAATTGCTTGGGACCTCAAAAATTTAACATGCAAGCTCAAGAACATGGTCACCTAAGCAGCAAAAATTTGCAATGAGTAAAGCACTAGAACAAAAACTAATTGGACCAATGGAGGAGTCACATACCAAGCAACAATCTCCCAAAGCAGTTTTGTGAATGGAGCTTTGAGCTAAGAGATCGAAAATCGCAGCAAAACGAGCTAGAACTCATGCTTGAGCTGGATGGGGATTTTTTTGGGTAGAAGATGAAGTGTGTGGGTGCTGGCATAAGTGGAGGGGAGCCACCAGGGGCCCACGAGACAGGGGGGCACGCCCCTCTCTCATGGCCTGGTTCTTGCCCCTCCTGCAGTGTTTTCAGTGCCTAAAATCCTCAAATATTCCAGAAAAAAGCATACTAAATTTGCAGGGCATTTGGAGCACTTCTATTTTCGGACTATTTTTTTAATGCATGGATAATTCAGAAAACAGACTGATAATACTATTTTTGCTTTATTTATTCTAATTAATAGAAAGTAAAAAGAGGGTACAGAAGGTTGTGCCTTCTAGTTCCATCCATCTCGTGATCATCAAAATGAACCCGCTAACAAGGTTGATCAAGTCTTGTTAACAAACTCATTCCAAATAACAAGGAACTGGAGAAATTTCGAATAACACTAAGTTACCTCAACGGGGATATGAAAATCCCCAACAATAAGAATATCATATTTTTTCTTGACAGTATGGAGAGGAAATTCAAAACCTCCAAAAATGATAGTTGAAACTTTTTCAATAGAATTGATGCTATGAACTTGAGATTGTTTCCTCGGAAAGTGTACCGCATGCTCATTGCCATTAACATGAAAAGTGACATTGCCTTTGTTGCAATCAATAACAGCCCCTACAGTATTAAGAAAAGGTCTACCAAGGATAATGGACACACTATCGTCCTCGGGAATATCAAGAATAACAAAGTCCGTTAAGATAGTGACATTTGCAACCACAACAGGCACATCCTCACAAATACCGACAGGTATAGCGGTTGATTTATCAGCCATTTGCAAAGATATTTCAGTAGGTGTCAACTTATTCAATTCAAGTCTACGATATAAAGAGAGAGGCATAACACTAACACCGGCTCCAAGATCACATAAAGCAGTTCTAACATGATTTCTTTTAATGGAGCATGGTATAGTTGGAACACCCGGATCTCCAAGTTTCTTTGGTATTCCACCTTTCAAAGTGTAATTAGCAAGCATGGTGGAAATTTCAGCTTCCGATAACTTTCTTTTATTTGTGATGATATCCTTCATATACTTAGCACAAGGATTTACTTTAAGCGTATTAGTTAAGCGCATACACAAGAAAATAGGTCTAATCATTTTAGCAAAGTGCTCAAAATCATCATCATCTTTTGACTTGGATGGTTTAGGAGGAAAGGGCATGGGTTTCTGAACCCATGGTTCTCTTTCTTTCCCGTGCTTCCTAGCAACAAAATATCTCTTATCATAACGTTGATTCTTTGATTGTGGGTTATCAAGATCAACAACAGGTTCAATCTCTACATCATTATTATTACTAGGTTGAGCATCTACATGAACATCATTATTAGTATTATCATCAGGTTCATGTTCATCACCTGATTGTGTTTCAACATCAGAGATAGAAGTATCATTGGGATTCTCAAGTGTTTCTACATTAGGTTCACTAGAAGTTTGCAAAGTCCTATCATTCTTCTTTTTCTTCTTCTTAGAAGAACTAGGAACATCTAGATTATTATTCTAAGAATCTTGTTCAATTCTTTTAGGGTGGCCTTCAGGATACAAAGGTTCCTGAGTCATTCTACCAGTTCTAGTAGCCACTCTAACGACAAAGTCATTTTTATTATTCAATTCATCAAGCAAATCATTTTGAGTTTTGAGTACTTGCTCAGCTTGAGTAGCAACCATAGAAGCATATTTGCTGACGCGGTGAAGTTCATCTTTAACTCTAGCCAGATTATCACCTACGCGTCCTATCTCAAAAGCATTATTCTTTAACTCTCTACCAACATAGGCATTAAAACTTTCTTGTCTAGCCATAAAGTCATCAAATTCATCTAAGCATGGACTATGAAATTTAGTAGAGGGTATTTCAACTTTATCGTATCTATAGAGAGAATTTACCTTTACTACTTGTGTCGGGTTATCAAGACAATGTGGTTCTTCAGGCGGTAAATTAAGACCATGTATTTCTTCAATAGGTGGTAAATTCTTAACTTCTTCAGCTTTAATACATTTTTCTTTCATTGATTTCTTTGCCTCTTGCATATCTTCAGGAGAGAAATAAAACACCTCTCTTCTTCGGAGTGGGTTTAGGAACAGATTCAGGAGTTGGCTCAATTGGTTCAGGAATTACTTCAGGAACTGGCTCAGGAAGAGTCCAATTATTTTCTAGTCAACATATTATTCAATAATAAATTAGCTTCGTCGACTGTTCTTTCCCTGAAAACACAACCAGCACAACTATCTAAGTGGTCCTTGGAAGCATCGGTTAGTCCATTATAAAAGATATCAAGTATTTCATTTTTCTTAAGAGGATGATTAGGCAAAGCATTAAGTAACCGGAGAAGCCTCCCCCAAGCTTGTGGGAGACTCTCTTCTTTGATTTGCACAAAATTATATATTTCCCGCAAGGCAGCTTGTTTCTTATGAGCAGGGAAATATTTAGCAGAGAAGTAATAAATCATATCCTGGGGACTACGCACACAACCAGGAGCAAGAGAATTATACCAAGTCTTAGCATCACCCTTTAATGAGAACGGGAATATCTTAAGGATATATAAATAGCGAGACTTCTCATCATGAGTAAACAGGGTGGCCATATCATTCAAGTTGGTAAGATGTGCCACAACAGTTTCAGATTCAAGGCCATAAAAAGGATCAGATTCAACTAAAGTAATAATATCAGGATCAACAGAGAATTCATAATCCTTATCAGTAACACAGATAGGTGAATTAGCAAATGTAGGTCGGGTTTCATTCTAGCATTAAGAGACCGCTGCTTCCATTTAGCTAATAATTTCTTAAGATCATTTCTATCATTGCAAGCAAGAATTTCCATAGCAGCTGCTTCATGCATAACATAACCCTTAGGAACAATAGGTAATACATAATCATTGGGGGAACGTTCATCATCACTATCATCAATAATAGGTTTTTCAATATTTTCATTCCCCCTAACTCGAGCAAGTTGTTCATCTAGAAATTCACCTAATGGCAAAGTAGTATCACGCACAGAAGTAGTTTCATCATAAGTATCATGCAAAGCAGAAGTGGCATCATCGATAACATGCGACATATCAGAATTCATAGCAGTAGGAGGTTTAGGTGTCGCAAGCCTACTAATAACGGAAGGAGAATCTAGTGCAGAGCTAGATGGCAGTTCCTTACCTCCCCTCGTAGTTGCGGGCAAAATCTTAGTCTTAGCGTCTTTCAAGTTCTTCATAGTGATCAACAGATATAAATCCCAAGTGACGCCAGAAATTAGTCTTGATAACCCACAAGTATAGGGGATCGCAACAGCTTTTGAGGGTAGAGTATTCAACCCAAATTTATTGATTCGACACAATGGGAGCCAAAGAATATTCTTGAGTATTAGCAGTTGAGTTGTCAATTCAACCACACCTGGATACCTTAGTGTCTGCAGCAAAGTATTTAGTAGCAAAGTAATATGCTAGTAATAGTAACAGTAGCAACAGTAAAGATAAATGTTTTGGGGTTTTTGTAGTAGTTGTAACAGTAGCGACGGAAAAGTAAATAAGCGAAGAACAATATATGAAAAGCTCGTAGGCAATGGATCAGTGATGGATAATTATGCCGGATGCGATTCCTCATGCAATAGTTATAACATAGGGTGATATAGAACTAGCTCTAGTTCATCAATGTAATGTAGGCATGTATTCCGTAAATAGTCATACATGCTTATGGAAAAGAACTTGCATGACATCTTTTGTCCTACCCTCCCGGGGCAGCGGGGTCCTAGCGGAAACTAAGGGATATTAAGGCCTCCCTTTGATAGAGAACCGGACCAAAGCATTAACACATGGTGAATACATGAACTCCTCAAACTACGGTCATCACTGAGAAGTATCCCGATTATTGTCACTTCGGGGTTGTCGGATCATAACACATAATAGGTGACTATAGACTAGCAAGATAGGATCAAGAACACCCATATATTAATTGATGAAAACATAATAGGTTCAGATTTGAAATCATGGCACTCGGGCCCTAGTGACAAGCATTAAGCATAGCAAAGTCATAGCAACATCAATCTCAGAACATATTGGATACTAGGGATCAAACCCTAACAAAACTAACTTGATTACATGGTAAATATCATCCAACCCATCACCGTCCAGCAAGCCTATGATGGAATTACTCACGCAGGGCAGTGAGCATCATGAAATTGGTGATGGAGGATGGTTGATGATGACGACAGCGACGAATCTCCCTCTCCGGAGCCCCGAACGGACTCCAGATCAGCCCTCCCGAGAGAGATTAGGGTTTGGCGGCCGCTCCGTGTCGTAAAACGTGATGAAACTTTCTCCCTGATTTTTTTCTCCGCGAGACGGAAGATATAGGTTTGGAGTTGAGGTCGGTGGAGGTCCAGGGGGCACACGAGATAGGGGGGGCGCGCCCTACAGGGGGGGGTTGTCTCGTGGACAGGCCCTGGGCCCCCTGGTGTATTTCTTTCGCCCAGAAATTCTTATTAATTCCAAAAAGTGCCTCCGTGGATTTGCAGGTCATTCCGAGAACTTTTCTTTTCTACACATAAAACAACATCATGGTAGTTCTGCTGAAAATAGCGTCAGTCTGGGTTAGTTTCATTCAAATCATGCAAGTTAGAGTCCAAAACAAGGGCAAAAGTATTTGGAAAAGTAGATACGTTGGAGATGTATCATCTGTCATCTCGCGATGACATGCACTAACATGGAGTAGCATTTATTCACCATGGACTACACCCTCTCGGTGCCGAATAACGCCCTAGACCGCCGGGGCCACCGGATGGGTGCTCGATATGGAGACCTCCCGAGGGGGGAGGGCACCCATACATGCGCGTGGCCCATGCATATGCATGCAGGGGTGGTGTGCTATTTGAATAAGCAACGGACTTCCTTGACGTGGCACGTGCCTCACAAACCACACACATGGGCGGGAACGTCGAGGACCATCTGCGTTCGTCCCCGAGACAGAGTCTTCGGTGGGCGATCCCGTGACAGAACAGGCCTAGGCTTGGAATGTTATCTCGCAATGACATGCACTAACATGAAGAAGCAGTTATTCCCCGTGGCCTACCCCCTCTAGGTGCCGAACAACGCCCTAGACCTCCGGGGCCACCGGAGGGGTGCCGGTCTCTAGAACCGGACGAGGCACATCCAAAGAAGAAAACACAAGACACTAATTATGATGTGCTAAGGTTGTTTGCCAAGCATGAAAGAAAACAGCAAAAAAAAAAGTATAATACATATTATCGAGAATGCACAAGAAGGAAAGAGATGTAGGTGGATGGTTTATCGAGAGCAGCTCTCGGAAAAGGTGGAAATTACCGAGAGCTAAGAATCGACTCTCGGTAATGATTGCTCTATCTTTTTTGTATCTCATATTTCATATTCTTTTACGACCAAAGTTTATAAATTCCATGACTTCTGATGATTTTTTTCGAAACTCAACTTTAAAGAGTGTGTAAAGTAAAAAAACATGAGAAAAAGAAGTTGTTGACCGTGGCCTACCCCCTCTCTCGGTGCCGGTCAACTTTCTAGACTGGCGCCGAGAGAGAACTTTAAAGAAGTATCTGAACACTTCCCTCTCCGAGGATTGCTCTTCGCGTGTCTACGACTGTGGCCGGCGGCCTCCGGGGGCTAGCACATGACGCTAAATCTTGTGTAGGTGGCTTCTCACAAGTCTGGAAGTGTTGTGGCGGTTGCAAACGCCCGGCCCGCGTCTCCGGGGTGTGCCCCCCCTCACGGACGGCGCCGCCGCCGGCACCTGGAGGGGGAAAACGGACACGTCGGGTCTACACGGATGGGGTCTTGCTGTGGCTTAGGCCCGGATGTTGCTCCAAAGTGTTCCTATGGGCTGACCTAACACAACCGGGTGGAGAGTTCCACTAGTCAAAGCCTGTCTGTGCAAAGTCAAAGGGCTAAATCCCGTGGTCAAACGCTACACGGTTAGGCGGGATGGGGGCCCCGGGAGGGTAGCAATGCCACCGGAGCATTGCACTGGGCCCTCATACATGCCGTACAGTGTAGTGGCATGTCCGAAGAGGCGGCACGCCTCTCCGGGGTGTGGCCCAACTCACGGCCGACACCTGGAGGGGGGAAACGGATGCGTCGGGTCTACACGGATGGGATCTTGCTGTGGCTTTGTCCTAGACTTGGTTTGTCATCTTGTGATGACATGCACTAACACGGAGAAGCAGTTATTCACCGTGGACTACACCCTCTCGGTGCCGAATAACGCCCTAGACCACCGGGGCCACCGGATGGGTGCTCGATATGGAGACCGCCCGAGGGGGGAGGGCACCCGTACATGCGTGTGGCCCATGCATATGCATGCAGGGGTGGTGTGCTATTTGAATAAGCAACGGACGTCCTTGACGTGGCACGTGCCTCACAAACCACACACATGGGCGGGAACGTCGAGGACCGGCTGCGTTCGTCCCCGAGACAGAGTCTTCGGTGGGCGATCCCGTGACAGAACAGGCCTAGACTTGGAATGTTATCTCGCGATGACATGCACTAACATGAAGAAGGAGTTATTCCCCGTGGCCTACCCCCTCTAGGTGCCGAACAATGCCCTAGACCTCCGGGCCACCGGAGGGGTGCCGGTCTCTAGAACCGGACGAGGCACATCTGAAGAAGAAAACACAAGACAGTAATTATGATGTGCTAAGGTTGTTTGCCAAGCATGAAAGAAAACAACAAAAAAAAGTATAATACATATTATCGAGAATGCACAAGAAGGAAAGAGATGTAGGTGGATGGTTTACCGAGAGCAGCTCTCGGAAAAGGTGGACATTACCGAGAGCGAAGAATCGACTCTCGGTACTGATTGCTCTATCTTTTTTGTATCTCATATTTCATATGCTTTTATGACCAAAGTTTATAAATTCCATGACTTTTGATGATTTTTTTCAAAACTCAACTTTAAAGAGTGTGCAAAGTAAAAAAACATGAGAAAAAGAAGTTGTTGACCGTGGCCTACCCCCTCTCTCGGTGCCGGTCAACTTTCTAGACTGGCGCCGAGAGAGAACTTTAAAGAAGTATCTGAACACTTCCCTCTCCGAGGATTGCTCTTCGCGTGTCTACGACTGTGGCCGGCGGCCTCCGGGGGCTAGCACATGATGCCAAATCTTGCGTAGGCGGCCTCTCACAAGTCTGGAAGTGTTGTGGCGGTTACAAACGCCCGGCCCGCGTCTCCGGGGTATTGCCCCCCTCACGGACGGCGCCGCCACCGGCACCTGGAGGGGGGAAACGGACACGTCGGGTCTACACGGATGGGGTCTTGCTGTGGCTTAGGCCCGGATGTTGCTCCAAAGTGTTCCTATGGGCTGACCTAACACAACCGGGTGGAGAGTTCCACTAGTCAAAGCCCGTCCGTGCAAAGTCAAAGGGCTAAATTCTGTGGTCAAACGCTACACGGTTAGGCGGGACGGGGGCCCTGGGAGGGTAGCAATGCCACCGGAGCATCGCACCGGGACCTCATACATGCCGTACGGTGTAGTGGCATGTTCGAAGAGGCGGCATGCCTCTCCGGGGTGTGGCCCAACTCACGGCCGGCACCTGGAGGGGGGAAACGGATGCGTCGGGTCTACACGGATGGGATCTTGCTGTGGCTTTGTCCTAGACTTGGTCTGTCATCTTGCGATGACATGCACTAACACGGAGAAGCAGTTATTCACCGTGGACTACACCCTCTCGGTGCCGAATAACGCCCTAGACCACCGGGGCCACCGGATGGGTGCTCGATATGGAGACCGCTCGAGGATGGGGAGGGCAACCCTACATGTGTGTGGCCCATGTATATGCATGCAGGGGTGGTGTGCTATTTGAATAAGAAACGCACGTCCTTGACGTGGCACGTGCCTCACAAACCACACACACGGGCGGGAACGTCAAGGACCGGGTGTGTCCATTCCCGAGACAGAATCTTCGGTGGGTGATCCCGTGAAAGAATGAGCCTAGACTTGGTCTGTCATCTCGTGATGACATTCAGTAACATGGAGTAGAAGTTATTCACCATGGACTACACCCTATCTTGGTGCCGGTCAACTTTCTAGACCGACACCGAGAGAGAACTTTAAAGAAGTATCTGAACACTTCCCTCTCCGCAGATTGCTCTTCGCGTGTCTACGACTGTGGCCGGCAGCCTCCAGGGGCTAGCACATGCCGTCAAACCTTGCGTATGCGGCCTCTCACAAGTCTGGAAGTGTTGTGGTGGTTGCAAATGCCCTTTCCGCATCTCCGGGGTGCCCCCCCTCACGGACGGTGCCGCCGCCGACACCTGGAGGGGGAAAACGGGCGCGTCGGGTCTACACAGATGGGGTCTTTTTGTGGCTTAGGCCCGGATGTTTCTCCAAAGTGTTCCTATGGGCTGACCTAACACAACCGGGTGGAGAGTTCCACTGGTCAAAGCCCGTCCATGCAAAGTCAAAGGTCTAGATCCCGTGGTCAAACACTACATGGTTAGGCGGGATGGGGGCCCTGGGAGGGTAGCAATGCCACCGGAGCATCGCACCGGGCCCTCATACATGCCGTACGGTGTAGTGGCATGTCCGAAGAGGTGGCACGCCTCTCCGGGGTGTGGCCCCCCTCACGGCCGACACCTGGAAGGGAGAAACGGATGCGTCGGGTCTACACGGATGGGATCTTGCTGTGGCTTTGGCCTGGACTTGGTCTGTCATCTCGCGATGACATGCACTAACACGGAGAAGCAGTTATTCACCATGGACTACACCCTCTTGGTGCCAAATAACGCCCTAGACCACCGGGGCCACCGGATGGGTGCTCGATATGGAGACCGCCCGAGGGTGGGGAAGGAAACCCTACATGCGTGTGGCCCATGTATATGCATGCAGGGGTGGTGTGCTATTTGAATAAGCAACGCACGTCCTTGACGTGGCACGTGCCTCACAAACCACACACATGGGCGGGAACGTCAAGGACCGGCTGCGTCCATTTCCGAGACAGAATCTTCGGTGGGTGATCCCGTGACAGGACGAGCCTAGACTTGGTCTGTCATCTCGCGATGACATTCACTAACATGGAGTACCAGTTATTCACCGTGGACTACACCCTCTCTCGGTGCCGGTCAACTTTCTAGACCGGCACCGAGAGAGAACTTTAAAGAAGTATCTGAACACTTCCCTCTCCGCAGATTGCTCTTCGCGTGTCTATGACTGTGGCCGGCGGCCTCCAGGGGCTAGCACATGCCGTCAAACCTTGCGTAGGCGGCCTCTCACAAGTCTGGAAGTGTTGTGGTGGTTGCAAACGCCCGTCCCGCGTCTCCGGGGTGTGCCCCCCCTCACGGACGGCTCCGCCGCTGGCACCTGGAGGGGGGAAATGGACGCGTCGGGTCTACACGGATGTGGTCTTGCTGTGGCTTAGGCCCGGATGTTGCTCCAAAGTGTTCCTATGGGCTGACCTAACGCAACCGGGAGGAGAGTTCCATTGGTCAAAGCCCGTCTGTGCAATGTCAAAGTGCTAGATCCCGTGGTCAAACGCTACAGGGTTAGGCGGGACGGGGGCCCTGGGGGTAGCAATGCCACCGGAGCATCGCACCGGGCCCTCATACATGCCGTACGGTGTGGTGGCATGTCCGAAGAGGCGGCACGCCTCTCAGGGGTGTGGCCCCCCTCACGACTGTCACCTGGAGGGGGGAAACGGACGCGTTGGGTCTACACGGATGGGATCTTGCTGTGGCTTTGGCCTAGACTTGGTCTGTCATCTCGCGATGACATGCACTAACACGGAGAAGCAGTTATTCACCATGGACTACACCCTCTCGGTGCCGATCAACGCCCTAGACCGCCGGGGCCACCGGAAGGGTGCCCGTCTCTAGAACCGGGCGAGGCCCATCATTTGAAAAAGAAAACACAAGATGGTAATTATGATGTGCTAAGGTTGTTTTCCAAGCATGGAAGAAAACAAAAAAAAGTATAATACATATTATGGGGAATGCACAAGAAGGATGATTTTCTGAGAGTCGCTCTCGGAAAAAGAGGTCATTGCCGAGTCCTGCTGGATGGCGCTCGGTAACTACTGTCGGTGCAGCTCTCAGAAAAGCCCCTTAGATCTAGGTTAAGAATTTTACCGAGTGTCACTTAATGTTGGCTCTCGGAAATGTTTCCCACGGGGACTTATGCAAAATTTCCCCCTCGCGCGCGCTCACTCCTCTCTTCTCTCTCTATTTCTCTCGCCCCCGCCCCCTCTGTCCACCGCCGCCCCTAGTGCCGCCGCCCCATCCGGCGAGCTC
>NC_041391.1:30785096-30794323 GCF_002162155.2 Triticum dicoccoides
ACCACCAGCGCGGCATCCCCTCCACTGAGCTCTACCTCGTCCGGCATCCACCTCCCCCGCCGCCCCCTGCCCCGTTGGTGAGCCCCCCTACTCAATCTCGTTTTTTTGAAATAAAAGGGGTTTCCCCCCTATCCATTACAACAAAAGGTGTATATATATGCATATATAGTGAATAATGTGTGTGAGTGTGTGCTTTGTACGTGTGTGTGTCAGTGGTAGGAGCTGGGACCCTAAAGGGTCTAGGGCGTAGGTTTTAGGGGAAGGAGGGGGCTGGACGTGGCGAAGCTCGCGGTCGCCAGCGGCAAGGCGGCGGCGTGCGCGAGAGGGAGAGGTGGCGGCGGTGCAAGAGGCGACTAGGGCTAGGTCTCCCGGCTCCCTAAGGGAAGCCGAGCAAATAATGATTGCTTCTTTGCTTGATTAGCTGGACCGGCATGGCCGGCGCGGTTGACGCGGCCGGGGCCGGCGCGGGCCAGTATGGACACTACGGCGCTGGGGCGGGCGCGGGAGGCGCAGTTGGCGCCGCGAGAGCCGGCGCGGGCCACTATGTGTGTGCATGTGTGAGTGAGTGTGTGATGTGTGTGTATGGATATGTGAGTGTGTTTGTGTGTGGGGTGTGTGTGAGTGAGTGTTATTGATGTTTGTTTGTTTGACATATGATTGACACAACTTCATTCTTTCATGCAGGACATGCATCTATTTTCACAATAGAGAGTGAATTCCGTTGCACGCTTCAAGGGTAATCTCTTCCCGTTCATGTGTAGGTTTTCATTATTTGTAGATCACCTAAATAGTCGTGTAACCTAGGTGTCTCCCATTTGGAAGGGTTGTATCTATAAATATGCAAGTTTTTGCATATTTATAACCTCGACTCTTTTGAATTGTCCATGTTTTCCACGGACAACCCGAGGATGTGTAGGCGGGTCATTTTCATGATGTACTAAGATCCGAGACAGAATTTCGACAGTGTCTCCTTGTTGTTCTCTAGATACACATCCTCTTGGCTTATTGCTGAGACGTGTATTTGGAGAACAACGGGGAGGTGCTGCCAACATTTTGTCTCAGGTCGAAGTAAGTCATGAAAGCAGACCCATCCTACACATTCTCGGGTGGGATTAGGACCTATCTTTACCTATTACATAGCTCAATGCATGTCATAAAACTTGATGGAACCACTTGTTACATAAAAAAATTATGTGTGTGTTTCACTTTATATCAGAGGATGGAAGAATGTGAGTGGATGTACACCGGACATCCCAGCATGGAGGGTATGACCCCTGAGTGGAGGTCGAAGACCAATGATTTCCTGGAATTAGTATTTGCTGGAGAAACACCAGTTCGTGGAATTTGGTGCCCATGCACGGAGTGTGATAACCAGAATGAAAGAGATAAGATTACTATGAGTAAACACTTAGGCAAATATGGGTTTACGCCAGGCTATTACCGGTGGATCTTTCACGGTGAGACAGAACAGTCCAGGGCGGAGGTGGTGCGACAACGCATCGGCGAATATGATACTCGGATTGAAAACCTGTTAGATGACATCCGCCGTGCGGATCCGCGAGAGGACCCGAACTCCGAGGAGCTGCCGGAAAGCCCTGAAGAGTATCATGCAGCTTTGTTTGCGGCACAAAAACCCCTTCACGCCCATACAGAGGTTACTCAACTAGATGGCATTGCACGCCTAATGGCCCTGAAGGCAAACCATAACATGAGCATAATTTGCTTCAATGATTTATTGTCAGTTATTGCTAGCATGTTGCCTAAAGAACATATATTGCGAAAGAACATGTACGAGTCGAACAAAATCCTCAGTTCACTTAAGATGTCATATGAGCAAATACATGCTTGTCCAAACGGATGCATGCAATCTAGAAATGAACATAAAGATAAGAATTATTGTGTCAAGTGCAAATCCTCTAGGTATATTGAGGTAATAGATGATGATGGTAGCAAGAGGCAGCTCACAATTGCCGTCAATATCCTTCGATATCTTTCATTCACAGAAAGGATCCAGAGGCTTTATATGACTGAGGAAACTGCCCAATATATGAGATGGGCCGCCGAAGGGAAGATGTACAATACAAAAAAGATGCAACATCCACGGGATGGTGAAGCATGGAAGAAATTTGTTGAAATTCATAAGAAAACACATGACTGGAAGAGTGTAGCTGTTGGGATAAAAACCGACGGGTTCAATCCATATGGTTTGATGGCTGCCATATACAGTTGTTGGCCAATATATGTTATCCCCCTGAATCTGCCCCCTGGCGTTTGCATGCAATGACATCACATGTTCCTAACATTGATAATTCCAGGTCCTAACTATCCCGGGAAGCATATGAGTGTGTATATGGAGCCATTGGTGGTCGAATTACTTGTTGCTTGGAACAACAGGGTCTGGGCATACGATGCCGTTTCAAAGAAGCACTTCAATATGCATATCTGGTACCACACATCGCTACATGACCTACCGGCACGTGCAATATTTTGTGGTTGGTGTGTAAAGGGGAAGTGGCCTTGCCCAGTGTGTCGACAGCGTGTGACTTTCATTTGGCTGGCTAAGGGTCACAAGTATGTATGCTTTGACCAACATCGGCAGTTCTTTCGTCTTGGTCACCCATACAGGCAAGACGTTCTGCACTTCCAAAAAGGTGTTATTGTTGATGACCCGCCACCACCTACTATGACCGGTGCCCAACTTAAGGATGACTTAGATGCTCTCGAGGAAAAGCTCGATGGGAAAGGTTTTGTGGGGTATGGAGAGACACACTAGTGGACTCACATTCCAAGCTTATGGAGGCTCCCTTACTTTAAAGATCTTCTACTTCCACACAACATTGATGTAATGCACACTGAAAAGAATATTGCATAGGCCTTACTCGGCACGCTCCTCGACACCGAGAAGTCAAAGGATAACATTCAGGCTAGGATCGATCAAGCCAAACTATGCAACAGACCAAAATTAAATTTGGTGCCTCGTGCAAAAGGTAATTCTTGGAAGAAGCCACCAGCCCCTTTCACCCCTTCAATGCCCCAAAGGAAGGAAATTCTCCAATGGATTGTGAACAACTTGTACTTCCCTGATGGATATGCATCTAATATCATGAGGGGAGTGAATATGGCTACAAAGCGAATAGGAGGCCTCAAGAGTCATGACTACCATGTATGGCTTGAGCGGATAATGCCTGTGATGATTTGAGGGCATGTCAGAGAGGATATTTGGCGACTGCTGGCGGAGTTGAGATACTTCTTCCGTCAGCTTTGTGCCAAAGAACTAAATTATGAAGTGGTTGCAAAGTTGGAGGAACAAGCACCTGAGTTGCTATGCAAGTTAGAGATGATATTTCCGCCAGGTTTCTTTAATCCGATGCAACATATGATCTTACATCTCGCGTATGAGGCTAGAATGGGAGGACCTGTGCAGTTCCGATGGAAGTATGCACCTAAACGGGAGTTCAAGCATCTTCGTGGGAAATGTAAGAATAAAGCCCGCATTGAAGCCTCCATAGCCGAGGCATACCTGAACGAGGAGGTGGCCACGACCACGACAAAGTACTATCATGACAGTATTCAGACTAGGTTAAATCCAGCTCCTCATTACAATGAAGAACCCACCAGTAATATTTGTGACCTTAGCCTCTTCGAAGGCCACGGTGGCAAAGAAAGTGGACCGAAGCCCAAGAAATTTTCACCTACTGAGTGGTCGACTATTATGATCTATGTCTTGACCAACATCGAAGAAGTGCAACTGTACATAAAGTAAGTGTAGAACACCTTTATTGACAACTACTCACTAGTCTTGAGTTCTAACTCGAATTCTTCATATTGCTAGGGAATTCCAGAACGAATTCTGGAAGCTACCATGGCCTCCTAGCGACGAAGAATTAGCAAACCTTCTTGAAGATACCAATGCTGATGGCGGTTTCATTTCTTGGTTCTCAAGAAAAGTAACTTTTCTAACTTTATGTTACTTCAAGTTGATCTTACTTGCCTGTAATGCTTCCACTAATGAACCAATTTCCTATTAATCTTGTAGGCATATCAGGAGGTTGATATGGACGCCAAAGTGAGAGAAGTAGCCAAAGGTTTTGAATATGAGGCCAAGTCATTTAAGGCTTACGACATGAATGGGTATCGCTTCCACACTGATAAACACACACGTGAGAGGCCCAACCGAAGGTCAATAAATAGTGCGGTCTATTGTCTAGGGACAGATGGACGTCACTACTATGGAACCATCAAAGAAATTTATGAGTTGAAGTATTGTGGTTTACAAGGAGTGAAGCCCATCGTATTCAGATGCAGCTGGCTCAATCCTAAGAAAGTGAGACAAACCCCTAGAATTGGCTTTGTCAAAGTTGAACGAGCTTCGAAATATGCAGGAAATGATGTCTATATTATTGCTCAACAAGCTACACAAGTGTTTTTTCTCCCATACGTGTGCACATCTACGGAATATATCGATCTCTTGAAGTGGGATGTCGTGTACAAGGTACCCCCGCATATCAAGGTACCTACCCCAAACAAGGACGCTTACCATATAAACCCTAACACATACGAGGGAGAGTTCTTTCAAGAAGCAGACACTGACGAAGATGAAGATGATGAAAAGGAAGATGATGGCGTGCATCACAAACATGATGCTATGTTACATGAGGCCATGGATGACATGGAAGTAGATAATGCAGAGGACGAATACGAGGATGTTTCTGACCCTCGAGATTTGGCATTACTTATGCGATGGCACATGGGGCTAGATGAGGATGAGGGCCCCCTTGAAGACTTCGAGGATGAATGTATGAACGGGCGTGATAGCGATGATGAAATCCCTGATCCAAATGTTGCACCTAATATTGACCCTTATTTCTAACAACTCCATGTAATCGTGTGAGAATTCTATGTATGTGTGTCACTAGTCTATGTATTCGTCTCTGTAACAACTCTATGTATTCGTGTGTGTAACAACTCTATGTATTCGTGTGTGCAACAACTCTATGTATTTGTGTGTGTAACAACTATATGTATTATTGTGACAATTCCATTTATTCTTCATATGTGATATATTTATTGTATTTACATCAAGTTGTATCATCTGTACTAACTGGTTTGTTCTTCTTCGTATCAGGTGATTGAACATGACAGGTAGCAAGAAGATTCCAAAGGAAAGTTTGAAAAAAGTGAATGATCTGTACAATGATCAACCTGCTCGACCGGTGAAAGTGGTGTCCGCTCCTTCATCGGATGCCACAACCGCCAAGAAGGCCAAAGGATTGGTGGGTCTAGACACCCGTCCGGCAAAACATGCGAAACAAGGTCGAGTACCACGCGGGGGAGGAGTAGGAGGCGGATGAGGAGGGGGAGTAGGTGAGGCAGGAGGAGGAGGCAGACGAGGAGGCGGATGAGAAGGGGGAGTAGGTGAGGCAGGAGGAGGAGGTGAACGAGGAGGCGGACGAGGAGGGGGAGTAGGTGAGGTAGGAGGAGGAGGCAGACGATGAGTACGTAAAGCAGCCCAGAGTAGAGCACCTATTTCTTCTCCTCGACCCTCTGATGCAGTGCTTCACCGTGCTCAGGAGGAGGAAACAAAGGATGGAGATGAGGCGTGTGAGGAGGAGGACAAGGAAGATTTTGTGGAGGAGGTGGTGGAGGAGGAGGAGGAGGAGGTGGTGGAGGACGACGCCGCCGAGAGGAGGCTGGTTGTTCGTCAGGTTTTTGAGGGTGGGGATGGACCCTCACGGGTGACAGAGCACCACGAGGTGAGCGGTTCGCAACCGAGCGGTTCGACTATCAGCACTACTTCCAGAGGGAAAGTGTGGCTGCGTGGTCCTTCAAAGCTTCCAAGACGTCAATATGTGCATAGAGATGTGTTGATTAAACCAATGGGAGATAAGTAAGTGGTTATCTCGACTCATCCCATATAAATTGTACCTTTTGTCATTTCCTCACATATAATATGACTTCACTCTTCGAAATGCAGAATCTTAGTAAAAGGTGGTGAGAGGCGTCTGCCACGGTCGCCGAGTGGCATCATTGGGGGTCTTTCTAGGTTAAATTATCCTGGACTGGTCACTTTGCCGAACGGTATCATTGAGCCAGCTTGGTCATGGGATCACTACAAACTTGCACCGGATTTCCTGGATATGCGTTAGAGGGTTTTTGATAACAGAGCCATGCGAGTGGTCAACGATTTCTGGGTAAGTCCTTTTAAACACCTAAATGTCAATACCAAAAGGTTTAAATTTGCCATAGTCATGATTTAACCCTTCTCACATGTATGCATGTTTGTAGGATTTCTATACATGCGTTGAGGGTCAGAAGGATCGTGCAAATGTGGTGGTTGAGAATATTGCCAAGAAACTAGTCCACGACATGCGCTATGAGGAGCGCGTCCGGTTAGTGGTCAAGTATCACAAGGACTATCTCAACCATAGGATTTCCAAATAGGAGGCTCGAGGGACAGATATTTCACGGGACAATTACTTCAAGGCAAGTGACGATGGATGCTTGCTATTTCCTACACTACGGCAAAATTAGAATCCTTACTAAGATGTATTTGTTTAATCTATAGGTGATTCCTCGGTGGTGCGCTGACAAACGTCCGTGCTGGGAGAAGATCGTCGAACGGTGGACAGATCCAGGGTGGCAGGATGATCACAAAGTAATATCTAAACGGCGTAAGTTGATGGGGGTCGAGGACACCGTCAAGGGAACCTCACCATCCCAGGTGTCGTCTCAAAACATGTAGGCAACCACATCCTTTTCTTTTCATCATGTTCTCTTTCATTTGTGAGCATTCCCTTGATTGTTTGGATCACATTCTTTTGTAGAAAGAAGACACTTGCAAGGATATCACTTACTTCGAGGCATGGACCATCAAACGTACCAAAGACGACAAGGACAAGGCCCCTCTCCACCCGGAGATGGACTGGATCAGCTCTAAAGCCCAGTCAGATGGAGAGAACTACACCAAAAAATTGAAGGAGACATACGGGCCTGACGCTGATCCTCACGTGCTATCGTTTGACCCTCTTGTGGCCATTGCCGCGGCAGACGGTAGACCGAATGGCCGGATGGCGGTTCACCTCGATTCTGTCATAACCTCCTCCCTTCCGAGAGTCAACACGCTCCGTGCTATGAGTACTGGCTCTACTCCTACCGTAGAGCGTCACGTACCACATTCCGTGAGCATTATTGACGATATTCAGGTCAGTGCTTCTTCATTGATCCTTCATGGTCCTTCTTCATTGATCCTTCTTCATTATTGAGGATATTTGCATTTCAACATGAATGACATTTGCATTGCCATATTGTAGATTCGACTGATTGACACCGAGAAAGAACGAGATGAAAACCGGGCCAAGCTGAAGGCACAAGATGATCTAGTGAAGTCTTTACAACATATGGTGGCCAATCTTTATTCCATGCAAGGCCAACCAGTGCTAGAGATGCCATCGACGCCAGAGTGGAACATTGTGAGTTTTGTTCAAACTATTTCTATCACCATTTTCGGCATTACCATATGCATTCATCTCACTATTGGGTCAATCCACCATAGCTCAACCCATCACAAGGGTCGAACAATGTTCCGGTAGTTCCACCTCAATTTTGTGGAGTTGGGGCAGCAAAGGGAATGATGCCTTCTAATGTTGATGTTATCACTCCGGTTGATGGACTTGGGGCAGCAAACGGAATGATGCCTTCTAATGTCGATGTTATCACTCCGATCTCCAAAATCGCGTGAACTTCATGTTATGTTTGAAACTGTCCCTTGTATGTTGAGAACTCTTGCATCTTGAGACTTGGAAACTTGTGGTCTATTGCTTTGATGCACTATTGCTTTTATGTGGAATGTTTTCAGAATCAATCATTGCTTCTTTTGTTCAATGATGCCTATATGTGACATGTTCTATGTGTGATGAACTATATGTTGCTGCTGTATATGTTTCGCTGTAGGAAAGAAACAGAAACAGGGAAAAAAGGCTCCTGGGCACACCATTGCCGAGGGCTGCTCTCGGCAATGACTGTGAAACTGGACCAGAACGCACCCTTTACCGAGAGGACTCTCGGTAAAGGATAATAACCTGTAGCCCTCCTGGCAACTTTACCGAGAGGCCTCTCAGTAAAGGATAATAACATGTAGCCCTCCTGGCAACTTTACCGAGAGGACTCTCGGTAACGAAAAAAGAATTGCCGACGGTGGCTCTCGGCAAAATATTTTCACGGCTTTTAGGAGAAGTGACCTGGCCCTCCCCTATTGGCTGAGTTTGCCGGGAGTCACACTCGGCAAACATAGTGTTTGCCGACAGCGGCGCTCGGCAAAGTTGGCCCTCTTTGCCAAGAATGGCGCTCGGCAAAGATGGCCATCGGCCTGTCGGCACGGCCCCACGTGTCAGGAGATGACACGTGTCAGCCACCTACTGGCTGTATTTGCCGAGCGCTGCGCTCGGCAAAGATGGCCCTCAGCCTGTTCGCCTGGTCCCACGTGTCAGGAGCTGACACGTGTCAGCCACCTATTGGTTGTCTTTGCCGAGCATGGCTCTCGGCAAAGATGGCCCTCGGCCTATTCGCCTGGTCCCATGTGTCAGGAACTGACACGCGTCAGCCATCTATTGGCTGACTTTGCCGAGCGTGGCGCTCGGCAAAGATGGAACTCGGCCTGTTCGCCTGGTCCCACGTGTCAGGAGCTGACATGTGTCAGCCACCTATTGGGTGACTTTGCGGAGAGTGGCGCTCGGCAAAGATGGACCTCGGCCTGTTCGCCTGGTCCCACATGTCAGGTGCTGACACGTGTCAGCCACCTATTGGCTGTCTTTGCCGAGCGTGGCGCTCGGCAAAGATGGCCCTCAGCCTGCTCCCCCTGGCCCCACGTGTCAGGAACCGTCGTCACCATCTGCTATCCGTTAGCTACTTTATTTTGCCGTGTGGTACTATTTGACTCTCGGCAAAGTCTTTGCCGAGTGCTCGTGTTTTGGCTCTCGGCAAACTCCTGTTTGCCGAAGAGGTGTACGCCAGGTGGCTTTTGCCGAGGGTGACACTCGGCAAAGGCTTTGCCGGCGGTTTTCGGCCCTTTGCCAAGTGTCCATGGCACTCGGCGTACCACAGGATTCCAGTAGTGATGGGTCCAGCAATGCTACATTCACGGACTAATAGGGGGGTTTACGGAGTGTTTGCGACTTGTTAGATGTTGATTGGATTAAGGGAGAGGAAGGGGCCCCACCCACCTGAAAATC
>NC_041391.1:30794497-30797398 GCF_002162155.2 Triticum dicoccoides
TTAGAAGGAAGGGCCCGTAATGAGCCCGTGTGTTTAGCATTTTTGTTATGGGATCGAGGGAGTACTATGTTATATTGATCTCTCCACCAATGGGCCACTAGTGCAGAACCGGCATTTAGTGCCGGTTCGGCAACCGGCACTAAAGTGTGGGGACTAAAGCCCCCCCCCCCTTTTAGTACCGGTTCATCACGAACCGGCGCTAAAGTGCCACCACGTGGCACGAGCCAGGCCCGGGTACATGTAGGACATTAGTACCGGTTGGTAACACCAACCGGTACTAAATGTTTGGGTGCTTGTTAAAAAACACTCCTTTAATTTTGTGTTTTCAATTTAATTTAGTGATTGTTTTACATTATAATGAGTTGTTAAATCATTAGGTGAAAGTACCGCATATTAGTTTCGACTGGATGCATTTCTATAGCTATATATATACTAGCTAAGTGATCAAGAGTATATGCCATATATCCATATTATACTTGATCACCTAATTAGGTGATCAAGTATAATATATATGGATATGGCATATACTTGATTACCGTTATCTAATCACCACCAACACTAGCTTAAAGAAGAAACATTCACTTGTACCAGAAGCAAAAATATCATCGAGTTCAACTTGATGGTCATGATATTATAAGCGTTCATAACACCACAAAAGTGAATCACTCTTTGAGATTAAGTTCAGGACGAAGAACACGGACTTGAGAGGACAAGTACTAAGAGCATGAAACTAGCTAAATCACTCCTGCTGCTCTCTCTCAGGTAAAATAGCATAGAACATGTATAGCTCTCCTGATTCATCATACTGGAGCATGCAGATGATCCTGTCTCCTAATCGTGGGTTGCGCTTCTCATTGCTGCCCCTAGTACTTCTCTGCGATCGTTAACAATTTTCCTCCAATCTTTCACTATTAAGCATTCATCACTTCTAGAAATCCTGAATGCACGCATGTGCAATGTAGGATATCTTGGCCGTAAGCTAACAATTGGCATGCGACCTTTAGTCTCAATCTCCTGAGGCACAACTGTCATCGGGAGTCCCTGTTGAAGAACATCGTATAGTACTTAATTAATATACTTAGCAATGAAAGCTTAGCAAAAAAATTATGTATGCAAAAGATGCACTGAGGATAAATAGTAAAAATCTTACCATCATTCCTAAATAGATGTGACCATAGTTCAATACGATCACTATTGGTCGCACATTTTGAGTACTAACATTTCTGAGTGCTGGAAGAAAATTTGTCTTGACAGTATGAAGATCCTCAAGCCATAAAACATAATGACTTATCTCCTCGCAGTTTAGTTCAGCTCCGGGACAGTAGTAGGTCCTGTCTACCAAGCGCCGGACATGTTTGCTTGAATGGAAATAAGCTGTCAATAGAAATTAGTTGTCAATTATTTTTGAATAAGCAATATCAAAGACAAAAATATAGTTGAGAAGAACTCACATAATGGTAGAACTGGAGGCGTCTTCACATCGACCCAGATGTCTCTATTACCTTCAATAACATCTTCCAGACGAATATCAAAGGTGATAACCATATCAGGCTCAAATGCATAAGCCTTGCATAGTGCTTGCCAATTTTTGCCTTCAAAATAGGTGTACGTGTTTGCATTGTATACTTTGACGTTGAAAGTATAACCATGCTCAGTTTTCAGGTAAACTCTCTTTACCTCCATAGTTTCCATAGTATTGAAACCTATCTTATCCAAGACAAAAATTCTTGCATGGCAGGGGATGCGCTACTAGAATAGTGAATATTAAAAATTATAAGTTGAAGCAAATGAAGCATATATAAGTCATGCTTAATTACGAACACATACTTGTCGTTGTGACTTACTGTATCGAATTCGAAGGTCTCATCCAGGTTGATGCTGAATCGCCTATCATCAACAAGGAAATTTATGTCGCATAGGCCGCGCTGGTCTTCACAGTATTCGCACATAATAAACTCTTTTTCGTCATCAGACGACATTTCCTATGTTCATATAGGCGAAACATTAAACACTTAATAATTCAATTAATTCAACTAATTCAACTAGTTCTATTAATTCAACTAGTTCTGTTAATTCAACTAAGCATTTACTAAAAATAAACTAGTTATATTAATTCAACTAGTTCAAATAATCTCATATACCTAAATTTTATTATTAAAAATAAACTAGTTATATTAATTCAACTAGTTCAACTAAACATTTACTAAAAATAAACTAGTTATATTAATTCAACTAGTTCAAATAATCTCATATACCTAAATTTTCTTACTAAAAATAAACTAGTTATATTAATTCAACTAGTTCAACTAATCGTTTACTAAAATAAACTAGTTATATTAATTCAACTAGTTCAAATAATCTCATATACCTAAATTTTCTTACTAAAAATAAACTAGTTATATTAATTCAACTAGTTCAACTAAGCATTTACTAAAAACAAACTAGTTATATTAATTCAACTAGTTCAAATAATCTCATATACCTAAATTTTCTTACTAAAAATAAATTAGTTATATTAATTCAACTAGTTCAACTAAGCATTTACTAAAAATAAACTAGTTATATTAATTCAACTAGTTCAAATATTCTCATATACCTAAATTTTCTTACTAAAAATAAACTAGTTCTAATTCATCTAACATTAACATTTTAACATTCTTATCTACCAAATTTATCTAACATCAATCTAAACAATAGAAAACAGAAAATAAGTAAAAAAAATATGTGTGTGTATAGTACTGTGTGTGTATGTACGTGTACGTACATGTGTGTGTATAGTGTGTGTGTGTGTGTATGTTTGTGTATGTGTGTGTGTGTGGGTACGAGCGGGCGTACGGGCGGCGGGGGCGGCGCGGGCGGCGTGGGCTGCAGGGGGCGGCGATGACGGGCGGCGGGGGCGGC
>NC_041391.1:30797864-30809777 GCF_002162155.2 Triticum dicoccoides
GAGGACGGCGACGACGGGCGGTGGGGGCGGCGAGAGCGGCAGGGATGGCGACGAAGGACGGCGATCGAGGGCGGCGGGGGCGACGGCGCGGCGGCGGCGACGATAGATGTCGCGCAAGAAGTGGAGAAGAAGTGTCGACGGAACTGATTTTTCGTAAGTGTCATATATATATGAGGGGCCTTTAGTACAGGTTGGAGCCAGGCCAATTTTGGCCAGGCCAAGCGGCGGGAAACGATGGCCTTTAGTACCGGTTGATGGCTCCAACCGGTACTAAAGGACAACCCTTTAGTACCGGTTGGAGCCACCAACCGGTACTAATGGTCGTGCGCTGCCACCCCCGTGCATTATGTTTGGTCCCACCTCGCCGAGCGAAGGGCAGCTGCACTGGTTTATAAACCCAGCCGCGGCTGCTCTTTCGAACTCCTCTATGTAGCAGGCTTCTGGGCCTAACTAGGGCGCGCTGCCCTGTGAGCCTGCCGGCCCTACTGGGCCTGAATTTGCACACCCTAGGTCTGGCAGGCCCACCGGGCAGCGCCCTAACTATTTTTTATATAGTTTCCAACTATGTTTTATATAGTTTTTTCCTTTTATGCATTATTTATTTTTGAGTAATTTTTTTATGTAGTATTTTCTTTTCTGCTTTATTTTTTTCTTCTATTTATTTCTGAGTAGTTTTTTTTGCTGTATTTAGTTTCTTTATGAATATTTTTGCTTTATATAGTTTTTTCTTTTCTGCATTATTTATTTCTTCTATTTATTTTTGAGTAATTTTTTATATATTATTTTCTTTTCTGCTTTATTTTTTCTTCTATTTATTTCTAAGTAGTTTTTTTTGCTGTATTTAGTTTCTTTATGAATATTTTTGCTTTAGTTGTTTCGGATGCTGCATAATGCTTCATTTTGGACTGATTTTCAATTTCACGGTCATTTCAGTTTCAGAATGTGTTGGAAATTGATGACGTCGCAGGGGATTGAGGGGGAGACCGAGTGAGTGTAGAGAGTGAGGGCGTAAACATGTAAAAATACACATAAAAATACATTAATTATCAATGATCTTTTTGTGTACAATCTGAATTGTCAATATGAGTCCTCAACGGTTTAGAAACCGGTGAAGACTCATATTGAGTCCACAAATTATGTACACATACTCATATTGAACTTGACATACCAACGCCCATCATCGAACTCCAGATCTGGCACCCCCACACGACTAAGATGCCGGAGGAGAAAACCATACCTGACATCCACGAACCACGAACCCAGCACAGGATCCACCATCTTCCAAATACCGCAGATGCAGACCACAATCTGCATTCGCTACTGGACTACCTCCCAAGCTCCGCGCGGGCGCTGGAGCAAACGCAGTCGCAACGGCGAAGCCCGAGGAAACAAGTCCACCGAAGTCAACGGCGGAGGGGAGCCACCGGAGGCCGGCGGCGGAAGCTAGTCCGCTAGCGCTAGAAGCTAGATCGCCTTTTTATTTCTTCACGAGAAAGAAAAGTGAATAGTTCACGCACCCCCATGGTGCAAGTTGCCCACGTAATGCTTGTGATACTTTGAGAAGTAATGTATTTGAATTATGCATCTGAACGCAGAAAAAATACATTGATCAGTACCGCCTTTCAGCCAAAACGCGCTACTGCTACAGAGAAGTACATAAAAAATACATTGATCATCAATGATATTTTTGTATAGAATCTAAATTGTCAATAGGAATCTACCCCGATTTAAGAACCGGCGAAGACTCCTATTGCAGCCACAGATCCTACACATAGAGTTCAATGAAAACCAAATGCTTGTTATAGTTTGAGAAAGTAACATATTTAAGGTGGTAAAAATCTTGCTAGGGGAGCGAGATGGTACTAAAAATAGACCTGCAACCACCTTTGTACTACCGGTTCGTGCCACGAACCGGTACTAAAGATGCTGGTGGCCGGCCAACACCTTTAGTACCGGTTTGTAGCACGAACTGATACTAAAGAGTCGCATTAAACCGGTACTAAAGATCTCCTCCCGCCTAGTCATTTGAACCGGCACTAATGGACACATTAGTGCTGGCTCAAATGCAAACCAGTACTAATGTATCTCAGATTTGACCCTTTTTCTACTAGTGGGCCCAACGGCTCATTGGGCCCTTGACCCACGCCCTGATCGGGGCGTCCAGCCCAAGTAAGGCTGGTGGGCCCCTATCGCGTAGTGCTATAAAGAGGAGGTGGGGACCAGGGGCACACCATACGAGGTTCGTCACCGCCACTGTTTCCCCACTCCGAACCCTATCCGATCCAGAGGGAGGCACTGAAACGACGGGAAGCTCCACTGCCGCCACTCACGCACTCTCTGCCATCACCGCCGTAGCCATCTACCATGGCCAACGGCGGGAGCTCCTCGGGCCAAGAAAAAGGTAATACCTATCACCACTGTTGCCGGAATCCTACCCTAAGCGATCCAAAGCTATCTATCAATGATATCAGCCAGAGATTGGTTTAGGATTTTCGGTACAGAAAAGAAAAGAAAATCCCCTCCCCCCAAGAACCCTAACCCCAAAATGAAAAGGAGGGGAAAAGAACGGCAGAGAAAAAGTGCGTCGCCGGAAGGCCGCGCCGTTCCTCTCGATTCGGACGCGCATCGGCAAGCCGAGGCGTCGGACGAAGAACCACCGGAGCTAGCTCAACGGCTTGCCGGAAAAGAAAAGTAAAAGACAAAAAAATGGCCAGCACCGCGGTCAAGTCCCTCGACGGCGGCGCGCTCACCACTCAGGGAGGACGCGCGACCGGCGAGGAGGATGGCCACGGCGCGATCTGGCCGCGCTCCCCTTACTCTCGCTGAAAAGGAAAGGGATAGCCCCGCCGAGCCTCTCTGTTTTCCTCTCTCTCGCAGAAATGAAGTGGGGAGGGGGAAGTGGATGGCTCGGCATGGGTCAGGCCACAGCTCGCCGCTCCGCCCTGGCTCGCAGCGCCGGCGTGGCTTGAGGAGCCGGATCCGGGTGTTGCGGGCGAGAGAGGAGCGAGAGGGCGAGAGAGGTGCGGTGGCTGGAAAGCGAATGGGATGAAGGAACCAGAGGCACGCACGGTGCGGTGGCGCTCGTCGCCGGCGGCCGGCCTGGTGTCGTGGCATGGTGGCCTGACTCGGCTGGGACAGAGAGCGAGAAGGATCCGAGTGGCGTGGTGGGGAAAATGACTAGGGTTTTGACCCGAGCAGTGCAGTGGGCGTTTTTGCTCGACAGAAAAGAGCGGCCGGCCATCGGATCGCATTGCACGGCCGCGATTAACCCTAGCGCGCCGGACTGGGCCTTCGGGCCAAAAGTGGAGGGCGGCAGCAGCCGCGCGAGCGCCCCGACCGGGTCATGGGCCGTTTACGGCTATAGGGAGGGCGCAGAGCTGGCAGACCAGACCAACTGGCCTTGGGCTACGCCAGCTGCCGCGCGCAGTAAAAACCGCGGGCCAGGCATGGGCCAAGCCGAGTTTTCGTTTTTTTAATAGTTGTTTGTCCAATTTTTTATATAGTTTTTCTATTCAAATTTAATCAAAAGAAAGTTTGTTTAGAAAATAGAAAAGTAAACAGAAAAAGTTTCTGAAAATGAAAATATAAAATTTTCAAAAAAAGAAATGTTCATGAATTTATAAAGAAAATAATAGAATTCATGAATTTTTCTTCACGTTTTTCGCTGCGTAAATAATTAATAGTGCTCTTTTACAAAGAAAGTAAAAGTTTTATCCTCCAATTAAATTGGAACCAACAGGAAAATTTAATTGGAAGAACGGTTTTTGAAAGAAGTTTTTTCACTTGTGGGTGAAATCAGATTCAGATAGCTTCTGCTATGACAGTAGAAAGATATTTGATTAAAGTTTAATTATGGTATTGTTATTTTCTGACCAACGTTGAAGATGACAATATTATAATTCAATGAGTCTTATAGTTAAAAGTTCAAACCTCTGATAAATTTTGTATCAATGACCAATTTTCAGAGAATTTGATAAAGATTGAGAAATGTATATTGCTAGTTTTCCGCGGCAATAAAGTTGATAATGATAATTATTTTCTTAGCAAAGTTACTTAATAGAAATTTTATCATCACGTTATTTATGAGTTATATGCGTTTTTCCATTTCTGCCCAACGGTGATGTGGAATTAATGTAAAAAGGTGATGTTATATTCTAGTTCTGCCACAACGGTGATTTAGAATATAAAAGAAAGTTTAAAAGGTTTAATGTGCATATTTTTTTAACCAGACCAACATAGGGTTATTTTTCTGTTCATTGTTGTTGATTATTGGCTAAGTTTTCTCAGACTAAAAGTTTTCCATGCCTTCATTCGTGAAAGCGAATGGTTGGGTACTTGTGACCCGAAAGATGACCAAGAAAGGTCATAACGTGAGGGAGTATTTTCTCTCTAAAGAATGGCCTCAAAAGAAAATAGATAGATCATTGAGAGTCTTGGTTGACAATGTCTTTCATGTACTCTTTATGAAGAAGATTTTTTCAATCAACACGATTTGAGTTGAAACAAGCAACATATGTGTTTAATTTGACCAGCAAAGATGCCGTCGAACTCGGTGATGATGGCGTCGAGGAAGTCGCGACCGCTGCATGATTTCAGGGCTGGTCCGTCCGGTCCTGCAATGCCGCGCCAGCACACCCGATGGCCCCTCCGCCAGAACGTCATGGAGAGGGCGCGGAAATCCCACAGGATCGGTCCAAGCGTCGCAAGCCACTGCGTGCCCAAGACGACGTCGTAGCCCGCGAGCAGCAAGGCGAGGAAATCCTCCGAGAACGCCTCTTGGTGGATGCGGAAGGACACGGCGCGGTATGCGCCCTGGCACGGAACGCGCTCGACGTTGGCCACCGTGACGCGCATCTTCTCAGTGGTGGGGGATGGAAGTGTAGCACGAGCGGCCGCCTCCTCGGCGATGAAGTTGTGGGTGGAGCCTGAGTCGATCAGGGCGAGGAGGGAGACACCCCCAAGGGTGATATGCATGTGCATGGTCTCGCTCGTGCGCACGTCGGAGATTGCATGGAGCGAGATCTGAGGGCCGGCCGGCGAGGCATCAGCGGTGGCGGAGGCCGTGTCGTCGTCCGGCGCCAGGTCGAGGAGAAAGATGCGCTGGCACACGCGGTTGTGGCCCCTGCCAAACTTCTCATTACAATTGAAGCATAGGCCCAGGCGACGGCGTTCCTCCATCTCCGCCTGTGACAGGCGTTTGATTTGGTGCCCTTCCGGCAGACTGGGGGCATGCTGGGGTGCGGCTGGTGGAGCCGGGGTGGGGGGCGCGCGGCGTGGTACGGGCGCTGGCAGGATGCCCTTTTGCTGAAAATGCACCGGTGGCGCGGAGACGAGCGCGCACTGGTCGCGCAGCTCCAATTTGCGGGCGAGGCTCATGGCGACGGCGAGGGACTGCGGGTTGTGGATTTCCACGTCAAGGCTGAGGGGTGGCTGGAGTCCCGCGGTGAAGATCTGAACCTTCTGTGTCTCGGATAAGATGCCTGCCCGGGGAAGGAGCGCCTCAAACCGCTCCTGGAAGTCGACGACGGACGTCGTGCGCTTGCACGCCATTAGTTCACCCAGCGGGTTAGCGCGCAGAGGTGGCCCGAAGCGGAGATTGAGCAGCTCGGTGAAGCGGCGCCACGGAGGCGTGCCCTCGTCGCGCTGGACCTGCATATACCACAGTTGGGAAGTACCCTCGAGATTGTATGACGCCATCCACACTTTCTCCTCCTCGGCGATCCGTTGTTGATGGAAGAAGGACTCGCATCTGTTGATGAATGCGAGAGGATCGGACTTGCCGTCGAACTTGGGGAAGTCCATCTTTTGAAACCGGGGCGGTCGATCATTGTGGTGCTGCCCATCGTGGGCTCCGTCAGCGCTCGACGAGGAGGCGGACTTGTCCTTCTGGAGTGCGGCGACGGACGTCTGCAGGGACGCCGCCGTTGCAGTCAGGGCCTCGATCATCTTGGCCAGGTCAGCGGTGGTTGGTTCTGCCATGCCGGAAGTGACCGAGGCGGCAGAGGATGGTGGCGATGGAGGTGTGCTTGGCGCGGACGCATGGGTGGAGGCGGGCTGCGGATGGAGCGCGGACGAGGAAGAGGATCGCCTGGAACCCGATACCAAGTTGTCAAGGACATCGGTGCCCAAGACAGCAGGACCTCGACTACGTAGTTCGTAGTCTCGGTTGATAGGAGCGCTAGGGTTTTTGCCTAACTGCTCAATGGTGCAGGAGAAGAGATTAGAAATAGAGGAAGAGGTAGGAGATAATGATTTCTTACTTGCGTCAAAGGGTGCAGATTACAGGATTTATAATGGCCTTATGGGCTTCTAACAAACTAGGAAACTAACTACTCCTGGACTCTAGGAACCAACGTAGAATCAGAACAAATTAGAAAACTAACTACTCCAGGACTCGTAGGATCAGGACTCCTTGCCCCGATCATGCCTCGCCAGCTGTGGCCGCCGGCTGCTGCTCCTGGGCGCGCGACCCGCGCCTGTACGCAGCGCCCCACATGACAGAAAAAGGAGGAGGAAAATAAATAAATTCTAGAACGGGCGCAGACAGTGAGTGTAATATCAACATGGCAGCAAATAGCTGCCATAGATCACAAATTAAGTAGAGATGCAGTTGCTGGTGACCACCACTTTGCAAGCCAGATAGTGCCAAGAGGATAGATCAAATATTGTCGAATTATTATCACCAGTCTGGTCATTTTCCACTCCAGTTATTTGTGTGGAATTATGCGTGGAAAGAGACGAGGGCGTACCAACCATGTTTGGATTGGATGCCAGAGGGTTGGTGAGTTGAGTGTTGTCGATAAGGCGGCACAAAAGCGAAAAGACAACTGCACCAGATTAACGTTTCATCTGTTTCTCCGCCCTCTTCAGCTCCAGACTGCATCACGCATGGCAGCTCCGACGGCGCGGCCGCCGCCGAAGACCGTCCTGAGGGTGGCGGCGATCTCCGGCTCGCTGCGCAGGGCGTCGGCCAACACCGGCCTCATCCGCGCCGGTAAGTCCCTTGCGCCAAGGTGTCCTTCCTATTTACTGCCTGTTTGTGTGGCTGATGATGACTTGGGAGCACCGTGTGCGTGTGTGAAGCCAGCTGCGGAGATTTGCAGGGAGTCCATCCCGGGCCTGCACATCGACCACGTCGACATCTCGGAGCTGCCGCTGCTCAACACCGACCTCGAGGCCGGCGGCCGGTTCCCGCCGGCCGTCGAGGCGTTCCGCGACAAGGTCCGCGCGGCCGATTGCTTCCTCTTCGCCTCGCCCGAGTACAACTACTCCATTTCAGGTGCCCGATTAATTCTCCTGACTGCCACTCCGCCGGAATCCTTCCATCCTTCCTTCATTCTCTAACTGCATATATGCTTTCTGCGGCTCTCCTCCCTACCTACCAGGGCCTCTGAAGAACGCGCTGGACTGGGGATCACGGCCGCCCAACTGCTGGGCCGACCGAGCCGCGGCGATGCTGAGCGCGTCGGGCGGCTCCGGCGGCAGCCGGTCGCAGTACCACATCCGGCAGGTCGGGGTGTTTCTTGACATCCACTTCATCAACAGGCCGGAGGTCTTCACCAAGGCACACCTGCCCCCGAGAAAGTTCGACGCGGACGGCAACCTCATCGACTCGGAGACCAAGGAGCAGGTCAGGAAGATGCTCCTCTCGCTGCAAGCCTTCGCACTCAGGCTCCAGGGTGCAGACTCTGTCTGAACAGGGGAACTGATGCCTGAATTTGTTTCTTCAGACGAACGGTGGTGCTCTGCTCATTAGATGGACTGAGCAGATCGTCACAAACTCCAAATGCGAAAGCCATATACTGGTTGATGCTCCATGATATCTGGAATAATTCTTCATCTGCGACTGAACATTCCGGTGGCACAGTAATGCAAATCTATTTTTATTATCTTGCCCCTTGGTAATTTTGTTAAGTAACTATGCCCGCTCAAAATGGAGCGCCCTCCTTCACTCGCTCCGTGGAGCCCTCTCCTCGCCCAAAATGTATTTTAATTAAAAAAATCTGAACATCTTTTAATTTAACATACTTTTTCAAATAATAAACGTTAGCCGTTTTTTCTGAGCTAGCACTGAGGCGAGCGGAAAAAAAATAAACGAGCGAGTGGAGCCGACTTGAATCTTGAGCAAGCTAGGGCTTCATAGACCACATTATAAAAATAACTTCATCCTTTCAACATTGAACATGAGCTTTCAAGGGGCTCACACAACGAATACCGACAGACACTGATGTCGAAATGTGTAAGAACACCACAATCATGCATCAAACAAGTCCACTCTCCTCTCAAAAGAAATACCGTCTTCAATCACTAGTAGAAAAACACCTAATAGTCCCAGTTCATAAGGGACTTTAGTCCCGGGTTACTAATACCTTCACCCATTAGTCCCGGTTCAAACACGAACCGGGACCAATGTGCCTCCACGTGGCCCTGTGCGCCGAGCCCAGTCAGGGGGCCTTTGGTCCTTTTTTAGAAAAGTGGCTGCTTTAGGGGTTTTGGGGGTTATTTTTAGGTTTTTATTAGCTAGCTAATAGAGAGAAGTGTCCTCTCTTATATCTTCGTCCTTGGTTTACAAACGCTGCTGCTATATATGTTCATTTCACCCGCTGATATAATAACTCATGCATGCTCGCATCATACATCATTATATATAATAACAAGTCCTACTAATCATGCATCATCATACAACTTCTACTCGTTATTAATAATAAGTCATACAATCATCATTCTCATAGTCATCGAACCCAACCCTACATAATTGTTCTTAATTAGCACATGATCATCAGTATCAGGTAGAACATGACCTAAACACCCTTAAGGTAAAATAGCATAAAATAATATAGACCCTAACTCTCCATTATGAAGAATGGCGATCATCCTGTCTCCAATTCTTGCCCTCCGCTGATTGTTGCTTCCAAGAAGCTCCTTACGACTGTCCATACATTTTTTCCATTATTTGATTGTCATGTCTCCACTTCTTTTAGAAACCCGGTATGGACAGTTCAGATTCGTAGGAAGACCTGATTGTATGTTCAAAACATGAAGGCTACCGTGTGTATACATCAGATGAGGCACACAATCATTCGGTATTATCTGTTGAAAAACATAGTAATAACTTCGTAGTTAGCAATGATGTACTAGTTTTAGAAGTGTGCAAAAAGATGCACGGATGTCTTTTTATTCTACATAGTAAAAAATCTTACCAGGGTATCTCCATGGTAGTTAGCATAGTTCAACACATGCACTAGTGGCACGTATTGACCATAATGTTGAGGAGTTTGATTGTAGATATTGTAATTCTCAAGATCAGTACAAAATGCGACCAGATGATTTTTCTCCTGATAAGTTAATTCGGAGCCTTCGGTGTAGTAGGTTCTGTCTACCATCTTCCGCACATTCTTTGAAGAATGAAAATAAGCTGTCAATGGAAATAAGTTGTCAAATATTTTAAAATAAACAATATAAATTACTTAATAACTATATTAAGCTCACATGGGGGAAGAATTGGAGGTGTATCCACAAGGACAAAAATCGAAGGTCTCTCTTGCGCGATTGTAGGGATCACCAAGATCCATGGTGACAAGCATACCCTCATCAAAACCATACATCTTTCAAAGTGCTTCCCAGTTTTTGCAACCAAAATGGGTTACACTCTGAGCATTGTACAGCTTTACTTGAAAATCCACACCTTGATGGGTACTTAGGATAATTTTTTTTGGTTTCCATACTTTCATGGTCTTCAAAACCCATCCTCTCCAAGACATAGCGTCTTCCAAAGCATGGGATAAGCTAGTCGAATTGGAAAAGATGAAAAATACACGTTAAAATAGTTAAAGTCGTGCTTAATTACGAAAAAAACTATTGTCGTCGTTGCGTACCGTATGAACATCGAAGGTCTCCTCGAGCTTAATGCTGAAGCGCCGATCTTCGTCCAGCTCAATGAAGCTGTCGCACATACCTCGGTCGTCGTGGCACCAGTCGCACTCCCCCGGATGGTTTTCATCGTCCGAGTACAACATTTCCGGCCTAAGTTCATAATTCAAATATTAAATATATGTACTAAAAAACCTAAATTAGATCATTATTATTAATCACGGGTTGACTATCGGTGATGGTATGTAGCTCCTCCTTTCATTCCCGAGTGCGTTATTACAACAAATTGTCTAGCACACGGGAATAAAGGAGAAGTTACCCCCACGACGGCCTGGATGATGGAGGGGGCTCCTAGATTTCTGCATGGAGAGTGCTCTTCAATTTTAGCATTCAAAGTAGGAGTACTTTTCCAATATGAGCATTCAGTAAGCAAAACCAAATCGTAAAATAAAGTAGTATTCAAATTAGCATGCATCCAATTATAACCAAAAGTACATCATCTCTTGTGTCCGTACATGGTCGAATACTCCTCGAATACTATCATACATATAGCATCGCTAATTAATACAGCTAGAACCGTAGCGCCCGACGGGTATCGTCGTGGGCGGTGAACCATGTAGCGACGGACGTGCTCGTCCTCCTCGCTGACACGGTGACGTACCACCTCCGTGGTGTCCGGAAGCCTCGGCACCGTCACTGGCCCACGCGATCGCCACCAAACAAGGATCGGGTCAACAACGGGCTGCCTCCTCACCAACCTACGTCCCCCAGAAGGTAGCATCTCCCAATACCAGCCCGGCGGAGCCCAGTCCCGAACATGGCCCTGATCAAGAAGGCCTCCACCGCCGAGTCGACGACGACGAGGATGCGGGATAGGCATCGCCGACGTCAATGCGGGAACTACATACTTCTATATATAGTTAAATAAAGTAGTTTTATTAATTAAATCAACCTCTCTAGTTCAACTACTAAGCACTTACTATAAATAAATAAAGTAGCACTTACTACAAACTACTTCTATATATAGTTAAATAAAGTAGCACTTACTACAAACTACTTCTATATATAGTTAAATAAAATAGTTCTATTAATTAAATCAACTATACAAACTATACTAAGCACTTACTATAAATAAATAAAGTAGCGAAAACTCAAAACGGTGCCCGGGCTCATCTGCTCCCTCTCAGCAAAAAATTCAAAACAAATACTAGAAAAATTCAAAAAATTCCAAATTTTTTTGTGGTGGTAGATAATTTGACGTGTGAGGTGCGCCCCAAAATTCAACCTATTTGGACATCTGAGAAGCTCTCGGAAAAAAAGACAAATCGGGTCAAAACAGTGTGTGAACAGTGAACATTTTTATAGACCCTGATTTTGTCTTTTTTGCCGAGAGCTGCTCAGATGCCCAAATGAGGTGAATTTTGGGGCGCACCTCACGCGTCAAATTATCTACCACCATAAAAAAATTGGAATTTTTTGAATTTTTCTAGTATTTTTATTGAATTTTTTTCTAAGCACGGGTGCAGATGAGCCCGGGTGCAGACAAAGTAGCACTTACTATATAATACTTATTAAAAATAAACTAGTATTTTCCTAACTAACTAATATTTTTCTAACTAATTATATTACCAAAAAAACTAAATAAAATAGTAATTATGTTTTTCTAACTAGCTAGTTCAATTATAGTACTTTTACTAACACAATCTAAATATGAGCAAATTAATTACACCAAAAAAATCTATTAACAGAAAAAAATCTAACACAATATGAACAAATTAATTACACCAAAAAAATCTATTAATAGAAAAAAAATCTAAGACAATATGAATAAATTAATTACACAATCTAAATTAACATACTATGAACTACATATCTAAATTACTACACATCTAATCTAACAAAAAAATCTATAAACTACAAAAAATCTAACAAAAATCATACAAAGTTGCTCACGGCGAGGTCGACGGCGACGGCTAGGTGCGGCAGGGCGGGTCGGGGCAGCGACGGCGTCGGGGCGGCAGGGCGGGGCGGGGCGGCGAGGTC
>NC_041391.1:30810347-30906108 GCF_002162155.2 Triticum dicoccoides
GACGGCGCGCGGCGTCGGGAGAGATCGAGGAGGAGGAGAGATCGAAGTGGGGATGTGGTTCTCAAATTTTCTTTATATAGCAAAGGCTTTGGTCCCGGTTGGTGGCTCCAACCGGGACTAATGCATCCTTTAGTCCCGGTTGGTGCTACCAACCGGGACCAACGACCTCTTTTCAGCAGCCCAAAGGGCGGGAAGCAGAGGGTTTTGGTCCCGATTGGTGCCACCAACCGGGACTAAAGGGTGGGCATTGGTCCCGGTTGGAGCCGCCAACCGGGACCAATGGTCGTGTGTTGGCACGGTGCGTCATGAAAGTTTAGTCCCACCTCGCTAGCTGAGAGGGGCGCGCAGTGGTTTATAAGCCACACTGTCGCACCCCTCTCGAACTCCTCTCCACTGCAGGCTTACGGGTCTACTTACTACTGCTTTGTCTGATGGGCCTACTGGGCCACCTGCGGGCCTGAATCCTGGCCCATGGTGGGTTTCTAGTCGTATTCAGGCCGTGGCGGCCCAGTAGGAGGCACTTTTTTTCTTTACTTATTGTTGCTATTTTTATTTTTTTCCCAGATTTTTTGTTTTGTTTTCTGCATTATTTATTTTCTTTTGTTTTTTTGCTTTATTTTTGAATTCTTTTTGCTTTTAGTTTTAGAAAAATTATAAACTTTCTGTTAGTGTCATTAGTTCTCAAATTTGAAAACACTTTTTTTATTTTTTTTATTTGTTTCGTGCTTTATTTATTTTATTTTGTTTCTACTTACAACAAAATACTTATCGTTGCTATTTTTTTCCCTAGATTTTTTCTTTTGTTTTCTGCATTATTTATTTTCTTTTGTTTTTTAATTCTTTTTGCTTTTAGTTTTAGAAACAATATAAACTTTCTGTTAGTGCCATTAGTTTTCAAATTTGAATACACTTTTTTTGTTTTTTTTGCTTTATTTATTTTATTTTGTTTCTACTTACAACAAAATATTTATTATTTCTATTTTATTTTATTTTCCCGTTTTTTTGTTTTGTTTTCTGCATTATTTATTTTCTTTTGTTTTCTGCATTAAAGCATTTCAAATGAACTCTGAAAAATTTGAAAGTTGAAACTTGGCATGGTATCACGAGGGCTGAACCAGAAGACATTAAAGCATTATGTGTCGGGACTAAAGAGGGGCATTGGTCCCGGTTGTTGCCACCAACCGGTACCAATGGACCCGTCTAATTACTTATTTATTTTCTGCAGCTGTTTTTTAGTTGATTCTTTCTGCAGCTGTTTTTTAGTCCCACCTCGCCAAGCGAGAAGCACCCGCGGCTGTTTATAAGCCCTGAGTGCAGAGACGATGAAGAAGAGGCTCAGTGCTCACCTGCACGTTGGTTCGCTTCAAGCCTTGAGGAATAGGGTAGATTGCACGGAGCTATGTGCTGTGCAGTTTACACTGTTCCGAAAGGTTTGAAGCGAATTAACTAGCATTGCGCCTCTTTTTTATTTTTAATGACTTATTACCACACATAAATAAATAGAAAAAAAATAAATATAGCAGAAAAGAAAAAAAACTATATAAAAAACTACTCAGAAATAAATAGAAGAAAAAATAGTTGTGATTAACTTTACTAAAATCTTTTTTATTTTTAATGATGTGGTCCGACATGTAGAAAAGTCATGTCAGATTTGCTAAAGCACATCTAGATATGCTTGAAGTGTTTTGAGCATCACTGAAGTCTTTCTATTCCGTGTGAACTGAAGACTTATTACACTTGAAGACTGTGATTTTCCTGTCGGTTAGGCGTCTCGTTCTGAGCATCCAGGAGCCATTGTGGATTGCCGATGAACAAAGTCTGTGAAGGTTTAGAAGTCTACCTTGAAGACTTACCTGAGTGATTGGGCAAGATCTGCGGGTCTTAACCCAAGGGGAATAAGGTGAAAACATGGTCTATTGACTGTTCCATTTGAGGAGTTCTTCGAGTTCTTCAATCAAAAGGCCCTCGATAAATTAATGGTCTTTTGCTACTGCCTGTAAGTACTATTTCTGTCATTAAGTCTCTATATATAGCTCAGCTCTTTCATTGCATGTATTTATAATTAATTATCCTCAATATATATATTATGCAGATTGAAGATTATCGAGTGCAAAAAACAAGAAATTTATGATATTGGGTTCATTAACACAAATATCATAGATGTATTTCTGGTTGAAAAGAACATCAAAGAGGCCGAGGACAACTTGCTACAATCGTTGATCAAAAATCAAAACAAAGATACCATACTCTTTCCTTACAACGGCCCGTGAGTGTTATTGTCGTGTGCATATTCGGTTTCCCTTATTACTCAAGCGAGCTTATAGTAATATAATTGATGAGTTATGCATGCGTGCGCAGGTACCACTATATTCTTCTGGAGATTAAGCTTGAGCGTGGACTAGTAACCGTCTTAGACTCGAGACGGAAATATCCCAAATCCTATGCGGACATCACTGAAATGCTCAGCAAGTAAGTTCAATCGATCATTATCGCACCATATCGGCAACTTTTTGTTCATTTCTTGATATCTCAAGTAATAATAATAATTTTCTTTGTCTTGCAGGGTTTGGAAACAGTTCACCGCAGAAGCTCTGGGACTGCCGAAGGAGCTGACATATAAATGGCCGAAAGTAAGTACTACTGGCTAGCTAGTTGCGCGCATCTCCCGTTGATTCTATAGCTATACTTTCATCAATGCCATTTATAATGCTTCATTATCAGTTTGATTGACCTCTATTTCTCGTAAAGTGCTTGTGGCAGGAGGAAGGGAATGATTTCTGTGGATACTACGTGTGCGAGCTCATCCACACCGCGACTTTGAAAACAAGCGGGGCTACTCTCAAAGACAATATGAAGTGCGTAAGCAATAATATTCACAATTTCATTTTATTACACCATCATTTCTGTTGAGTTTCATTCATATATATGTATTAATTAACCTCCTTCTTCAAATTAGACGTGGCAGATGCGGAATGAACTCCTAGAACCAGATCGCATGAAAGCAATTCAAGAGGAATTGGCGGGATTCTTTCTTGACCACGTCATCAATAAAGCCGGAGAATACCATGTGGAAATTGATTTCAAATGCTAGGGGTTTGTAATTAAGAGATCTTATACATATTGTACATGTATGTAGCCAGTAGCGTCGGATACATGATACGAAAACTTGTTGTTCGACCAATCTCTCGGAGAAGGAGAGGTCGATCGATCACTTCTCTCGGTATGCATGATGAACTTCTGTACTGAATGGTTCTCTCGATCACTTATGTATATATAGTACGTAGCATCGACCAAGCACGGACATAAGAAAGGACACTTCTCTCTATTAATTAGCTAGCTAACACAATATATGAAACACCTAAATTAACCCCCCAAAACCCCCAACCTCCCCTCCTTTCAAAAAAAACAAAAACCCCAGCCAATGGAATGCTGACGCGTGGATGCCTTTTGGTCCCGGTTGGAGCCACCAACCGGGACCAAAGGCCACCTGACTGGGCTCGGCGCACAGGGCCACGTGGAGGCACATTGGTCCCGGTTCTGGTTTGAACCGGGACTAATGGGTGGAGGTATTAGTAACGGCCCATTAGTCCCGGTTCATGAACCGGGATTAAAGGCCCTTACAAACCGGGTCTATTAGGTGTTTTTCTACTAGTGGTGCTATTATTGAGAAAAGAGATTATGTTTGTACTTTGTAGTTCGGATCTCATGATCCTGGACCAGACGATGAGGATTCAAACAACGGACTCCCTTGCTAGATCTTGCTGTCAATGTGACCAGGAACAGTAAACCGTATCTCTACTTGTGCTAACAATTCCCATGGAGATGTCCGTAGACCGTAGTTCACTTTGGTGGCAAAGCTTTACCAAGAAGTTATAGTCATCATCTCCGAGATTTCTCGGCTCAATTGTAAAAAATGACCAAGGCCACTATGAAGTTTATTTTAGTTGACAAGTTTTCACCCTTTCTTATTTATGGAATATCCACCTCACTGTTTGTATGTAGTAATATATTTTGTTGTACCAGATTGTTTTCTCCACATGTCCATGGAGCGTTGGTTGTTTCTTAGGTTATTGATTTGTTTTGTACTCCTGGATTTAGCTAGGGATACTAACAATAGAAAAAATAATGTTGATGTCTACATGAAATATTTCTTCGCTGTTGTTGTGTATTCATATCTCCAAGCCATGGTTAATTGGTCAAATTGAAAGCCTAATATCAACTTGCAGATCAATTTGGAAAACTTCCCAAGGCCATTCTTTGCATTGTATACCCATTTTCGTTTAACCCATGATATATGCTAAAATGTTTTTTTAATTAATGATACATGCTAAACTGTTATTTTAACGCATGATATAAGCTAAAATGTTGCCCCATCACTGAATGCGAAAGGGAAAAATATGAAACACACGAAACATTATTTTCTGGCTTTCCGGCAATTAGGGTGAAGGGTGGCTTTCCGGCAATTAGGGTGAAGGGTTCCGCTCCTTTTTAGGGGGAATGTATCTGGTGCACCGGTGCTTGTGGTGCTACCGGTGCACTGCAAAATGTTTCAAAAGAAAAAACTGAAAAAGTCACATTGACACAAACACTAATGTAAGTTGTCACAAAATTTCATATCAACATTTGAAACATTGCAAGAGATAAAAAATGAAAATTCTGACATCAATGTGATATTGGGTCAAATCTAAAGCCCAACTTATTTTATGTACTGTTCAATGTCGAATTTGCTATTTTTGTACCTCGAGCAATGTTTTGGATTTTGATTTGAAATTTTGCGACAACATACAGCGATGTCGTCTGAATGCACTATTTTTTCAAAAAAAATTGAACATTTTAAAATGCGCAACGGGCATTCAGTAGCACCATAAGCACTTGTGCACTAGATACACCAGCTTTTAGGTGTTTTTCTTCAATCTTGTTTAGCGTTTATGTTTTGCTTAGAAGGATGAGCCCGCGCCGGCGCCCTGAAGATGGAATAAGATTCTTCCCCACTTGGGGCTAGCGTCTCCGTAGGGCATGTGGAGGTATGACTCTGGCGGATCTCGTGGGATACGGTCGGTGTTTCTTTTCGGTGGATCTGTTCTAATCCAGTCTTTGTTCGTCTGCATTCTCGTGTCTATAGGTTGGACCCTTTTGATTTACACTTTTCTTTCATCCGCGACGGGTGTTATTCTGATGCGCTGGCTCCTTAGGGCCTTAGCACGACGGCTTTTTGACTATTTAGTACAACAAGGTTTACTCCGCTCCAATGAGGGAGGGCGATGACAACAGCGTGCCTTCACTCGCTCCAGTGCTCGTAATTGTCATTAGGTGGTCTACCGATATGGGTGATTTTTTTTTACTTTTGGTGTTCTTTTGTATTGCCATGATGTAAAGAAAACCCGATGACCCCGCCAAAAAAAACTCGACGAGGGAAAAAAGACCAATAGCCTGTTAGGCTGACCTGTGGGCCATAGAACTGATTCTTTCTCACCTGCAAAAAAGTATAATAATAATAATTCTTTCTAATCACCGTCTCCTCCCGCTCAAGCGCCAATCCCCCACCAAAAACTTCCTTCCCCTCCCACCTCACCTCGGCTTCACCTCTCCCATCCCCACCGCCACCGCGCGCGCGATCTCTCCCTCCGGCGAGGGCTCCGGCACCGGCGATCCGCTCCGTCAGCCTCTCCTCCCATCGCCATCGCGCCCCCTGAGGTAAGGCTCGCTCGCCCGCGCGCTCCGATTCCTCCGCCCCCCCGCGCGCGCACGCAAGAACCCTCGCCGCCGCGGAGCCTAACCCTAGCTCGTCCCTCCTCCTCCGCCAGCTCCAGGTTCCCGCGAAGGAGCCCCCGACATCAAGCCGCAGCGCCGCCACCGCCGGGTCGCCCGCCGGCCTCGTCTCGCTCGTCGTCCCCTCCACCACCGATGCATCAGGAGGCACCTCTTACATGCCTTCCCCTCCCCTTGAGGCTTAATTTGGATTTGCCACCTGATTCATTGGGTAGGATTCGCCGATCCGATTCACCTTACACTTGGGGAGAAAGGCTTAGGGCATCTCCAGCCGCGCCCCCAACAGGCCCTCCCCAGGCGATTTTGCCGCGCCGGCGCCAAAAAAAGGCCCCAGTCGCGCCCCCAGAAGCCCGTTTTTCGCCGGCTCGGGCCAAAACTGGTGCCGGCGGACCAAGGCCGAGCCCGGCGCCCTGGGGGGCGCCTGGGGAGCCAGCACAAGCGAAAAAGGCGTAGGGGCCCGCCCTGGAAGCGACCCGAGGGCCTTTTCCCGCCGTTTCTTGACGCTTTTCCCTCGCATCTCTCCCGCTCGCTCGCCTCCCTCCCGCCATTCTCTCCCTTTCTCCCGCCAAACCCCCTCCCGCTCGCCGCGAAGAAGCACGCCATGCCGCCGAGGAAGTATGCCATGCCGCGCGCGGCGGCAACCGCGACTGGCGCCGTGGCCCAGCCGAAGCAGAGGAAGTCGAGGGCACCACCATCGAAGCCACCGGGCCTGTCGAACGCCGAGTGGAGGGTGGAAGTTCAGCGGCGCGAAGCAGTCACCGCCGACAGGCGGAACAGGGCCATAGCCAAGAAGGCCCGCGACAACGCGGCGCGTGCGGCGGCGTCTTGCTCATCGGTCGACCAGGCGGGGATGAATCCACCCGTCGTCAACCACGCCCAGTACGTGCCCTGGGGACAGCAAGGCGCCGGATCTCCATGGGGTTCATCGTCGCCCGGCTACGCCGACGGCGACGCGCACGGTGGGTTCAACCCAAACGTGACCTTCCCTCATGGTCACCCCGCTACGCGCATGCCCTCGCCCGCCTTCGTCGGCGTGCAGTACCCTCCATACAACTACTCGCCGCCCGCCTCCTACGCGTCCACACCGACGCCCCATCTCTACCGCGGACTGCTGCCCTTCTCGCACCTCGGCGATGCCGATGACACGGGAGCCGAGATGGACGACATCATCGCGACAGGATCGACCGCGGCCGCCGAGTCTCCCGGGTTCTCCACCCAGGACGAGGTAGTGGACCTCAACGGCGACATGGAGGCCGAGCTCGGCTACGTCTACGGCGACGACGCGCAGGAACCCGAGGAGGAGGAGGAGGAGGAGGAGGAGGAGCCGGCTCCTGTTTCGACGAAGGGGCGCCGGAAGAAGAAGAAGCGGGTGGCTAGGTCAGGCGAACCGCGCATCAAGTGGATGTCCAAGGAGGAGGAATGCCTTGCCGAAGCATGGAAAGTCGTCTGCCTCGACCCGACCACCGGCGCGAACCAGAGCTTGGACACGTACTGGGACCGCATCAAGGCCGAGTTCGACGAGCGGAAGCTCGTCGACCCCTACTTCAAAGGCGTCTACATGCAGCGCGGCTCAAAGGCGATGGCGAACCATTGGGGGCGTATCCAGTTGGCGTGCAACAAATTGCATGGAATCGTCGAGGAGGTCGCGGCTCGCCCAGAGAGCGGCGCCAGCGTTGAGGATCAGGTACGCACGCCGTTCGCCCGCATATCTTCGTCCCCTACACCTGCCGCCCGCCAACTGTTTGTCCCTCCGCGCAGCTGCTGCGTATGTTCGCCATGTATCGGGGCGACAACCAAGACGCCGACTTCAAGCACCTCCACGTCTACAAGCGCATTGACAAGTGCGAGAAGTGGGCGGAAGTCCGACGTGCCCTCGACAAGGCCAAGGAGACATACAAGCCAGACGGACGACCCCGGGCGCGTCAGAGGGACGGCCGGACGGCCACAAATTGGCAAAGAAGGGGAAAAGCGTCGACCCGGCGACCGCGCGAGTGCAGGAGTCCATCGAGCATTGCCTCGCCGACGCCCAGGCCCGGGCCGTCCTACGCGAAGAGAAGACCGAGCCGCGGTGGTCGTCGCTAATGAAGAACAACGTCATCAAGCTCGACCTGCTCCGGACGAACGTCACCGCGAAGAAGAGGAACACCGACATGGCTTTTCTGATGAGCGGGGCGGACATGCTCCAGAGCAATGACGAGAAGCTCAAGGCGTGGTACCTGGTGCAGCGCGGCCTCATCCTGAACGAGATGCCGACGGCAACGCCGACGACGCCGACGACGCCCACGACCACACGGACGCCAAGCCCGAACGACGCCTCTACATCGCCGCCCAGTAGTGCCGAAGCCGCGCCGACGCAGCCCTGCACCGAAGCAGCTCCGACAACGACGAGCCCGCGCACGCCAACTCCGCCAACGCCTGGAGCCGACCCCGCCGAGTGAATCGGTGCGCACGGCGGCGCTCTGTCTTTTGTAACGCCAGACTACGTCCGTCCGATCGGCGTCTTTTGAGAGCGGGAGCGACCAAGTTTGAATTTCCCGCATCCTGGGACCGGCGCGTGGGGGCGTGACTGGGAGCTAGGTCGCCCCCAGGGGCCGAACTAGCGCCGGCACGCCCCCAGGCCGCTCTATTTAGGCGCCCTGGGGGGCCGAACGGCTGGAGATGCCCTTACCATCAAGGTTTTGGTTACCGAATGAGGCAATTTTACCGAGGAGGACTGGTAAATGTGGTTACCACGGTTATCAATAAATACCGAGAATATTTCGAATGGATTTTATAGTTGAATTTTGAATTCAAATAAATGAATGAACGAACATTCGAACCATAGACCTCCCAAAACAGGAACTGGGTTGCTACCAACATGTCAGAACCAACTCTCATGGCATTAATTAGATCCTACGTACTTTACTATAAATCGAGTGTTTAAATTTAAAAAATTGGTATTTTTTGCTCGGCATGGGGATTTACCGAGGGGCACGGAAATACGCGGTAACCATGGGAAATCTTGATATTTCGACTGGTAACCAAAACCTTGCTTACCACCCAATTCACTGAATTCATTTCTTCACGGTTCGTATTTCCACATTTTGCTTGCATATGAACTGCATAAGCGTGTCAAGCTATCTTACAACAGGAACATTCAGCACTTGTTATTCACTATATGCATGCATGTGCAATGAACCGTACCTTGTGCAGAAGCATACTGCTATTTGTCACACCAGCAACTTCACTTTCAGTATCTGTAGAATCAGATATATAGAGGCCCCAATTTTCCTACACGTCTGAGAACTTGGTTCTTCTAAGTTTTAACGGCCTCTGGCTGCAGAGTTAACAATTAGAGCAATGTCAGTACAGAAGTAAGACATCTCTAGAAGTAGATACGAGGTAGCCAACTTCCTAAAAGTTCATAATATTACATTGTCCCGGATCAACTGCTTACAGTCAACTGAAGGAATAATCACGGAAACACACATTTGCCAAAAATATTTATCTTTGCCTCCCTATCCAACTTTCCATCAGCTATATGATATCTTAATACAAATGATGTTGCACCATAACACAGAACAATTGTAAAAGGGGGAGGGAAACTTTACCAGGTTTCTGCTTTTCAGATGAAGAAGTAATTAGATCATTGACTTTCTTTTCAGCAGCTATAGTCTCAGTTGATTTTGCAAAGTTGTCTACTAGTTTCCTTGTTAACATGCTCATCCTTTTGTCATCAATTTGTTCGGTTGACCTAGTAGAGGAATCTGATTTCTGTTATTGCGTTTCTCCAGATATGCTTCCAGGACCGCAACCACCTCTTCTTATGGGATATCCCGCTGTGCCGAGCGCGTCACCCTCAGCTGCACCCTCATCATCCGTAGGTGCCAGCATCGCCATTATCGCTATCGTCATCATCGCTTCGACCATGCTGATCTGTTGCATTAAGGTCCTTTGCCATCTGCGCCCTCTCTACCAGAGGTGGAGCTGGTGATCTTGGGGTTGCTCGCTCAGCCCCCCGTGCTGTTGCAGCAGGGGATGTTCTGCTGCGTCTGCGCCCATGACTTTGCGCCTACCGATACGATCGTGACCCTTCCAGCGTGCTTGCATAAATTTCACGAGCTGTGCATTGTCACATGGATTCGTCGCCATGCACCTTACTGTTGTCCCTTCTGCGAGACCTCCATCACCATCCCCTGCCCTGACCCTGACAAAACCTACAGCTCAGATCACTATGACCTCGAGGCACAGACAATGGTTACACTCTGGAGCACCTGGAGTGGACGCTCCGAGAGCCATTCCACTACAATGGTGTCATCGGTGTCCTCAGGGTGCGCAACTAGAAGCCTGAGCCTGGTACCGAGCGGCTGCGGCAGTACTGATTTGTGTTCCAGGAGCTGGGATCATGAGGCAGCCGTGCAGAAGACCTAGTTCTTCGAAATTGATCATGTCAGAAACCAGGCAAGTTTGTTCCGAAAACTCTTAGCTGCACACCACCAAATGCTTGTTTTGAAACCTGCTACACAATTGCCCCTTGTGCCAATGCAGTTATGTAAGAAGTGTTTCCAGTTTGATATCTGGTCTCTTCTCATTTCAAGTTCTGATCCAAGTTCTACTTCCGTCTTTGCAGGCTGAAATGCTGTCATACCCCCTACCAACAAGTAGAAAAGATGAAAAAAGATAGAGAAAAGTCTGTGTAGGACACACGAAATATATCACGAAAAAGAGCATCATATCTCCGCATCAGAAAACAGAGATATCTGACAAAAGGGTTCTGTCAACTGTATGCCGTCCACGAAAAATCAAAGGTATATATAGGTGTGATTGTACCTGTTTTCCTCTTCATTAACTTGGACTCGGCCGTTGTTTGTACCCACTCCACGATGATTTTCTGTCGTTGCGATGTTGCTATTAGAATAGAACACATTAAAATGTCTTTTGTAAATGCCGCTTCAGTGAGTGTAACCAAGTACTTATATCTCATCCATCCTGTTGATAGCCATTACTTTCCTGCTTGACGCTACGGCTTTGATATGGTAACTTGCGCTCTTTGTAATGCTGATTTGAACCCCCACATGCGGTCGCCTGTCGCTATGGTGTATTTACTGTAAGTTCATGATGGATGATATTTTGGTGTGTTTACTGAAGGGTGAAGGCTTGGTCACACTTGCTCTTTGGATCTTGCCTATGTTCCGTCTGTTGAGAATTATTGGCCCGGAGCCCAATCGTGTTGCTGGCTTCTGTTCTCTGTTGACCAACTGCTCTAGGGTTGGTTGCTTCTTGTGCTGAGAACATCACAGCTCACTGATGGACCCCTCTATGGAGTACTGAGAACTGATAAGTAGAGCTAGTCTGCAATTTCTCTATTCTTATAAAAGCTGAGTTGGTGATGATGGTGTGCCTGCCATCTTGCAATATATACCGTTCCATCTATATCTGACGGATAGAAAGTAAACTGTGACAATTTTACAAAAAGATACCCACACCTCTCTCCACATTTGCAGATAAGGCGTTTCCTCATTCATCCTTATCTCCCACAACCTCATTGTTGAGCAATTAAAAAAGGAAGTGTTTGGAACAATCTAGCATGGTGGCCACGGTCGGCTCGTCCATCCCCATGCCTCCGCTCAGTCCGACCATCAATCACCACCACGCCTCACTCCTCCTCGCCTTATCTCTCCTCTTTCTTGAGATATCATTAGTTTTTACACATGTTTATTCTCGCATGGTTTAATCACAACAGGTGTTTTGTAAAAAAAAATGCATCTTGATGTTCCGTGCAATGCACGGGCATCTTGCTAGTATAGTTTATATATCAACCTGCGTCTTCACTTGTACTGTTGTACATAAGGATGGGTTAATTCTAATCTGGTGTTGTTCATCTTGATCCTTCTCCGTAACCCGACGGACCATTCCAGACGGAAATGCATGTAGATACTATTACATGTATTGCTCTACAATCACAGTATTGTAGACCGAAAGGCATGTAGAAACTGGTAAATTCGGTTTATAATCTGTCATGAACATGTGTTGCTCCGCTTTTTATCGGAAATGTTAACGCCCACACGTGTGGGCATTAGCCAACTCACCCACACGTCTTCATCATCGTCCAGTAACTTCTGCACGAATCTTAGCACAAATTAGCTGATTTTATATGCCACATAAGACAACTCGCGTGTGTGGTGTGTGAGAGAGGTCGCCCACACATTTGTTTTACCACACGGAGGGGCCGGTGTGTGGGCGTTCAGCAGTTCACGCCACATGTCACTTTGCACGCACACACAAGGGCTAGTGTGTGGGCATTTGCCATCTCGCCCACACGCCCGTCTCCTCTCCCACACCCAAGCTGCTAGTTGCCATGTGTTTTCGCAGCGCACATGGCAACTGCCCCTAGTGTGCTTTATAAGCAGGTGGCAACTTTCTTTTTTACCCGAGTTGCCATGTGTTTTTGCAGGGTACACGACAACTGCCTAGTGTGCACTTAAGCAGATGGCAACTCTCTTTTACCGAGTTACCATGTGTTTTTGCATGGTACATGGCAACTGCCCCAACGTGCACGTACATGGCAACTGTCCTAACGTGCACGTAAGCAGATGGCAACTCTTCCTTTTTACATGGCAACTGTCCTAGCATGCTTGTGAGCACACGGCAACTCTCTCAACTGCCTAGTGTTAGTATGTGGCAACTCCTAAGTTATCGGGACCCTTTTTATCTATTGGCGTCGAATTCGGTTTATACAAGCAGAAGTGCATGAACGGACACCAATAGATGCAGGTGTCTCGAAGAAGATAATCATAAATAAATTTTACAATCCGTCATGCAAGATGTGTCCTTCTGCTTCGTGTAAACCGAATCAGCGCCCGACGCAACGCCATCCTGAGGGGGGCCATGGTCAAGGAGGTTATGGTTCTGTATTAGCCTCCTTGGATTCTTGGTATATGTACAGGTGACTTGTTCAAGCATAGATATTAATTCGATGCTGCCGTCCAACATACTACATACAATATATACATATGCGTAGCAGGCTGTCCAGATCTAAGCACACGCTCCGTGCTCGCAAAAAATTAAAAGCACACGCTCTGCAGGCTGCCCACATCACAAGACTTGTTCCTACCCAACCATGTTTGCATATACATGACACTATGTCAGGATCTCCCTATAAATACCAGCCTCCATTGTTGTTTAGACATCGCACGGTTCAAGCAGCACAGCAACCAATTCAAAAGCTCGACAGCGAGCACGTTCCTACCAGTGCCATCACGGCTTGGTATCTTGTTTTAGTGAGGTGAAAACAGAGACATGGTGGCCATTCGTGTGCTGCTCCTTGCAGGAGCTCTCTTGGCCTTTGCGTGCTCACAGCATGGCGTCGCCGCCTCCGACCCCAGCCTTCTCCAGGACTTCTGCGTCGCTGACAAGACGTCCCAAGGTACATGCATACTGGATTACTGATTCATATACTCCATAGAATTGTAGTCGAGCAATCACTCGTCTTGGCTATCTCACATGGATGCATCCAATCACCGCAGTGCGTGTCAACGGGCTGCCTTGCAAAGATGCGACGGAAGTCGTCGCCGAGGACTTCTTCTTCTCCGGCCTTCATGTGGCCGGCAACACGGCCAACAAGCAGGGCTCCGCAGTGACTGCCGTCAACGTCGCGCAGATTGGTGGTCTCAACACCATGGGCATCTCCCTCGTCCGCATCGACTATGCACCGAACGGCCTCAACCCTCTCCACACCCACCCGCGCTCCACCGAGATCTTGACCGTGCTAGAGGGTTGTCTCCATGTGGGCTTCGTCACCTCGAACCCTGAGAACAGACACTTCACCAAGGTTCTCACCAAGGGAGACGTGTTTGTATTCCCCAAGGGCCTCGTCCATTACCAGTTCAATAATGGGAATACTCATGCTGTGGCCATCGCGGCACTGAGCAGCCAGAACCCCGGAGTGATCACGGTAGCCAACGCGGTGTTTGGATCGGAGCCTGCCATCTCAGATGATGTTATTACCAAGGCATTTCAGGTGGAGAAGAACACCGTCGATTGGATCCAAGCACAATTCTAAGTCTGTGTCCCCGATTGTGTTTGTTTGTTTAATTGTTTGTTGAAGTACTATTTGATCTTTAGCTTCATTTGGATTGCATTGCATGTTCTCCATAGTATTGTAAGTTGAGGATTTTTAATTCTCATGTGTATGTTTTTTCACCTGTATAACATTGATGTGTTGTGGTACACACCCCTATTTGTTTATTGCAAAGGTAAATTATTTGTTAAATTTGTCATTATTTTCCTTTGCTTTGGTTTGGTACTCCCTATGTGAACAAATATAAGACCGTTAGTGAATAACTACTTCCGGCGATTCACGTAACTTTACACTGCCCACATGTACTTGTGGGACACAAATCCAATGTTAGAGCTTCTTGTTAGAGCTAACCTTGCTGTGTATGCTGTTCATCATCTTTGGTTTTCCTTGCTTTGAGTTTGGGTCATGTTACCGTGTGCATGCATAGCAAAGTGATTATGTGTGTTCAAAAAAACAAGCATCACCGCCCATCCACCTTTGACCTAGGCAGCCACCACCTCCAAAACCTAAGGTTTTCTGCCTCCCGCCGGCGCCGGCGCCGGTCCGTCCCGTCTCCTGTGGCCTTAGGGCCATGGAGACGGAGTGGATCTCAGCCCTTGCCGGTGGGATGACTCCATTTTTAGATCTTTTTTCAAGCTTTGTTAGGGTTTGTATCCTACTCAGGAAGGCGAGACGACGGTGGCTCCCTGAAGATGAAATAAATGTCTCCCCGCCTAGCCCCTATTCCAATGATGCGTTTAGCATCATCGGTGGGCATGTGTAGGTGTGTCTCCGGCGGATCTGTCTTTGGTGGATTTGCTCGGATCTGTTCGTCGTTCGTGTTCGTTTGTGTGTCCTCAGGTTGGATCCTTTTGATCTACACTCTTCATCTACGGCGGCTGCTGTTCTGGTGCGTTGGTTCTATGGAGCCTTAGCACGACGACTTCCCGACTGTCTACTACAACAAGGTTTGCCCGGCTCCGGCGAGGGAGGGGCGATGACAGCGGCGCGCCTTCGGCTCGCTTCAGTGCTTGTAGTCGTCGCTAGGTGGCCTACGGATCTGGATGTAATTTTTTATTATTTTCAGTGTTCGTTGTACTACCATGATTGAAGATGAATAGATTGGGAGTTTTTTCCGCAAAAAAAGAAGAAGTGATTATGTGCGTACATGCAGGCTGAAAGTGAGTCTCGTTGGCAATAAGTGCGTGCAGATTAGGGAAGCTGTGAACACGGCAAGTTTGGTCAGGGGGCTGTTTTTTTTTTCTTTTGAGAAAATTTTGAGGGGAGTCAGGGCGCTGATGTGTCTCACCTGCAGCAAGATACAAGCCCGTCCAGCGTCAAGGACAACTTAAACAGGTTGGCCCATAATCACGCATTTCAATAAAATGTTTGTGACATTTAAAAATATATTTATACAATGTAAAAAATGTTCATTTTTTTAACATGCATTTGATTTTTTAACACGTATTCAAAAAAATGTTCAAAAACATGTATTTAAGAAAATTTTAATAGTATATTTTAAAAAGTTAAGCATGCATAATATTTTATATGTATACCAAAAATGTAGAATGTGTATGAAAAAAAAGATATGAAAACATATATTTAAAAAATGTTAATTGTGTATTTGAAATATGTAAACATGCAAAAGAATGTTCCTGATGTAAGAATGATGTACAATGTGTGCGAAAAATGTAGACCTGTGTTGAATAAAACGGGAAAGTAAAAGAGAAAAAGAATTTTCTTTGAAGAAACCCAGTGGGAACCATGAAAACAAAATCAAGATAGCGAGGCCTAAACCACCATTACAGCCCCCCCTCCCGAAACCCTTCCCTCCCCGCGTCGTCACCCGTGAGGCGGCCGGCGAGGGCCCCCAGATCTGCTCGCCGCGAGCCTCCCCTCCTCCTCCCTCCTCCCTCGCCGCCGCCAGGGGGCGCGGCCGGGCGAAGCCCGACCGTCGCCGGCGGCGGCGGGGCCTGTCCTTCCCCCGGCGCGGTGGGGCGACGCGGGCTGCTTCTTCGGGTGCGGACGCGGGGCACTGCGGCGTGGCGGCGCGCGGCCTCCAGGCGGGCGTGGCGCGGCGTGGCCGGCTGCGCGGTGGTGCGTGCCTCGACGTGGCGGCCGGATCCGTCCGGCAGGTGGCGCGGGCTGCGGGCGGCGTGGGCGGTGGCTGGGGTCCGGCTTCGGGCCCCCGGCGGCTGCGTTGGTTCCTCTTCGTCGCGGGCGTGTGGTGGTGGTGCGGCTCGGCCGATGGCGGTCTGGCGACCTGGTGGTGGTGGCCGGCGGTGCGCGTGGTGGTGGTGCTTCCACTTGGCGGCTTTCTGTGCAGGGAGGCAGGGGAGCGGCTTGGTCAGGGGCGGCGGCGTCGACGGCGTGCCGGCTGTAGCGCGAAGGCGGGAACTTTACGAGCCTCGGAGATCCCGGCCGGGCCTGTGCGGCCACGGCCTGGTATGTTCCTGCTATTACGTCCGGTCAGCTACCGTCTTCGACGGTGGAGGTGGGGCCCTCCCGCGTGCCGACGGTGCTGCTGCCCTAGTCCCGGCTCCTCTCCCTCTTTGTGCGGACCATGCTTCACGGTGCCGTGGTGAGACGGCGTGGGAAGCTTCGTGACCGGGTTGGCGCTGGGTGAGGGTCTGTTTGGTGGCGAGCTCTGAAGTGCCTGAGGTGGAGGTTGGGATCGAGAGAAATCCCTGTTGGCTTGGCCGACACTGACGCGGTGGCGCTTGTGGGTACCGCCTGACCTTCCTGAAGGGCGTCGGGGCTACCCTTCCTCTCTCCTCACAGCGTACCGGGGGAAACCCTTGGCAGCAACATCGTCATCGTCGCGTCCCTTCTTGGAGGTGCTGATTGGTACCGGTGCTTCGGAGGCTCGGCGCTTGGTGGGCGATCTCCGGTGGGTGCAGCGGCCACGAGGCTTCTTCGTTTTTTTGTCGATCCGCCGTTGTTGGCATTAGTTTCTCTTGTATTTTCTCTTTCTTTTCTTTTGGGCGTGACTGTGCTGCTTCCGCCCCAGCACCTACCGTTGAATGTTCGGTTGGTTGCTTTGTATACAAAGCGGGGAAAACCCTTTTTCGGCAAAACAAAATCAAAATCAAAGACAAATAAAATAAAGAAACCCAGAGAAAGACAAAGAAAACCGCTGCAAATAGTAAAAAAAATAAAATAAAATACTACACAGAAGAACTCATGACACTGCTACAGTAATGGGCCGGAGCCGAGACTGTGCTCTTTGTCGCAGCGGGCAGGAAATAGCCCCAGCGGTTTGGTCATGCGTGAGTGTCACATAACAGGCCCTAGGCTAGGTCGGGAGGGGTGGGTGACAGCATGCAAGCCGCCGCTTGGTCGATTCGTGCAGTTTTATGTCGCTGCTGCTGAAATAGGCAAGCAAATGATGCAAGGTGGAGTTGCTGCCTCCCAGAGTGCTACATCTTGAAGGTAAACGCCATCTTCATTGTGACAAGAACCACAACCAATGGGACGGTTGGGGTAGGGGCACAATGTGCGTCGGAGGGGGCCGATAGGAGTGGTAGTAGGGGCACTGGAGGGCGGCAGGGGAATCGGAGTCGGGGAAAGTTGTGGCGGAGCAGCAAGATGGAGGACGTGCAAGCAGAACCTCTATTTCAACCTATTCCATCTAGCTGCCGTGTGCACATTGTTGATATGATTAGCACATGAACATAAAGGAAAGACGGGGGAGGATCGAGGCAGGCGGTTGGCATTAATGCCTGTGGAGTGTCGAGGCAGGCAGTTGGCATTAATGCCTGTGGAGTGTCGAGACATTAATGATCCCACACGAGGCAGGCGATTGGCATTTATGGTGCCTACTCTTTAGAGGGGAAACCTACTCTTAAGCGCGTCGTGTGGAGTATCGAGGCATTAATGGTCCCACAAGTTTTATGCAATCTACAGATGGAGAGGAAACCTACTCTTTGGTTTCTCCTGGTGCTTTTGCTACTTGTTAACGACACTCACGTTGGTACTGCTCACTGGCCTTCTCCTCTCTCTTGTCTCTCTTTGCGTGTTCTGTATTTTATTGAAAAAGGCTATTTGCCCCGTTTGTTAGATAACGGTAAAGCTAAATCACAGTCGACTGTATTTTAGCAATAGGCGCGTACGATCTCAGAGCAGTCAGATATCGATCGCACGTCCCGAGTGGATTCCAGGACCAAACACATCTCCTCGTCTGCAAAAATAAGTGCCCCCCATAGGGTTCGGACCGTGGCCGCTTCGCTCGAACACAAGGTCAATAACCACCCAGCCAACTATTTGTTTGTGTCTTATTTAATCCAAATACATTATTTGACCTTGTATCAAAACTAAATGCGAGTGAAAAAGAAAAGGAAAAAAACAGCTAGTGGGATTTGAGCCTACTAGATGACGTTCCAGGACCGCGATCAGCTTGACTAATTCTCTCTTATGACTAGGTATAGGTACTTTTTGTACATCATTTCAAATATGAACTTGAAAAAAAGAACTCATCAACCTATGTTTTCATTGACCCTTCTGGCTATAAAATAGGTACACATAAACGACAAACTCATATGTACATGATTTTTCACGTGTGATTTTTTGCCCCCTCGGTAATTTGTGTGTAAATAGCACGACATTTATGCAACTCATGCCTGTTAATTGACTTACAGACGTCGTGGTATCTTTGATCGGAGGAATTTATGTGTAAATAACATGCTAACTTACACATCGCAGACCCGAAAACACACCTTCCAGTAACTTTTGTGCATATAACATGCTAATTTATGCACTGTAGACCTTATAAGTTTTGTACAAACACCACGGTAAATTTGATCCAATGAAAAAATGTTGATAACATCACTCGATAATTTCTGTGTAAATAACATGGTAATATACGCATTGTTTGATTACATGTCGTTCGGATCCGTTTACTAAAAGCGGAACGATCGGAAGTTAGCAAAGCCTAATAGCACGGTAACTCACACATCGCATACCTGATAACTTATGTACCGGTCCTGGTAACTTTGGCGTCGGGAGGGGGGTGATAAAATATCCCTGTGGTAACTTTTATGTAAATAGCATGTTAAGTTGGTGACTCACACATCACAACCTAATAACTTATGTATCGTGGTCCCGGTAACTTTGGTATGGGGAGTGGGTGTTGATTAAATATCCCCCCGGTATCTTTTGTGTGAATAGCATGATAACTCACACATTGCAGACTTGATAACTTATGTGCACTCACATCTCGTAGACATGATAACTTATGACCCTAATCCATTGTAACTTTGGTGACCGGGGGTGGGGGGGTGGGGTGGGTGGATGAAATATACCCCCGGTAACTTTTGTGTGAATAGCATGATAGCTCACACGTTGCAGACCTGATAACTTATGTGCCTCGGTCCTAGTAGCTTTGGGGGGCGGGGAGGAAGAAGGGGGTGATGAAATATACCCATGGTAACACACGCTGCAGACATGATAACTTATGTATCGCAGTCCTGGTAACTTTGGCGACAGGAGGAGGGGGATGGGGTTGATGCAATATACCCCACGGTAACTCACACACCACAAACCTGAGAACTTTTGTACCCTAGCCTTAGTAACTTTGGCAATGGGTGTGGGATGTGGGAAGGTGTTTAAAAATACCCCCGGGAACTTTCGTGTAAATAGCTTGGTACTGTACGCACCTTATACGTGATAACTTATGCATAAATACCACGACAACTTTGATCCGGGGTGGTGGGAGGGAAGAAAGTAGTTTGAAAACATACACCTCCCGATAACTTCCGTACAAATGTCACGATAATATACGTATCATAGACTTGATAACTCATGTACAAACACTGTGATAACTTTAACCTTGGGGGAGGAAGTTGTTTGAAAACATAACTTTGATAACTTATGCATAAATAGCATGGTAATATATGAACTATAGACATGGTAACTCGCACGCAAACACCGCGGTAAATTTGTCCCGGAAAAAATAGTTGTTGAAAATGTACCACGGTAACTCATGTGTAAATAACATGATAATAGACACACATCCGAGCTGATAACTTACTTAGCCCATGCCTGGTAACTATTTGCACGAAAAAAAAGATGTCAGAACATATCAACATGTGATCTAGTTTCGTAAGTCTCGCTGATTTTTTATCTGAAAACGATTTTTTGATCAGATCGACACTTTGACCTATAACACATTTTAAAGTTTTGAAATATGTAAAATCAAGGATGCATCCATTTTTTCCTTCTAATGCATGCATCCATGTGCATGTGAAGAGAAAATTACAAGAACTATCTTTTATGTCCCATTAATTTCTGTATAAATAACATGATAACTTATATACAACCACATGATAACTCGGGTAGCACACGCTTGATAACTTTTGACCCGAAAAAAATATCGTTGAAACATACCAACATGGGATCTAGTTTTGAAGGTCTCGTCGTGACGAATCTTTTATGTGAAAACAGTTTTTCAATCGGACCAACGGTTTGAGCTACAAAATATTTTAAATTTTCATATTGGGAAGAATCTTTGATGACACTATCAATTTCATTTTTTCTACGTGTATAAGATTAGTAGCTGCTAATTAACTGCTAATGGATAGTGGACACGCACAGCAAAAAGAAAGAAAATAAGATGAAGCTAATGCATGCATGCAAAAGCTAGGGAGGAATCGTGTGGATCTACTGCTTAACTTCAGTACGTGTGAAAGTTAGCACAGCCTATAGATAAAACAACGACCGCAAACATACAAACATGCAAAGAAATGAAACGGAGGTCCACAAACACCGCACACAATAAAAAAAACAAAAGTAGTTCAATACATGTTGGGGGCTACATCACAACACACCCGCAAATATAGTGAATGGTTGTGTTCTCTTGTCTCTCTTTGTGTATTCTCTATTTTCACTGAGCTAAGTAGTGAATGGTTGTGTGCATCACTTGATGAGGCCAGGGTAATCTTTCTTTTCGATAAGAAAACCCAAGCAAAATAGTGTACGGTTTTACACCTAAAAATAGCGCAAGACATTAGCGGTGTTAACGCTAGAGCTCTGTCTCATGAGAAGTTCTTTGAAATATTAGCGTATTTCTTCTTGGATTAGTTTTCTTTCCAAAAACAACACAATATATTTTTGCCTGTTTGTTTGAGCTTCAGAAATCACATTCAACTTGCCAGTGAAGCTAAATCTGAAATCTAAAACAAATAGTTATTTAGAATCAGATTTACCAGTGAAACCAGCTTTGCGAGTAAAATGGAATCTGGAATCTGAAACATACAGTTATTTCAAATCAGGTTTGCCAATGAAGCTGAATTTGGATTTGGGTCATTTTTAGTGCAATTTGTTGAAGCACCTCAAAGTGTACTACGAATCAGCTTTACCACTAAAGCGAATCTACAAGTGATTTGAATCCAGTCAAAGCTGAAACAAATATGATCTTATATAACTATGGATCAGCTTTGCCACTAAAATGAATCCCTCGGTGATTCGAGTCGGATCAAAGCTGACTGCAACTGCACGTATTCCCATTTATTTGAAACTGCAGTGATGTGGAAATATTTTCCAGTCGCATGTTGGGGAGCCCATTTAGTTCAATTCACGGTCATAGAATAAGCTGCCCCACCCAACAAATTTCACACTTAGGATTTAAACTATGCGAGAATTACTGCAGAAACAGAAAAACAAAATATAAATATGAAAAGATCAATATGTCATACAAATACGATGTAATTTAAAATTCACTATGCATGATTTTTATTTTGAGTTGAAATTCACTATGCCTGTTGCAAGATAGAGAGCTAGGCTCATGTTCAGATGGGAACGAATGCCAGTGGACCAAGCTAGCAAATTCAATGGCTACAACAATTTAAACATGTGAAAGCGCACACATACTACTACAAAATAATCATTGAACGACTTGTACCGGGCCCCTGTATCTTCCTTCAGACCCTTACTTTTCCGATATTGTATATATTTTCTGACTGTATTTCCTTTTCTCACAGAAAAATGCAAAACACTTCTTACTTCGAGCCCATCGTGCATGATTGAACACTGCAGACAGGATTGCACGAATGCTTACAAAGGGAAAACTGTCAAGGAGGCATATTGTACTAGTTATTCTTCCTCTCTGTTTTGTGCCTGCGTCGTTTGTGACTAGAAGTACAAGCATGTAAAGAGATGATGTAACATTGCATTTCGGAAGTCACTTATTTTTTTCTGAACAATGCAGGAGATAATGAAGTAATAAAGTTTAACCATAAGTGTAATGTCTTTTTTTTACATACTTACCATCATGTTTAATTCACACATCCGGCCGGTGTGCCTTCAAAGGCTAGAAACCTACAAGGAGCCATGATCAACCAGGACGGAGTTAGTATCATAGATCATCATATTTATTGTCATACATGACACAAAGTAGCATATCGTTTGATATGATACTGTATCTACCTATGTTACTCCAACCCTCTCTCTTTTTTAATTCTCTGCCATATCAGCATGTTTTCTATTCCCGAGTGCATGATACCGGCTAAGAGCATGGTTAATAATATAGCCGACCAGGGACGCGTATTTTTGGGACATGGTGCCACGCGAGGATGAAATCTCGGCAGTCCATGCATGCTGTGAGATTAGCACTTAATATAGTGATTAAATGAATACATGAACGCCACAGTAGGTTAATTCGGCAAATACGTGTATATTAGTTGGTGGCTAGGCATCTTAAATGAATTGGATAGTATGACCAAACCTTTATTCATTAACTTCTCTATGTTGCTGGGCTGGGGAGAGGCATTATCTTGATGAGACCATTTAAGATGGCTGGTGTGAAATGTCGGTGAGGTGGAGTTTAATTCACCAACAACATGCATCTGCATCATTTAATCGGTGGAGTTTCGCCAGATAATGTTCTGTTCTCTATTATCCCAACCAGGGCAGGCTAGTAAAGTAGTAAATAACAATAGTTTAAGTGCAAGTGTGCTGTCTGAGCTGCTTAGATCACTAAAGTGAATACTAACGAGACACTATGTGTGTTGTATCAGAAGTAACCTTGTGTGAGATATCGCAAAGTCATGTCTTGGAAACATCCCCTTGCGTCCCTCTCCATGAGGTGGCGACTCGGAAAACCTAGTGTGCCACCGGTCCCCTCGCCAGGAAGTTTTATCTTTTCATAATTACTAAAAAAATCCGATGAAAATTTCTTCAGGAAGCTTTTTATATGAGTAAAACATGGCATTGGAAAATGTTTAATTAATTTATTAGTGCTGAAATTAATTAATATATTACCTAATGCGAAACTGAGCAGACAGCATTATAATAAACATATTGTGAGTAACAGTAATCTGAATAGTACTGAACTATTTTTAGTAACTTTAAGATGATAATTTCAGTTGGGAAATAACTGATTTTTTGTTCGGTAATCTTCATAGTACAAATACCAAAACATTTATTATAATAAACAAATTATACCGCATAGTACATGGACAAACCATTCCGCACAACAGTACAATTTCAGGTTTAGTAATCTTCATAAACAAGTAAAGTGACAAAGTGGTAATGTGAAATTTTTGCTGGCCATTGAGTACAAATTCTGGAGCTACAACGACTAGATGCCAAAAGTCAAGGATGTGTGAGGGTTGGCAGCTCGCTGGTTTAATGCGTGAGAGCCCATGCCTCGGTTCAATTCCCTCCCTGCCTTGCATGCCATTTACTGCGCTTGTCAGGTGCAGAAGACATGGCAACACCGAATGCTTATACGACTGATTAAAATCCTTATACGGCTCACGCGTATTCAAACTGCACGAATCATGGGAGAACATGCGGTGTGGATACCAGCCGCGCGTGGCCGCATGTCCACTCGCGATTATTCGAGCCGACCAGTGGCTATAACATGTTGCCATGTTATCTATAGCCAATGTAATAACCAACATGTATAGTAGTGAGCTACAAAAAAGTACTACTTTTCTACCACATGGCCCACCATACACTCTCACATAGCTTCTTGGAGCCCGTACTACGGCCGAATGTAAATCTACATCCCGTTATCTTCTCACTCCTCTTCTCTCTCATCCAACTCAGCAAAAATATAGTATTTTAAGTCTTACAGCCCGTCTACGTCACATTATTATACTTGCTCTAAGATACGAATGTGGCTATGCCTAACCGATTGCGCGCACAATTCCAATCTGCTCCACACATCACCATGCACATCACATCATGCAGTACACATGTGTTGGAAATATGCCCTAGAGGCAATAATAAATAAGTTATTATTATATTTCTTTGTTCATGATAATAGTCTTTTATTCATGCTATAACTGTATTATCCGGAAATCGTAATACACGTGTGAATACATAGATCACAATATGTCCCTAGTGATCCTCTAGTTGACTAGCTCGTTGTGATCAACAGATAGTCATGGTTTCCTGGCTATGGACATTGAATGTCGTTGATAACGGGATCACATCATTAGAAGAATGATGTGATGGACAAGACCCAATTCTAAGCATAGCACAAAGATCGTGTAGTTCGTTTGCTAGAGCTTTGCCAATGTCAAGTATCTCTTCCTTTGACCATGAGAGCGTGTAACTCCTGGATACCGTAGGAGTGTTTTGGGTGTATCAAACGTCACAACGTAACTGGGTGACTATAAAGGTGCACTACAGGTATCTCCGAAAGTATCTATTGTTTTATGCGGATCGAGACTGGGATTTGTCACTCCGTGTAAACGGAGAGGTATCTCTGGGCCCACTCGGTAGGACATCATCATATGCGCAATGTGACCAAGGAGTTGATCACGGGATGATGTGTTACGGAACGAGTAAAGTGACTTGCCGGTAACGAGATTGAACAAGGTATTGGATACCGACGATCGAATCTCGGGCAAGTAACATACCGCTAGACAAAGGGAATTGAATACGGGATTGATTAAGTCCTTGACATCGTGGTTCATCCAATGAGATCATCGTGGAACATGTGGGATCCATCATGGGTATCCAGATCCCGCTGTTGGTTATTGACCAGAGAACGTCTCGGTCATGTCTACATGTCTCCCGAACCCGTAGGGTCTACACACTTAAGGTTCGATGACGCTAGGGTTATAAAGGAAGTTTGTATGTGGTTACCGAATGTTGTTTGGAGTCCCGGATGAGATCCCGGACGTCACGAGGAGTTTCGGAATGGTCCGGAGGTAAAGATTTATATATGGGAAGTCCTATTTTGGCCACCGGAAAATGTTCGGGATTTTTTGGTATTGTACCGGGAAGGTTCTAGAAGGTTCCGGAGTGGGGCCCACCTGCATGGGGGGACCCACATGGACGTGGGTAGTGGGGGCAAGGCCCCACACCCCTGGTCAAGGCGCACCAAGATCCCCCCTTAGAAGGAATAAGATCATATCCCGAAGGGATAAGATCAAGATCCCTAAAAAGGGGGGATAACAATCGGTGGGGAAGGAAATAATGAGATTTCTTTCCTCCCACCTTGGCCAACGCCCCAATGGACTTGGAGGGCAAGAAACCAGCCCCTCCACCCCTATATATAATGGGGAGGCGCATGGGAGCTATAGACGAAGTTCTGGTGCAGCCCTCCCCCTCTCACAAGTACTCCTCCTCTCCCGCGGTGCTTGGCGAAGCCCTGCAGGATTGCCACGCTCCTCCACCACCACCACGCCGTTGTGCTGCTGCTGGATGGAGTCTTCCTCAACCTCTCCCTCTCTCCTTGCTGGATCAAGGCTTGGGAGACGTCACCGGGCTGTATGTGTGTTGAACGCGGAGGTGTCGTGCGTTCGGCACTTGATCATCGGTGATTTGAATCACGACGAGTACGACTCCATCAACCCCGTTCACTTGAACGCTTCCGCTTAGCGATCTACAAGGGTATGTAGATGCACTCTCCTTCCCCTCGTTGCTAGTCTATCCATAGATAGATCTTGGTGACACGTAGGAAAATTTTGAATTTCTGCTACGTTCCCCAACAGTGGTATCAGAGCCAGGTTTATTGCGTAGATTCTTTGCGCGAGTAGAACACAAAATAGTTGTGGGCGTTGATTTTGTTCAATATGCTTACCGTTACTAGTCCAATCTTGTTTCGACGGTATTGTGGGATGAAGCGGCCCGGACCGACCTTACACGTACTCTTACGTGAGACAGGTTTCACCGATTGACATGCACTTGGTGCATAAGGTGGCTAGCGGGTGCCAGTCTCTCCCACTTTAGTCGGAATGGATTCGGTGAAAAGGGTCCTTATGAAGGGTAAATAGCAATTGGCATATCACATTGTGGTTTTGCGTAGGTAAGAAACGTTCTTGCTAGAAACCCATAGCAGCCACGTAAAACATGCAAACAACAATTAGAGGACGTCTAACTTGTTTTTGAAGGGTATGCTTTGTGATGTGATATGGCCAACAAGAATGTGGTGAATAATATGTGATGTATGAGATTGATCATGTTCTTGTAATAGGATTCACGACTTGCATGTCGATGAGTATGACAACCGGCAGGAGCCATAGGAGTTGTCTTTATTTATTGTATGACCTGCGTGTCATTGAACAACGCCATGTAATTACTTTACTTTATTGCTAACCGGTAGCCATAGTAGTAGAAGTAATAAGTTGGCGAGACGACTTCATGGAGACACGATGATGGAGATCATGATGATGGAGATCATGGTGTCATGCCGGTGACGATGATGATCATGGAGCCCCGAAGATGGAGATCAATGGAGCTATATGATATTGGCCATATCATGTCACTACTATATAATTGCATGTGATGTTTATTATGTTTATGCATCTTGTTTACTTAGGACGACGGTAGTAAATAAGATGATCCCTTACAACAATTTCAAGAAGTGTTCTCCCCTAACTGTGCACCGTTGCTACAGTTCGTCGCTTCTAAGCACCACGTGATGATCAGGTGTGATGGATTCTTACGTTCACATACAACGGGTGTAAGACAGATTTACACAGCAATACACTTAGGGTTAACTTGACGAGCCTAGCATGTACAGACATGGCCTCGAAACACGGAGACCGAAAGGTCGAGCATGAGTCGTATAGTAGATACGATCAACATGAAGATGTTCACCGATGTTGGCTAGTCCGTCTCACGTGATGATCGGACACGGCCTAGTTGACTCGGATCATGTGATCACTTAGATGACCAGAGGGATGTCAATCTGAGTGGGAGTTCATAAGATGAACTTAATTATCTTGAACATAGTCAAAAGACCTTTTGCAAATTATGTTGTAGCTCGCGCTTTAGTTCTACTGTTTAGTTATGTTCCTAGAGAAAATATAGTTGAAAGTTGACAGTAGCGATTATGAGGACAGTAGAAAGCTTATGTCCTTAATGCACTGCTCAGTGTGCTGAACCCCAAACCTCGTCTGTGGATGTTGTGAACATCGGACATACACGTTTTGATAACTACGTGATAGTTCAGTTAAACGGTTTAGAGTTGAGGCACCAAAGACGTTTTCGAAATGTCGCGGAACATCTGAGATGTTTCGAGGGCTGAAATTGGGATTTCAGGCTCGTGCCCACGTCAAGAGGTATAAGACCTCCGACGATTTTCTTAGCCTGCAAACTAACGGAGAAAAGCTCAATCGTTGAGCTTGTGCTCAGATTGTCTGAGTGCAACAATCACTTGAATCGAGTGGGAGTTGATCTTCCATATGAGATAGTGATGTTTCTCCAAAGTCATTGCCACCAAGCTGCTAGAGCTTCGTGATGAACTATAACATATCAGGGATAGATATGATGATCCTTTGAGGTAGTCACGATGTTTGACACCGCGAAAGTAGAAATCAAGAAGGAGCATCAATTGTTGATGGTTGGTGAAACCACTAGTTTCAAGAAGGGCAAGGGCAAGAAGGGATACTTCATGAAACGGCAAATCAGCTGCTGCACCAGTGAAGAAACCCGAGGTTGAACCCAAACCCGAGACTAAGTGCTTCTGTGATAAGGGGAATAGCCGCTGGAGCAGAATTACCCTAGATACTTGGTAGATAAGAAGGCTGGCAAGGTCGATAAAAGTATATTGGATATACATTGTGTTGATGTGTACTTTACTAGTACTCCTAGTAGCACCAGGGTATTAGATACCGGTTCGGTTGCTAAGTGTTAGTAACTCGAAATAAAAGCTACGGAATAAACGGAGACTAGCTAAACGTGAGATGTCGATATGTGTTGGAAGTGTTTCCAACGTTGATATGATCAAGCATCACACGCTCCCTCTACCATCGAGATTGGTGTTTGCGTTGAGCATAGACATGATTGGATTATGTCTATCGCAATATGGTTATTCATTTAAGGAGAATAATGGTTACTCTGTTTATTTGAATAATACCTTCAATGGTCTTACACCTAAAATGAATGGTTTATTGAATCTCGATCTAGTGATACACATGTTCATGCCAAAAGATATAAGATAGTAATGATAGTACCACTTACTTGTGGCACTGCCATGTAAGTCATAATGGTATAAAACGCATGAAGAAGCTCCATGTTGATGGATCTTTGGACTCACTCGTTTTTGAAAAGTTTGAGACATGCGAACCATGTCTATTGGTATATATGCATGAAGAAACTCCATGCAAATGGACCGTTTGAACTCACTTGATTTTGAATCACTTGAGATATGCAAATCATACCACATAGGCAAGATGACTGAAAAGCCTCGGTTTCAGTAAAATGGAACAAGATAGAAACTTGTTGGAAGTAACACATTTTGATGTGTGCAATCCAATAAGTGCTGAGGCATGTAGTGGATATCGTTATGTTCTTACTTCACAGATGATTCGAGTAGTTGTTGAGAATATTTACTTGATGAAACACAAGTCTGAATTATTGAATGGTTCAAGTAATTTCAGAGTGAAGTAGAAGATCATTGTGACAGGAGGATAAAATGTCTATGATATGATCATAGAGATGAATATCTGAGTTACAAGTTTTGACACACAATTAAGACATTGTGGAAATTGTTTTGCAATTAATACCGCCTGGAACACCATAGTGTGATGGTGTGTCCGTGTTGGGGAACGTAGCAGAAATTCAAAATTTTCCTACGTGTCACCAAGATCTATCTATGGAGAGACCAGCAACGAGTAGAAAGAGAGTGCATCTACATACCCTTGTAGATCGCTAAGCGGAAGCGTTCAAGTGAACGGGGTTGATGGAGTCGTACTCGTCGTGATTCAAATCACCGATGATCCTAGTGCCGAACGGACGGCACCTTCACGTTCAACACACGTACAGCCCGGTGACGTCTCCCACGCCTTGATCCAGCAAGGAGAGAGGGAGAGGTTGAGGAAGAGTCCATCCAACAGCAGCACAACGGCGTGGTGGTGGTGGAGGAGCGTGGCAATCCAGCAGGGCTTCGCCAAGCACCATGGGAGAGGAGGAGTAGGAAGAGAGGTAGGGCTGTGCCAGAACTTCGTGTATAGCTCCCATGCGCCTCCCCACTATATATAGGGGTGGAGGGGCTGGTTTCTTGCCCTCCAAGTCCATTGGGGCGTTGGCCAAGGTGGGAGGAAATAAATCTCATTATTTCCTTCCCCACCGATTGTTATCCCCCCTTTTTAGGGATCTTGATCTTATCCCTTCGGGATATGATCTTATTCCTTCTAAGGGGGGATCTTGGTGCGCCTTGACCAGGGGTGTGGGGCCTTGCCCCCACTACCCACGTCCATGTGGGTCCCCCCATGCAGGTGGGCCCCACTCCGGAACCTTCTAGAACTTTCCCGGTACAATACCGAAAAATCCCAAACATTTTCCGGTGGCCAAAATAGGACTTCCCATATATAAATCTTTACCTCTGGACCATTCCGGAACTCCTCGTGACGTCCGGGATCTCATCCGGGACTCCAAACAACATTCGGTAACCACATACAAACTTCCTTTATAACCCTAGCGTCATCGAACTGTTGGAAATATGCCCTAGAGGCAATAATAAAAGTATTATTATATTTCATTGTTCATGATAATTGTCTTTTATTCATGCTATAACTGTATTATCCGGAAATCATAATACACGTGTGAATACTTAGACCACACTATGTCCTTGGTAAGCCTCTAGTTGACCAGCTCGTTGTGATCAACAGATAGTCATGGTTTCCTGACTATGGACATTGGATGTCGTTGATAACGGGATCACATCATTAGGAGAATGATGTGATGGACAAGACCCAATCCTAAGCATAGCATAAAAGATCGTGTAGTTCGTTTTGCTAGAGCTTTGCAAGTGTCAAGTATCTCTTCCTTCAACCATGAGATCGTGTAACTCCCGGATACCGTAAGAGTGCCTTGGGTGCATCAAACGTCACAACGTAACTGGGTGACTATAAAGGTGCATTACAGGTATCTCCGAAAGTAGCTGTTGGGTTGACACGGATCGAGACTGGGATTTGTCACTCCGTATGACGGAGAGGTATCTCTGGGCCCACTCGGTAATGCATCATCATATTGAGCTCAATGTGACCAAGGTGTTGGACACAGGATCATGCATTACGGTACGAGTAAAGTGACTTGCCGGTAACGAGACTGAACAAGGTATTGGGATACCGACGATCGAGTCTCGGGCAAGTAACGTACCGATTGACAAAGGGAATTGCATACAGGGTTTGATCGAATCCTCGACATAGTGGTTCATCCGATGACAACATCGAGGAGCATGTGGGAGCCATCATGGGTATCCAGATCCCGCTGATGGTTATTGACTGAGAGCGTCTCGGTCATGTCTGCATGTCTCCCGAGCCCGTAGGGTCTACACACTTAAGGTTCGGTGACGCTAGGGTTATGAAGATATGTATATGCAGAAACCCGAATGTTGTTCGGAGTCCCGGATGAGATCCCGGACATCACGAGGAGTTCCGGAATGGTCCGGAGGTAAAGAATTATATATAGGAAGTGCTACTTCGGGCATCGGGACAAGTTTCGGGGTTATCGGTATTGTACCGGGACCACTGGAAGGGTCCCGGGGGTCCACCGGGTGGGGCCACCTGTCCCCGGGGGCCACATGGGCTGTAGGGGGTGCGCCTTGGCCATCATGGGCCAAGGGCACCAGCCCCTATAGGCCCATGCGCCTAGGGTTTCCCCCTAGGAGGAGTCCTAGTGGTGGAAGGCACCCCTAGGTGCCTTGGGGGGGAGGGAAACCTCCCCTAGGCCGCCGCCCCCCCTAGTAGATCTCATCTACTAGGGCCGGCGCCCCCTCTTGGCACCCCTATATATAGTGGGGGGGGGAGAGGAGGAGAACACACCAGCCCCTGGCGCCTCCACCTCCCCCCGTTACGTCTCTCCCTCGTAGTCTCGGCGAAGCCCTGCTGCTGTGACGCCCTGCATCCACCACCACGCCGTCGTGCTGCTGGATCTTCATCAACCTCTCCTTCCCCCTTGCTGGATCAAGAAGGAGGAGATGTCTCCCGTCCCGTACGTGTGTTGAACGCGGAGGTGCCGTCCGTTCGGCGCTGGTCATCGGTGATTTGGATCACGTCGAGTACGACTACATCATCACCTTGCAAGCTTCCGCACGCGATCTACAAGTGGTATGTAGATGCAAACTCTCTCCCTAGACTCGTTGCTTAGATGAACTCATAGATGGATCTTGGTGAAACCGTAGGAAAAATTTTAATTTTCTGCAACGTTCCCCAACACGAACCTTAAGTGTGTAGACCCTACGGGTTCGGGAGACATGTAGACATGACCGAGACGTTCCCCGGTCAATAACCAATAGCGGGATCTGGATACCCATGATGGCTCCCACATGTTCCACGATGATCTCATCGGATGAACCATGATGTCAAGGACTTAATCAATCCCGTATTCAATTCCCTTTGTCTATCGGTATGTTACTTGCCCGAGATTCGATCGTCGGTATCCAATACCTTGTTCAATCTCGTTATCGGCAAGTCACTTTACTCGTTCCGTAACACATCATCCCGTGATCAACTCCTTGGTCACATTGCGCATATGATGATGTCCTACCGAGTGGGCCTAGAGATACCTCTCCGTTTACACGGAGTGACAAATCCCAGTCTCGATCCGCATAAAACAGTAGATACTTTCGGAGATACCTGTAGTGCACCTTTATAGTCACCCAGTTACGTTGTGACGTTTGATACACCCAAAGCACTCCTACGGTATCCAGGAGTTACACGCTCTCATGGTCGAAGGAAGAGATACTTGACATTGGCAAAGCTCTAGCAAATAAACTACACGATCTTTTGTGCTAGTCTTAGGATTGGGTCTTGTCCATCACATCATTCTCCTAATGATGTGATCCCGTTATCAACGACATCCAATGTCCATAGCCGGGAAACCATGACTATCTGTTGATCACAACGAGCTAGTCAACTAGAGGCTCACTAGGGACATATTGTGGTCTATGTATTCACACGTGTATTACGATTTCCGGATAATACAGTTATAGCATGAATAAAAGACAATTATCATGAACAAGGAAATATAATAATAATACTTTTATTATTGCCTCTAGGGCATATTTCCAACAGTCTCCCACTTGCACTAGAGTCAATAATATAGTTCACATCGCCATGTGATTAACACTCACAGGTCACATCGCCATGTGACTAATACCCAAGAGTTTACTAGAGTCAGTAGTCTAGTTCACATCACTATGTGATTAACACTTAATGAGTTTTATGTTTGATCATGTTGCTTGTGAGAGAGGTTTTAGTCAACGGGTCTGAACCTTTCAGATCCGTGTGTGCTTTACAAATCTCTATGTCATCTCCTAGATGCAGCTACCACGCTCTATTTGGAGCTATTCCAAACAACTGTTCTACTTGGAGCTATTCTAAATTATTGCTCCATTATATGTATCCGGTCTCTCTACTCAGAGCTATCCGGATAGGTGTCAAGCTTGCATCGTCGTAACCTTTATGACGAACTCTTTTACCACCTCCATAATCGAGAAAATTCCTTAGTCCACTAGTTACTAAGGATAACTTTGACCGCTGTCCTGTGAGCCATTCTTGGATCACTCTTGTACCCCTTGACTGACTCATGGCAAGGCACACTTCAGGTGCGGTACACAGCATAGCATACTGAAGAGCCTACGTCTTAAGCATAGGGGACGACCTTCGTCCTTTCTCTCTATTCTGCCGTGGTCGAGCTTTAAGTCTTAACTTCGTACCTTACAACTCAGGCAAGAACTCCTTCTTTGACTGGTCCATCTTGAACACCTTCAAGATCATGTCAAGGTATGTGCTCATTTGAAAGTATTATGAAGCATTTTGATCTATCCTTATAGATCTTGATGCTCAATGTTCAAGTAGCTTAATCCAGGCTTTCCATTGAAAAACACTTTCAAAATAACCCTATATGCTTTCCAGAAATTCTACGTCATTTCTGATCAACAATATGTCAACAACATATACTCATCAGAAATTCTATAGTGCTCCCACTCACTTCTTTGGAAATACAAGTTTCTCATAAACTTTGTACAAACCCAAAATTTTTGATCATCATCAAAGCATACATTCCAACTCCGAGATGCTCACTCCAGTCCTTAGAAGGATTGCTGGAGCTTTGCATACTTATTAGCATCTTTCGGGATTGACAAAACCTTCCGGTTGTATCACATACAACCTTTCCTCATGAAAATCGTCGAGGAAACAATGTTTTGACATCCTATCTGCAAGATTTCATAAATAATGCAGTAATCGCTAATATAATTCCAACAGACTCTTAGCATCGCTACGAGTGAGAAAATCTCATCGTAGTCAACTCCTTGAACTTGTCGGAAAACATCTTAACGACAAGTCGAGCTTTCTTATTGGTGACATTTACCATCATTGTCCGTCTTCCTTTTGAAATCCATCTGTACTCATTAGCCTTACGACCATCGAGCCGTTCTGCCAAAGTCTACACTTTGTTTTCATACATGGATCCTCTCTCGGATTTTATGGCCTCAAGCCATTTATCGGAATCCGGGCCCACCATCGCTTCTCCATAGCTCGTAGGTTCATTATTGTCTAGCAACATGACCTTCAAGACAGGATTACGTACCACTCTGAATTAGTACGCATCCTTGTCATCCTACGAGGGTTGGGAGTGACTTGATCCGAAGTTTCATGATCAATATCATAAGCTTCCATTTCAATTGGTGTAGGTGCCACAGGAACAACTCCCTGTGCCCTGTCACACACTAGTTGAAGAGACGGTTCAATAACCTCATCAAGTCTCCACCATCCTCCCACTCAATTCTTTCGAGAGAAACTTTTCCTCGAGAAAGGACCCGATTCTAGAAACAATCCATATTGCTTTCGGATCTGAATTAGGAGGTATACCCAACTGTTTTGGGTTTCCTATGAAGATGCATTTTATCCGCTTTGGGTTCGAGCTTATCAACCTGAAACTTTTTCATATAAGCGTCGCAGCCCCAAACTTTTAAGAAACGACAACTTAGGTTTCTCTAAACCATAATTCATACGGTGTCATCTCATCGGAATTACGTGGTGCCCTATTTAAAGTGAATGTGGCTGTCTCTAATGCCTAACCCATGAACGATAGTGGTAATTCGATAAGAGACATCATGGTACGCACCATATCCAATAGGGTGCAACTATGATGTTCGGACACACCATCACATTATGGTGTTCCAGGCGGTATTAATTGCGAAACAATTTCCACAATGTCTTAATTGTGTGCCAAAACTCGTAACTCAGATATTCATCTCTATGATCATATCATAGACATTTTATCCTCTTGTCACAATGATCTGCTACTTCACTCTGAAATTACTTGAACCATTCAATAATTCAGACTTGTGTTTCATGAAGTAAATATACTCAACATTTACTCGAATCATCTGTGAAGTAAGAACATAATGATATTCACTGCATGCCTCAGCACTCATTCGACTGCACACATCAAAATGTGTTACTTCCAACAAGTTGCTATCTTGTTCCATCTTACTGAAAATGAGGCTTTTCAGTCATCTTGCCCATGTGGTATGATTTGCATATCTCAAGTGATTCAAAATCAAGTGAGTCCGAACGATCCATTTGCATGGAGTTTCTTCATGCATATACACCAATAGACATGGTTCGCATATCTCAAACTTTTCAAAAATGAGTGAGTCCAAAGATCCATCAACATGGAGCTTCTTCATGCGTTTTATACCATTATGACTTACATGGCAGTGCCACAAGTAAGTGGTACTATCACTACTATCTTATATCTTTTGGCATGAAAATGTGTATCACTACGACCGAGATTCAATAAACCATTCCTTTAGGTGCAAGACCATTGAAGGTATTGTTCAAAAATAGAGTAACCATTATTCTCCTTAAATGAATAACCGTATTGCGATAGACATAATCCAATCATGTCTATGCTCAACGCAAACACCAATCTCGGTGGTAGAGGGAGCGTGCGATGCTCGATCATATCAACCTTGGAAACACTTCCAACATATATCGTCAGCTCACCTTTAGCTAGTCTCCGTTTATTCCGTAGCTTTTATTTCGAGTTACTAACACTTAGCAACCGAACCGGTATCCAATACCCTGGTGCTACTAGGAGTACTAGTAAAGTACACATTAACATAATGTATATCCAATATACTTCTATCGACCTTGCCAGCCTTCTCATCTACCAAGTATCTAGGGTAATGCTGCTCCAGTGGTTGTTCCCCTTATTACAGAAGCACTTAGTCTCGGGTTTGGGTTCAACCTTGGGTTTCTTCACTAGAGCAGCAGCTGAATTGCCGTTTCATGAAGTATCCCTTTGTTCCCTTGCCCTTCTTGAAACTAGTGGTTTCACCAACCATCAGCAATTGATGCTCCTTCTTGATTTCTACTTTCGCGGTGTCAAACATCATGAATATTTCAAGGATCATCATATCTATCCCTGATATGTTATAGTTAATCACGAAGCTCTAGCAGCTTGGTGGCAATGACTTTGGGGAAACATCACTATCTCATCTGGAGGATCAACTCCCACTCGATTCAAGTGATTGTTGTGCTCAGACAATCTGAGCACAAGCTCAATGATTGAGCTTTTCTCCCTTAGTTTGCAGGCTAAGAAAATCGTCGGAGGTCTTATACCTCTTGACGTGGGCACGAGCCTGAAATCCCAATTTCAGCCCTCGAAACATCTCATATGTTCCGCGACGTTTCGAAAACGTCTTTGGTGCCTCTACTTAAACCATTTAATTGAACTATCACGTAGTTATCAAAACGTGTATGTCCGATGTTCGCAACATCGACAAACGACGTTGGGGTTCAGCACACTGAGCGGTGCATTAAGGACATAAGCTTTCTACTGATCGCATAGTCGCTACTATCAACTTTCAACTATATTTTCTCTAGGAACATATCTAAAACAGTAGAACTAAAGCGCGAGCTACGACATAATTTGCAAAAGGTCTTTTGACTATGTTCAGGATAATTAAGTTCATCTTATGAACTCCCACTTAGATAGACATCCCTCTGGTCATCTAAGTGATCACATGATCCGAGTCAACTAGGCCGTGTCCGATCATCACGTGAGACGGACTAGTCATCATCGGTGAACATCTTCATGTTGATCGTATCCACCATACGACTCATGCTCGACCTTTCGGTCTCCGTGTTCCGAGGCCATGTCTGCACATGCTAGGCTCGTCAAGTTAACCCTAAGTGTTTTCGCTGTGTAAACTGTCTTACACCCGTTGTATGTGAACGTAAGAATCCATCACACCCGATCATCACGTGGTGCTTAGAAGCGACGAACTGTAGCAACGGTGCACAGTTAGGGGAGAACACTTCTTGAAATTGTTGTAAGGGATCATCTTATTTACTACCGTCGTCCTAAGAAAACAAGATGCATAAACATGATAAACATCACATGCAATCAAATAGTGACATGATATGGCCAATATCATTTTGCTCCTTTTGATCTTCATCTTCGGGGCTCCATGATCATCATCGTCACCGGCACGACACCATGATCTCCATCATCATGATCTCCATCATCATGATCTCCATCATCGTGTCTTCATGAAGTTGTCACGCCAACGACTACTTCTACTTCTATGACTAACGCGTTTAGCAATAAAGTAAAGTAGTTTACATGGCGTTCTTCAATGACACGCAGGTCATATAATAAATAAAGACAACTCCTATGGCTCCTGCCGGTTGTCATACTCATCGACATGCAAGTCGTGAATCCTATTACAAGAACATGATCAATCTCATACATCACATATCATTCATCACATTATTCTTGGCCATATCACATCACATAGCATACCCTGCAAAAACAAGTTAGACGTCCTCTAATTGTTGTTGCATGTTTTACGTGGCTGCTATGGGTTTCTAGCAAGAACGTTTCTTACCTACCCAAGACCACAACGTGATATGCCAATTGCTATTTACCCTTCATAAGGACCCTTTTCATCGAATCCGTTCCGACTAAAGTGGGAGAGACTGGCACCCGCTAGCCACCTTATGCACCAAGTGCATGTCAATCGGTGGAACCTGTCTCACGTAAGAGTACGTGTAAGGTCGGTCCGGGCCGCTTCATCCCACAATACCGTCGAAACAAGATTGGACTAGTAACGGTAAGCATATTGAACAACATCAACGCCCACAACTACTTTGTGTTCTACTCGTGCAAAGAATCTACGCAATAGACCTAGCTCATGATGCCACTGTTGGGGAACGTAGCAGAAATTCAAAATTTTCCTACGTGTCACCAAGATCTATCTATGGAGATACCAGCAACGAGTAGAAAGAGAGTGCATCTACATACCCTTGTAGATCGCTAAGCGGAAGCGTTCAAGTGAACGGGGTTGATGGAGTCGTACTCGTCGTGATTCAAATCGCCGATGATCCTAGTGCCGAACGGACGGCACCTCCGCGTTCAACACACGTACAGCCCGGTGACGTCTCCCACGCCTTGATCCAGCAAGGAGAGAGGGAGAGGTTGAGGAAGACTCCATCCAACAGCAGCACAACGGCGTGGTGGTGGTGGAGGAGCGTGGCAATCCAGCAGGGCTTCGCCAAGCACCATGGGAGAGGAGGAGTAGGAAGAGAGGTAGGGCTGTGCCAGAACTTCGTGTATAGCTCCCATGCGCCTCCCCACTATATATAGGGGTGGAGGGGCTGGTTTCTTGCCCTCCAAGTCCATTGGGGCGTTGGCCAAGGTGGGAGGAAAGAAATCTCATTATTTCCTTCCCCACCGATTGTTATCCCCCCTTTTTAGGGATCTTGATCTTATCCCTTCGGGATATGATCTTATTCCTTCTAAGGGGGGACCTTGGTGCGCCTTGACCAGGGGTGTGGGGCCTTGCCCCCACTACCCACGTCCATGTGGGTCCCCCCATGCAGGTGGGCCCCACTCCGGAACCTTCTAGAACCTTCCCGGTACAATACCGAAAAATCCCGAACATTTTCCGGTGGCCAAAATAGGACTTCCCATATATAAATCTTTACCTCCGGACCATTCCGGAACTCCTCGTGACGTCCGGGATCTCATCCGGGACTCCGAACAACATTCGGTAACCACATACAAACTTCCTTTATAACCCTAGCGTCATCGAACCTTAAGTGTGTAGACCCTACGGGTTCGAGAGACATGTAGACATGACCGAGACGTTCTCCGGTCAATAACCAACAGCGGGATCTGGATACCCATGATGGCTCCCACATGTTCCACGATGATCTCATCGGATGAACCATGATGTCAAGGACTTAATCAATCCCGTATTCAATTCCCTTTGTCTATCGGTATGTTACTTGCCCGAGATTCGATCGTCGGTATCCAATACCTTGTTCAATCTCGTTATCGGCAAGTCACTTTACTCGTTCCGTACCACATCATCCCGTGATCAACTCCTTGGTCACATTGCGCATATGATGATGTCCTACCGAGTGGGCCCAGAGATACCTCTCCGTTTACACGGAGTGACAAATCCCAGTCTCGATCCGCATAAAACAATAGATACTTTCGGAGATACCTGTAGTGCACCTTTATAGTCACCCAGTTACGTTGTGACGTTTGATACACCCAAAGCACTCCTACGGTATCCAGGAGTTACACGCTCTCATGGTCGAAGGAAGAGATACTTGACATTGGCAAAGCTCTAGCAAATGAACTACACGATCTTTTATGCTAGTCTTAGGATTGGGTCTTGTCCATCACATCATTCTCCTAATGATGTGATCCCGTTATCAACGACATCCAATGTCCATAGCCGGGAAACCATGACTATCTGTTGATCACAACGAGCTAGTCAACTAGAGGCTCACTAGGGACATATTGTGGTCTATGTATTCACACGTGTATTACGATTTCCGGATAATACAGTTATAGCATGAATAAAAGACAATTATCATGAACAAGGAAATATAATAATAATACTTTTATTATTGCCTCTAGGGCATATTTCCAACAGTCCAAACATCATAACTGCACCCTATTGGATATGATGCATACCATGATGTCTCTTATCGAGTTACCACTATCGTTCATGGGTTAGGCATTAGAGACAACCACATTCACTTTAAATAGGGCACCACATAATTCCGATGAGATGACACCGTATGAATTATGGTTTAGAGAAACCTAAGTTGTCGTTTCTTAAAAGTTTGGGGCTGCGACGCTTATATGAAAAAGTTTCAGGTTGATAAGCTCGAACCCAAAGCGGATAAAATGCATCTTCATAGGAAACCCAAAACAGTTGGGTATACCTCCTAATTCAGATCCGAAAGCAATATGGATTGTTTCTAGAATCGGGTCCTTTCTCGAGGAAAAGTTTCTCTCGAAAGAATTGAGTGGGAGGATGGTGGAGACTTGATGAGGTTATTGAACCGTCTCTTCAACTAGTGTGTGACAGGGCACAGGGAGTTGTTCCTGTGGCACCTACACCAATTGAAGTGGAAGCTTATGATATTGATCATGAAACTTCGGATCAAGTCACTCCCAAACCTCGTAGGATGACAAGGATGCGTACTACTTCAGAGTGGTACGTAATCCTGTCTTGAAGGTCATGTTGCTAGACAACAATGAACCTACGAGCTATGGAGAAGCGATGGTGGGCCCGGATTCCGATAAATGGCTTGAGGCCATAAAATCCGAGAGAGGATCCATGTATGAAAACAAAGTGTAGACTTTGGCAGAATGGCTCGATGGTCGTAAGGCTAATGAGTACAGATGGATTTCAAAAGGAAGACGGACAATGATGGTAAATGTCACCAATAAGAAAGCTCGACTTGTCGTTAAGATGTTTTCCGACAAGTTCAAGGAGTTGACTACGATGAGATTTTCTCACTCGTAGCGATGCTAAGAGTCTGTTGGAATTATATTAGCGATTACTGCATTATTTATGAAATCTTGCAGATAGGATGTCAAAACATTGTTTCCTCGACGATTTTCATGAGGAAAGGTTGTATGTGATACAACCGGAAGGTTTTGTCAATCCCGAAAGATGCTAATAAGTATGCAAAGCTCCAGCAATCCTTCTAAGGACTGGAGTGAGCATCTCGGAGTTGGAATGTATGCTTTGATGATGATCAAAAAATTTGGGTTTGTACAAAGTTTATGAGAAACTTGTATTTCCAAAGAAGTGAGTGGGAGCACTATAGAATTTCTGATGAGTATATGTTGTTGACATATTGTTGATCAGAAATGACGTAGAATTTCTGGAAAGCATATAGGGTTATTTTGAAAGTGTTTTTCAATGGAAAGCCTGGATTAAGCTACTTGAACATTGAGCATCAAGATCTATAAGGATAGATCAAAATGCTTAATAATACTTTCAAATGAGCACATACCTTGACATGATCTTGAAGGTGTTCAAGATGGACCAGTCAAAGAAGGAGTTCTTGCCTGAGTTGTAAGGTACGAAGTTAAGACTTAAAGCTCGACCACGGCGGAATAGAGAGAAAGGATGAAGGTCGTCCCCTATGCTTAAGACGTAGGCTCTTCAGTATGCTATGCTGTGTACCGCACCTGAAGTGTGCCTTGCCATGAGTCAGTCAAGGGGTACAAGAGTGATCCAAGAATGGCTCACAGGACAGCGGTCAAAGTTATCCTTAGTAACTAGTGGACTAAGGAATTTTCTCGATTATGGAGGTGGTAAAAGAGTTCGTCGTAAAGGTTACGACGATGCAAGCTTGACACCTATCCGGATAGCTCTGAGTAGAGAGACCGGATACATATAATGGAGCAATAATTTAGAATAGCTCCAAGTAGAACAGTTGTTTGGAATAGCTCCAAATAGAGCATGGTAGCTGCATCTAGGAGATGGCATAGAGATTTGTAAAGCACACACGGATCTGAAAGGTTCAGACCCGTTGACTAAAACCTCTCTCACAAGCAACATGATCAAACCCAAAACTCTTTGGATGTTGGTCACATGGTGATGTGACCTGTCAGTGTTAATCACATGGTGATGTGAACTAGATTATTGACTCTAGTGCAAGTGGGAGACTGTTGGAAATATGCCCTAGAGGCAATAATAAATAAGTTATTATTATATTTCTTTGTTCATGATAATAGTCTTTTATTCATGCTATAACTGTATTATCCGGAAATCGTAATACACGTGTGAATACATAGATCACAATATGTCCCTAGTGAGCCTCTAGTTGACTAGCTCGTTGTGATCAACAGATAGTCATGGTTTCCTGGCTATGGACATTGGATGTCGTTGATAACGGGATCACATCATTAGGAGAATGATGTGATGGACAAGACCCAATCCTAAGCATAGCACAAAGATCGTGTAGTTCGTTTGCTAGAGCTTTGCCAATGTCAAGTATCTCTTCCTTTGACCATGAGAGCGTGTAACTCCTGGATACCGTAGGAGTGCTTTGGGTGTATCAAACGTCACAACGTAACTGGGTGACTATAAAGGTGCACTATAGGTATCTCCGAAAGTATCTATTGTTTTATGCGGATCGAGACTGGGATTTGTCACTCCGTGTAAACGGAGAGGTATCTCTGGGCCCATTCGGTAGGACATCATCATATGCGAATGTGACCAAGGAGTTGATCACGGGATGATGTGTTACGGAACGAGTAAAGTGACTTGCCGGTAACGAGATTGAACAAGGTATTGGATACCGACGATCGAATCTCGGGCAAGTAACATACCGCTAGACAAAGGGAATTGAATACGGGATTGATTAAGTCCTTGACATCGTGGTTCATCCGATGAGATCATCGTGGAACATGTGGGAGCCATCATGGGTATCCAGATCCCGCTGTTGGTTATTGACCAGAGAACGTCTCGGTCATGTCTACATGTCTCCCGAACCCGTAGGGTCTACACACTTAAGGTTCGATGACGCTAGGGTTATAAAAGAAGTTTGTATGTGGTTACCGAATGTTGTTCGGAGTCCCGGATGAGATCCCGGATGTCACGAGGAGTTCCAGAATGGTCCGGAGGTAAAGATTTATATATGGGAAGTCCTATTTTGGCCACCGGAAAATGTTCGAGATTTTTCGGTATTGTACCGGGAAGGTTCTAGAAGGTTCCGGAGTGGGGCCCACCTGCATGGGGGGACCCACATGGACGTGGGTAGTGGGGGTAAGGCCCCACACCCCTGGTCAAGGCGCACCAAGATCCCCCCTTAGAAGGAATAAGATCATATCCCGAAGGGATAAGATCAAGATCCCTAAAAAGGGGGGATAACAATCGGTGGGGAAGGAAATAATGAGATTTCTTTCCTCCCACCTTGGCCAACGCCCCAATGGACTTGGAGGGCAAGAAACCAGCCCCTCCACCCCTATATATAGTGGGGAGGCACATGGGAGCTATAGACGAAGTTCTGGTGCAGCCCTCCCCCTCTCACAAGTACTCCTCTCCCGCGGTGCTTGGCGAAGCCCTGCAGGATTGCCACGCTCCTCCACCACCACCACGCCGTTGTGCTGCTGCTGGATGGAGTCTTCCTCAACCTCTCCCTCTCTCCTTGCTGGATCAAGGCTTGGGAGACGTCACCGGGCTGTATGTGTGTTGAACGCGGAGGTGCCGTGCGTTCGGCACTTGATCATCGGTGATTTGAATCACGACGAGTACGACTCCATCAACCCCGTTCACTTGAACGCTTCCGCTTAGCGATCTACAAGGGTATGTAGATGCACTCTCCTTCCCCTTGTTGCTAGTCTATCCATAGATAGATCTTGGTGACACGTAGGAAAATTTTGAATTTGTGCTACGTTCCCCAACAACATGCTGTCACATATGCATGTCCACTCTCTCTCTTCTCTATTCTCTCTCCCAAACAAATCCATCCCTTCTATTTCACCTTTATAACTTAAATCATTTATATCTTTTAAACCAATGATTTCAAAACAAATCATTTATGTATAATCATGACACAAAGACCTTTAGAATAAGACTAATATTGAACATATTTCAACTACTTTGATTTTTTAAATGTGTGAAATCTGTTATTGAAACAAGTAAAATGAATGAAATTTGTTACTGAAACGAGTGAAATCAGTTATTGAAATTAGTGAATTAGTGAATCAGTTTTTAAAATGAGTGAAATCTCTTATCGAAAACAACTGAAATGAGTAAAATGAGATGAAACAAAAATTTGAAATGATTGAAATATATTATTGAAACGAGTGAAATGTGTTAAATATGCTATTGAAACAAGTGAAACGAGTGAATAATGTTATCAAACAAGCGAAATGAGTGAAATCCGTTTAAAAGAGTGAAATATGTTATTGAAACGAGTGAAATATGTTATTAAAAAGTTTAAACTAGTCAAACTATATCCAAAAATGATCTTGTTCTAAAGGTCCTTTTGTCAGGAGTTCAAATATATAAATAGTTCTGAAATCAAAATATTAGTTTAAAAGATGTAAATGATTTAAGTTAGGAAAGATGAAATAAAAGGGATGAATTTGTTTTGGAGAGAGAAGAGAGAGAAAAGTGTGCACATGCCGATGTGACACCATGTGTACCAGCTGATGTGATGTGCATGGCAATGTGTGGTGGAGATTTGGGTTGTGCGTGCAATGTGTTAGATAAAATCTAGGTCCTCCACTACCACTATGGCCCGCCTAAGTTTTGGTACGAGTATACAAATAAAAACGGAACGACTAACGCCTACACGTGTGGGCGTCTGGCAACTCGCCCACACGCATGGATCCTCGTCCAACCAATTCTGAATGAATCTTGGCGCATTCTAGCAGTTTTTGTGTGCCATGTAGGACTGAGCTGGTGTGTGGGCATTTCATCCGATCGCCCACACGTCCTTTTTCACCACACCGGGGTGGGTGTGTGGGCGTTTAGCAATTCGCCCACACACCAGTTTTCACGCACGCAAAGGGGCTGGTGTGTGGGCGTTTATCACTTCACCAGACGCCCGTCTCCTTGCCCACACCCAAAGCTGTCAGTTGCCATGTGTTTCTGTAGGGTACATGGCAACTGCCCTAGCTTTGCTTGTAAGCAGATGGCAACTCTCTTTTACCTGAGTTGCCATGTGTTTTTGAATGGTACATGGCAACTGCCCTAGCGTGCACGTAAGAAGATGGTAACTCTTTCTTTTACATGGCAACTGCCCTAGCATGCTTGTGATCACATGGTAACTCTCTTTTACCCGAACATGTTTTTTGCCATGCCTTTTTTATAGTGCTACATGGCAACTGCCTAGTGTTAGAGCATCTCCAACAGGCACGCTAAACACGCGCCGCGCCGCAAATTTACCCATTTTAGCATGCGCGCTATCGCTAATTTGTCTCCAGCGGGCGCGCAATAACCGCGTGCGCGGTATATAGAGTTGGGCGCACGGTCCGAATCGCTATCGTGCGCTGCGTATTTGAGGCGCCCGCTTCCGCGCATGGCACACACGAGCGCTCGCCCCGCACGCGTCGGCGCTGGCGCCAGTTAGCTGACCTGATGGACCCACGCACGCGCCGGCGCCGGCGAGCTGACCCGATGGACCCACGTGCCGGCACTCCCCTCACCCCATCCTACAGCCGCGAAAGCTCCAGCGCCGCCGTCGCCGCCACCGTCGCCGCCGCAAACCCTAGCGCTGGGAGTGGTGGCCACGCCTCTGCCGGAGCTCCTTCGAGCATCGGCCTCGCGCGCACCCTCTTCATGCCGCCGCACATGACCTCGGCGGCTCGTGGTGTCGCGCCGGCGCCCGCCGGCGCCTAACTCGACGGCTCCGGCACCTCGAAGCTCCCAAATGCGCCGCGGCCGAAGAAGGGCAAGACATCCGCGAAGAAGAAGAAGGCGGCGGACGGCTCCGGCACCTCGAAGGCGCCGAGGAAGAAGCTTGCAGGGTGTGTGACGAGCGCGGCGGCTACCGAAGCGCCGACGAGCTCACTTGTTGAGCCGGCGGCCGGCGCGCACCATGTTTTCGATGATATGCCCCAAAGGTGAAAAATTTTCCGAACTTTTTTTTCTTCTTTATTTTTTGAATGCATACATATAGATAGCTTATTGCATTGTTCTATATACTTTGTAGTGTGAACAATGATGCATACATGTCAACTATGGGTGTTGGCTCGAACAATTCGCATTGGTCTCAAACCAATGACATGCACTTTGAAGACCATGAGTTTGAGGTGGACGAGGATGGTGAGGGCATTGTCGACGCACCGAAAGGAAGAGCGGGCAATTACACCAACGCCGAAGACATCTTACTATGCAATACTTGGTTGCAAGTGTCAAGGGATCCATCCGTTGGAGGTGATCAAAGTAGAGACGCTTATTGGCTCCGGATGAAAGAACACTTTGATCTTCACAACATGAGTGGTTACCGCTCCGCACGATCACTTCGCTCCCGGTGGTCGACCATCAATAGGGATTGTCAACAATGGTCGGCCGCACAAAAAGCGGTTGACAAGTTGAACCCAAGTGGCACCAATGATGATGATAGGGTAAGTTTGGTTTCATCATTCCTCTTGTTCACATCTCATGCTTGTTTTTGGTGTTACTTGTGCTAACTTGTTTTGTTTTCATGTAGTTGAACATTGCCCAAAACTTGTTCAAAGGAGAGGAGAAGAGGACCAAGAAGGGGAAGATCAAGAAAGGAAGGCCATTTTCCTTGCCTCATTGCTATGAAGTATTGAAGGATGATGAGAAATGGAAGAAGCATGAGGATATTGATGATTTGGATTTGAGCAAAAAATGCAAGCGAACAATTGAGTTGGATGATGATGATGAGGATGATGCGTCAAGTGAAGATGGCAAGAGAAGCCCCATCCCAAACTCGGTTTCATACTCAAAGCCAAAATGACCGGATGGCACGAAGAAAGACAAAGAAAAGAAGGAGAGGAAAGGAGATGATGAGATCAAAAATGCTATGAAAGCAATTGTCAACGCAAGAAGAGAAGCCAACAAGGTGAGGAAAATGGCAAGGAACCAAGATGCCGTAGCCGAGGAGAGGAGGTTGGCGGCCGAGGAGAGGAGGGTGGCCGCCGAGGAGAGGAAAGTGGCATTGGATGATAGGAAGTTGGCCATGGAGGAGCGAGCCAAGTTGTTGGAATGGGAGAAGTACTTGTTCTTCTTGGACACATCTTTGTTGAATGATGCGCAAACTGAGTATGTCAACCTTGCTCGTGAAGAAGTCTTGATCCAAAAAAGAGCCATGATTGCCGGCATGGGTGGCGGTGGCGCCATGGGTGGTGGCGGCCTTGGCGGCATGGGTGGCGGTGGCGGCATGGTTGGTGGTGGCCTTGGCGGCAATGGGTGGCGGTGGCGGCATGGGTGCCGGTGGCCTTGGCGGCATGGGTTCCATGAGTGGCTTTGGAGCTACCGTGGGCGGTATGGGTTCCATGAGTGGCTTTGGAGCTACCGTGGGCGGCATGGGTTCCATGGGTGGCTTTGGGGCTACCATGGAGACGATGAGAGGCATGGGTGGCTTTGGAGCACCTTCGGGCAGCTTGGACGGCATGGCTGGCATGAGTTTTACGTCTCTCATTGGAGGCATGGGTGCACCTCCGGGCGCCGGTGTGCCACCTTCGCATGAAGATGCCGTTCAAGATATTGGCAACACCATCCGAGCTCCACGCGATGATGATACGGCGCGCAACAATGAAGAGGAGGAGAAAGAATCGTCTTCGGAGGATGAAGAATCATCTTCGGAGGATGAAGATGAAGACGAAGACGAGGACAAGGCTTAATTCTTGTGTCTTTCGTTTGTGTCATATAAAACTTGGTTTGCATGTTGAACTTGGTTTAACTATGTTGTGGGCATGAATTTGAACATGTGGGCACGAACTTGGTTGGAATGATGTTTGATTTAAATATATGCCATGTGTTTTGTGTGAACTGTGAAATTTGTGCCTAAAATGTGTGTGCCGGCTGCTCGCGCGCGCTGCATTTTAGCGCGCAGCTGGAGCAGCGTGCGCGCGCTGCATTTTTGCGCTCCTGCTGGAGCAAGCGTTGCGCGGCGCGCCAGATATGGCGTTGCGCGCGCCGAAACCAGATTTTAGCGCGCCGCGTGTTGGGCGCCTGTTGGAGATGCTCTTAGTAGGTAGCAACCTCTAAAGTTTTGAAATCATGGCAACTGCAGTAGACCAGATCATACATGGCAACTGCAGTTGAGCAACAATGGCAACTGTAGTTGTCCGACATGACAACTGTAGTTCAGCGACATGGCAACTGCAGTTAAATGAACATGGAAGAGGGTCCAGACCATGGCAACTACGGGGACACGTGATGACTGTCACGCGGAACGTGCGGGGCCATAAGGTAGGAGGCCTGACGTAAGGGCGTGTGGGCGTTATTTATTTTGCCCACACGTAGGCATGTAAGAGGGACCATGAAAAAAAAAGCGTGTGAGCATTACTTATTTTGCACACACGTAGGCGTGTGGACTGATCCTCTTAAACACTACACAAACTGTGTGTGCAGACCCCTTAACGCCCACACGCGTCTAATAAAAACCCACTAAGACAAAGCAACAATAAAAAGTCAGACGGAAATCCAAAAAGCTAGTGGAATACGCGTGCAATAATCGTCGGTCCCTTTTACTCTTGTCGATCGATCATTCGGGCAGAGACAACAACGGCGTGTACTTTGAGTTGGCTGGTCAACGATGATGGCGTGTCAGCAGCTGAACCGAAGCTTCGGTCGGCAGCGGCGATCACGAGGAAGATGGCGTGCGTGCGAAGACCATCTACTCCAAGTTTTTTTGCTAATCAATGGCGGAGCAGTATTAATTAGGGCCCGTGTCTCATCTCTTGCCCACGGCCGGCCTGACGACCCACCTTGCGCGCGAGCGATGGATCCAGCTCCAGCACCAGCAGCCAGCAAGATGCGGTTCGACTCGCCGGCCTTCCGCGTCCACGAGGACGGCCGCGTGGAGCGCTTCTTCGGCACGGACACCACCCACCCGGGCTTCGACGCCGCCACCGGCGTCACCTCCAAGGACGTCGTGCTCGACGGCGCCACCGGCGTCTTCGCCCGCGTCTACCTACCCGCGCTCCCCGACGGCCCCGGCCGCGGGACGAGGCTGCCCATCCTTGTCTACTTCCACGGAGGCGGCCTGGTCCTCGGCTCGGCCGCGTCCCAGATGTACCACGGCTACCTCAACGCCGTCGCCTCCCGGGCCGGCGTCCTGGCCGTGTCCGTCGACTACCGCCTCGCGCCGGAGCACCCCATCCCGGCGGCCTACGAGGACTCCTGGACGGCGCTCCGCTGGGCCGCGTCGAGGGCCGACCCGTGGCTCTCGGCGCACGGTGACGCCGGCCGCATCTTCCTGGCCGGCGACAGCGGGGGCGCCAACATCGTCCACAACATGGCGATCATGGCCGGCACTCGAAGCACTGATCAGGACGGTTTGCCCGCGGGGGCGCTGGTGGAGGGGGCGATCCTTCTCCACCCCATGTTTGGCGGGAAGGAGCCGGTGGACGGCGAGGCGGCGGACACGAGATATCACATGGAGAAGCTCTGGGCGCTGATATGCCCGGACGGCGAGGGTCTAGGGGTGGACGACCCGAGGCTGAACCCGATGGCTCCTGGGGCGCCGAGCTTGCGCGCGCTGGCTGGCCGGAGGCTGCTCGTGTGCTCCGCCGAGAGGGACTTCGCGCGGGCGAGGGCCGCCGCGTACTATCAGGCCGTCAAGGGGAGCGCGTGGCCTGGCATGGCGGAGTGGGTGGAGTCCCCCGGGGAGGAGCATGGCTTCTTCCTCCTCCAGCCGGAGCGCGACGAGTCGTCGGCCCTCTTGGATCGTGTGGTCGCCTTCCTCTCCGGCGAATGATCTGCAGGAGATCGACTTTTGCGCGGCTAGACTTTCTAATGTTTATATATATACTCCATCATAATGTGAATCATTAAAGGGTTGCGCGCGCTGGCTCACTCGTTCACAAGCTCGGCGCCCCAGGAGCTTGCGCGCGCTGGCTGTAGATTGTGTCAACATATACTCCATCATAATGTGAATCATAATGTCATCATTTAATTTTTTGTGTCCATCATAATGTGTTGCTTCAACCCTTTAGACTTAACATAGTTTTATTTCATTTCACGTACTCACTCGTTCACAGAACAAATTCTTCTTACTCGAGTCATGCATGATTTATTTGTGGATCTCAACAACATTAACTTTTTACCTGTGGATCTCAGCCATTGATATGCCCTTCTTTGAATATTCAACGACCTACATCTTGTTTCGTTGTTCAAAGCATCATACTTTTCTGCAGCGGTGCAAAGCCAGGCAACCCAACACAAAACCCGCTCTGTTTGTGTCGAGCGATCGTGTAAGAGCATCTACAACCGGGCACCCTAAACCCACCTATAAGCGAAACAAATATGGTTGCATAGAGATGCCGGAGACGGATGCCGGATGCGCAACAGAGGCCAGGTCGAGGCGGATGCCGGAGACGGAGCAGTATTGCGCAAGCGCGCCTTTGGCGAAGTTGGTGCTGTTGTCCGTGATGATGTTGTTCGGCAATGCCATAGCGTACCGCGATGTCTTTGATGAACCGGACAGCTGTTGGCCCATCCAGCTTTTTGATTGGTCGTGCTTCAATCCACTTGGTCAATTTGTCCACTGCCACGAGCAAATGTGTCATGCCGCCTCGGGCAGTTTTGAAGGGTCCCACCATGTCGAGTCCCCAGACAGCAAAGGGCCAGGCGATCGGGATGGTGCGGAGTGCTGACGCCGGCTGGTGGCTGCGCTTGCTGAAGCACTGGCATCCCTCACACTTGAGAACGAGTGACTCGGTGTCTTGAAGGGCTATAGGCCAGTAGAAACCATGGCGGAAAGCCTTGGCCACCAGGGACCGCGACGCAGCGTGGTGCCCGCATTCGCCCTGGTGTATGTCGAGGAGGATGTCGATGCCTTGGTCCTGCTCGACGCAGCACTGGAACATGCCGGTGGGGCTGTGTTTGACGAGCTCGTTGTTGATGATGTTGTAGACGGTCGCAGGTGTTGCACCTGCCGGGCCTCGGTCTTGTCCATGGGGAGGACGCCGTTTTCCAGGAACTCTGAGATGGGCAGGGCCCACGATGGGGCCGCCACTACGGCAAAGACGGCCACCAGGGTGGGTTCCGGGTCGGCAGCCCCCGAGCCAGGCTGAGTAGCCCCGGGGTCGGGGATGGCGATGGCCAGGTCGAGGGCGTTGGTGGCCGGGTTGGCGGCTTCAGTCTCTGGGCCGAGTTCGGCAGCCCCCGGGACGGGTTGCAGCGCGGCCGGGTTGTCCGGGACGTGGATGGACTCAGAGTCCGGAGGCGGCTTGATGGACGGCTTGCGCAGGTGCTCGAGGGAGATGCCGGATGGGATGGACTGCCGGGACGAGGCGATCTTGGCGAGCGTGTCGGCTGCCTCGTTCTCCACGGGCAGGACGTGGAGAAACTCGCAGCCCTCGAAGGATCTGGACGAGAAAGCGATAGCTTGCCTTGTTGGAGTCGCGGGCGTCCCACTCGCGGGAGCACTGTTGAACCACCAGGGCCGAGTCGTCGTAGCACAGGATGCGCCAGATGCCGAGTTCCTTGGCAAGCCGGAGGCCGTGCACAAGGGCTTCATAATCGGCGACGTTGTTGGAGGCGGCGAAGTGGATCTGGCGTGCGTAGCAAGGTCGGTCGCCCTTCGGTGACGACAGCATGATGCCGGCCCCTAGGCCAAGTCGCATCTTGGAGCCGTCAAAGTGCATGCGCCAGTGCGTCGAGTCCGGAGGCGGCGGCAGGTACTGAGTCTCGGTCCAGTCGACGAGGAAGTCGGCCAAGGCCTAAGACTTGATCATGGCACGGGGCTTGTAGAGGATGGTGTGGCCGGATAGCTCGAGCGCCCACTTGGCGACCCAGCCAGAGGCGTCCCAGCACCCGATGATCTCGTCGAGGGGGGTCGTGCTGACCACGGTGATGACATGCTATTGGAAGTATTGTTTCAGCTTCTTGGCGGGTGAAGTACACGCCGTAACACATCTTCTGGTAGTGCGGGTAGTTCTGCTTGGAGGCGGAGAGCACCTCGCTCAGGTAGAAGACTGGGCGCTGGACGGCTTGGACCTTACCCTTCTCTGGTCGCTCGACCACCAGCACCGTGTTGACCGACCGTGAGGTCGCGGCAATATAGAGCAATAGCGGCTCCTTCTCGGCTGGTGCAGCCAGGACTGGTGTGGTGGAGAGCATGCGCTTGAGGTCTTGGAAGGCCTCGTTCGCCTGGTCGTTCCATTCGAACGGCGTCATCTTCTTCATCAGTTGGTACAGGGGCAGGGCCCTCTCGTCCAGTCGGCTGAGAAACCGGTTGACCGAGGCCAAGTAGCCGGTGAATTTCTGGACATCGCATAGCCGAGCCGGCTTGCACATGCGATCGATGGCCTTGATCTTCTCCAGGTTCGCCTCAATGCCGCGCTTCGAGACAAGGAAATCGGGTAGCTTTCTGGCCGGGACACCGAAAACGCATTTCTCCGGGTTGACCTTGACCTTGTACTCGCGCAAGTTGGCGAATGTTTCCTTGAAATCGTCGAGGAGCGTGAGGTGCTGCTTGGTCTTCACCACGATGTCGTCCACGTAGATGTGGATGTTGCGGCCGAGTTGCGGCAGCAAGCATTTCTGCATGCAGCGCTGGAAGGTGGCCCCGGCGTTCTTTAAGTCGAACAACATGGTGATGTAGCAATACGCCCCAAAGGGCGTGATGAAGGACATCTTCAGGGCATCGGCCGGGTTCAGCTTGATTTGGTGGTAGCCGGAGTAAGCGTCCGGGAAGGACAGGAGCTCGCACCCGGCGGTCGAGTCAATGACTTGGTCGATCCGCGGGAGGGCGAACAAATCCTTGGGACAGGCCTTGTTCAGGCTAGTGTAGTCGATACACATGCGCCAGGTCTTATTTTTATTTAAGGCGAGGACTGGGTTGGCCAGCCACTCGGGATGGAACACTTCCATGATGCTTCTGGCGGCCACTTCACCGATTGTTCTTCTCTTCTCTTCATAGAAACGTCGCAGGGGTTGACGAACAGGCTTGGCATCCTTGCGGACGTGGAGTTTGTGCTCGGCGTACTTCCTCGGGATACCTGGCATGTCCTTGGGGGTCCATGCAAAAATATCCCGATTCTCACGGAGGAAGTCAACGAGCTCGCTTTCCTATTTGATGTCTAGGCGGGCGCCTACGACAACGTACTTGCTGCAGCTGGGGTCTTCCGGGTTCAGCTTCACTTTCTTGGTCTCCCTGGAGGGCTTGAAGGCGCCCTCATCAGCCGGCTCCTCGATGGGGATCGGCGTGGCTGACGCCTCACCGGCCAGGGCGATGATCCGGTCGAGCTAGCGCCGCTCCTCGGCTATGACCAGCGACTCGGCCAGCTTGGCGCCGTCTCGGGCGCACTCCAGGGACTTGCGGTAGTCGCCGGTGACGGTGATGAGGCCCTTCGGACCGGCATCTTCATCTTCAGGTACGCGTAGTGGGGGACCACCATGAATTTGGCGAGCGCGGGTCGGCCTAGCAACATGTGGTACGCGCTGGACAAGTCTACGACCTCGAACCAGATTGGTTCGCGCTGGAAATGGATGTTGTCGCCGAACAGGACGTCGAGCCGGACCCGGCCAATGGGAGAGCAGGAGAGGCCGGGAACGATGCTGTGGAAGATCGTTCGGGTCGACTCCAGGTCCTTAGCCGCGAGGCCGAGCTTGGTCATGGTGTTACGGTAGAGAATGTTGATGTTGTTGCCGCCATCGATGAGGACTTGGGAGAACTTGCACGTGCGCCGCGCGACAATGGTGGGGTTGAGGACAAGGGTGAGCCGCCCGGATTTGGCATGACAGTTGGGTGGTCCTCCTGGGACCAGGTGATCGGGCGGTCCGACCAATGCATGTATTCCTGCTTGGCCGGGACGACAGTGTTCACCTCCTGGCGGTGGAGACGTTCGCTGCGCTTGTCATCGCCGAGGCTGGTGAAGACGATGTAGGATGCGTTCTAGTCCGGGTAGGCATCGTCGCGCATCGCGCCGCCGGCTGGAGGCGGAGGCGGCTGACCCGCGCCTGGAGACGGAGCCAGAGGGGGCGGGACGTCCTCTCGCATGATCCGCTTGGTGATGCCGCATTGTCGAAGCGTGTGTGTGGACGGTCTTGCACCGCTGTGGTGCTTGCAGGGAGCATCGAGCATCTCTTCGAAGCTCATGGCGGGCTGCCACGCCGTCTTGCCGGTCTGCCGGCGTTTAGCTATCGGGTCCGCCGCAGGCTTGACGGCCGCGACGAGCCGGTTGCCGTAGAACTGGGCCGGTTGGTTGGCCTTGCGCTTGTGATTCTGCTGGTGTTGCTGCCAGCTGCTTTCGCCGGCCGGCTTCGGAAGGGGAACCGGCTTTGCTTTACCGGCTTCATCCAGCGCTACCTGGATCTTCATGGCGGAGTCGGCGTTGGCATACTTATCCACCGTCACCATGAGCGCGGCCATGGTGGCCGGCTTGGAGCGCAAGATCTTGTGCTTGAGGAGGGTGTCGTCTCGGCACCCGTTGATGAAGTACTGGATAGCTTGAACCTCGTGGACGCCCTCGCAGCTGTTCCAGAGCTCGGTCCAGCGTGCGAGGTATTCGCGGCCGGTTTCCATCGGCCCCTTCAAGCACATGGCGAGCTGGCTGGGGCGACCAGGTCACTTGTAGGTTCCCATGAAGTTGCGGACGAAGGCCTGCTCGAAGTCGACCCACGTGTTGACGTTGCCCACCGGTAGGTTGTTCAACTAGGTGCGGGTCGACCCTTGGAGCATGAGTGGTGCGTAGCACACGGCGAGTTGGTGGTTGCCGCCGGTGATGCCGATGGTGGTGGTGTAGTCGGTGAGCCAGTCCTCTGGCTTCACGGTTCCGTTGTACTTGGGGGTGTCGCGGGGAAGCATGAACCCTTTCGGAAAGGGCTACTCCCGGATGCGTGGGCCGAAGCATGCCGGCCCTACAGCGTCGCTCTCCTTCACCTCCAGGGAGAAGGCGAGCCGGTCGAGGCGGTGGCGAGCGTCGGTGTCGTCGATGGCGTGTGCGCCGAGTCCGCTAGCGATCGGGCCACGAGGGGCCGAGTTGACTGGGGCCGGACACCGGCCAGGCTGGCCGGGTCTAGGTTGACCTTCCAGGGCCGGCTCGGCGCCTAAACCGCCAGCAGCTGTCGGGGCCGGATCGCACCGAGTCCGGGTTAGGCCGGAGTGCGCCTCGCCGGGTGGCGAGGACGCCGTGTGCTGATGATCACCGGGTCCAGCAACGCGAGCAGAGCCGGAGCCGGCCGGCTGGGCAAGCTGGTTGAGGCAGTCTTGCTGCGCGTTGGCTGCGTCGAGGAGATCGTGCATCCGCTTGATGCGCTCCTTCAGTTCCTCGCCCGTGATCTGATCTAGGCCGACTGCGGCCGCCTGGGCAGCACGCATGTTCTTCATCGGGGTCTCATAGACAGTCGGGATGGCGCCGAGGGCGCGGCCGATCGCTCCGCACCGGGCTCGCACGTTGGTGACCCGGCTCGGCTTGGCCGCGGCAGGCGTGAAGCCGTAGGCGGCGTTGCGCTCCAGCTGAGCGGAATTCAGACGACGCTTCATGGCGGTGAGCGTCTCGATCTAGTCCAGCATCTGCTCGCGCCTTTCCTTGAGCTGGGCTCGGGCCACAGCGATGTTGGATGCATCGATGTTGGTGCCGATGGGGACGCGGAGGCTCTGGATCGCGGCGCGCAACGGGTTGGACGAGGCCGCCCGCTCCGCTGCGGCCTTGGCTTCGGCAGCCTTCCTCGTCGCACTCGACGTGGAGGAGGCATCAGTGCCGGTGACGAAAACCTCCATGTGTACATCCATTGCCCCGGCGAGAATGTTGCCGTCGAGGGAGAGGGGGAGTCGGAGTAGCTAAGCACCTCGCTGGGGTACTCATCGGTCACGGGTGCATCGGAGACGCGTAGTGCGGCGAAGGAGGCGGCGAGTGCATCGACGATGTCGTCCGCCAGCATGACGGGCTCGTCGGAGTCGGAAGGAGCCCCGTCTGAAGCGTGCTCCCGGCCAGCTCCTGGAGCTGCCCCACGGTGGGCGCACGGCAGATGCCATGGGATGGCTAAAGAGAGGAGGAGGCTCGAGGGCGCTGGTGGGCTCCAGAGGCGAGGTTGGCATGAGCGAGCGCGGGATGCAAGACATACCCAGGTTCGGGGCTCTCCGGAGAGATAATACCCCTAGTCCTGCCGAGTGTGGTTGATATGTGACAATACAAGGTTGCTCCTGGAGCTATATGGAGGAAGAAGGAAGACTGGCCAAGGCTTAGGCTGCTCCTTCTTCCAGGGTGAGTTCTACTATTTGGTGGCTAGTTCATGTGTGCTTACTGCCTCTCTCTGCTTGCCCGTATGCATGAGGGCTCCTGGTGGGTTTTATAGGTCAACACCCTAGGGATACAATGGTAGTGCTACATGACTGTAGGGCCGGGTAGTCAGCGCCTGGGTACCCAGGGCTGGGTCCCGCCGGGGGCTTGTGGTTTGTCGGGTTCCTCTAGGTGCGGGCCCCGCATGCCTAGGGGTACTGTGCGCTGTCTTGTCGATCGTCAAGGAGTGGCCGAGTCGAGTCGGGTACATTGCGCTCTGTCAGGTCGCCGCTTGTTGGTGTTAGTGGTGACGGAGGGAGCAATGTTGCCACGCCGGCCCTGGTCGGCGGGTAGGTGAGGGGCATTGTTGCCACGCTCCGGCTGACCAGAGGCATGGGCAGGGCACTATTGCCTCGGTCATTTGGTAGATGAAGACTCGTCCCATCGTACGGCTTGGATGGGACGGGAGCTGACCCATGGCTGGATTGAGGGACACGCCAAGGGCTGAGCTTGCTTGTCGGGGAAGTCTTGGTGTACCGGGTTCGGCCGTCTTGTGCTGGTTATTGAGGCCGAGTCGAGGGGCTTGGCCGGGTTGAGGGGCCTGGCCGGATCGAGCGACCTGGCCAAGCGCAGGCCGGCTTGAGGGGCGATGCTGGCCCCGTTGTTTTTGAAAAGGATCCGGGTTCCATTGCCTGCCCGGGGTTCATCCCCCCGACAAGTTCAGTTAATGGCATCTTTGAGCCAGACTCTCTGTACCATGGTGTCCGGACCACTTTTTTCATCCAACGGGGACCCCTAAACGAAATGTCTGAGGACCAATCCGCATGTCTATTCTCTCAAATCGGAAGCCCCCTGGGGGTGGGGGCAGCATGCAGTGGTCTTCTTGGCCCACCGTCAGTTAGACCACATGTCCTCACGGCCCATGTAGGGCAGCATGCAGTGGTCTGCTTTTTTTGAAATAAAACGAAACTTTATTCATTAGAAATAACCAATACATCGTTTGTGAGGATGAGTACAATTTCATTGATAGGCTCCTCGAACCAATCTGAAGTTGAAGAAAATCTAGCTAATCTAGCAAGTTTATGTGCTACTCTATTTGCCTCTCTATTACAATGTTCGAATCTAGTCATGATAAAATCACATGCGTAGTGGAAGCAGTCATCGAAAATTGCCGTTGCCGCACCCGTTGACTGTCCTCCATCCTGCATGGTCTCAATCACCTCTATATTATCTGAGTTGATGATTAAGTGATTGCACCCTGTCCTTTGCGCTAGTGTTAGTCCAAATTTGAGGGCTAAAGCTTCTGCCATCAGAACATCCGCGCAATGGTCAATCTTTCCATTTCCTCCTGCAATAAACCTATCTTTGTCGTCTCGCAAAACTGCCCCCATCGTACCCTTCAGCATGTCATGGTCAAAAGAGGCGTCAACATTGAGTTTCACTAAACCCCTAGGGGGACAATGCCAACCCCCCTTTTTCATGGACGCCTTTGAAGATGATGCATTTACAAAATTGTATGTAAGGGCTAGGATCCCCATTGATATCTGAGTTTTATTCTGAGTTGTTTCCTTGTGCACTAATTTCCTTCTCTCCCACCATAGATATCAAACTGAAATAGCTATCATTTCTTGTACATTTTGGTACCCCATAATACGCAAATCTTAATCTGGAAGAACTAAAAGGTATTCCAGTATCGCCTCTCTAGCACGATCAACCTCACAAGCTCTATTAATAATCTCATCTATTTCTAGCCTCTTTCAAACCTCCTTTTCTTTAGTACATAGGAAAAGCATCGATATGCTTTGTGTCTTCTACACCCTGAGAGCAAGTAGGACAAAGAGGCGAGACCTTCATGTGTCTATTAGCAAGAGTTGCCCCGCATGGGAGAGTGTCATGTAACGTACGCCATATAAAAAAATTTACTTTTGCCGGACAGGATAAAATTTTGAATTTGACTTTTGCATGCAGTGGTCTGCTTTGCCCACTTTCAGTTGGACCATATGTCTTCTCAACCCATGTGCTTTGTCATCTACGCCCGCCTGGCCCACCTCTAACGTCCAGATTTGATGCCTATTTAAGGGCATGGTTGGATGACCGACTCTCATATACTGTCAGCGGACGCGTCCGGACGCAGTACATGGACGGATAGTGTGTCTGTTTTAAAGGGTAACGTTGGAGATGACCTAAATATGCCTTTACCTCTACTTTTTCATACCAATTCTTCTAGTTGACTATCTCTAGCGATGTTTTTTTAATGGAGGCAAAAACTTTGCCTCGTCTCATTAATAAAGAAGGGGAAAATTTTCCTCCAGTTGACTATTTCTAGCAATGTAATTTGTACCTTCGGTTGACACGCACGACCGATCTACGGAGAGGGTTGTGGATGCGGCCATCTGCATCTCCTCTAGGTGTGTGTTGTGTACACGTCCATAATATCCATCCATGCCGTTAGGTTACCAGACATGGCACAATTGCCAATTCTCAGAGAGGCGGAAGGAGCCCGCGTCTCCGATGCAACCCGGCAATGCCGGAAACGGCTGCCAACACGCGTGCGACATGCGCAGCGCCGAGGTCAGCGGAGGGGAGCGATACGTTGCGTCCCGCCATGGGAAACCCAGCTCGATCAGAAGCTTATATATGGCGGCCTCCATGCAGTGGAACTCCTCGGAGCTAGCTCGTGGGCCGGCAACAATGAAGAAGCTGCGGTCCTCCGCGGCGTCGTCGTCGCAGGGCGCGCTCCCTGAGCGGTTCCTCATGCGGCTGGCGGCGGCGTCCCCGACGCTGGTGTCGCTGCCCGTCATCGACCTCTCCCGCGGCCGCGACGAGGTCCGCCGGGCCGTGCTCCACGCCGGCAAGGAGCTCGGCTTCTTCCAGGTACGTAGTACGTACGTGCATTTATCCGGCGAGAAGCTGCTGCCCCTTTCTATCTTGGTTCAAAAGGCTGATGATACTATTAGTGCCCTTTTGCAGGTAGTTCATGCACGGTTGACAACACGTACACAAGGCTAATGTAGACTTTTGCACTCCCTGCAATTAACGAAGCTAATGGTTTTATTAAAGGAAAATCATGCACAAATAGCAATACGACTTTATGAGAGTTGACATGATAATCATAGGCAGTTAATCGGTGGTCACCCGCAAAAAATGAATGTCAGACATCGGTGAATGTCAGATTTTAGACGTGGCAAATCAAACGTCTCTCATGGCAAATGGTATTTGTCAGGATGGCAAGTTTAGTTCACGAGCATGGCAAATCCACCTCCGTTCATACTTTTGTCTGAAAGTTGCCGTGCTTGCAAACTAAATATGTTATCCTCGTGTCAACATAAATTGCCATGAAAAACATATAATTTGTCATGCTAAAAAATCTGACGGCAGACTTTAGCATTTCTGAAAAAAATTAATTAGTGGCCTTTTTAACTTAGGTTTTCTTCCATTTATTTTTCTCGCGAATACGCTAGAGAGCGTATCATTTCATTGATAGGAAGAAGGGGAAGGTACCGCCGGGGGGGGGGGCTAGGTGTCCAGCACGCAGGCAAGACAGGGAGCGAGGAGCAGTGGTGATGGGCTGCTCAGCCCGGTTACAAGTTTAGGGACCTACGCCAGCAGCATGTTTAAGCCGTGAGCGCCAGCCCTAGCCCAAGACCGTGCCTCGTTCTGGATAAGCTCAAGAAGCCGGGAGGTGGAGGGGGACTCGCCGTCGAAGACACAGCGGTTGCGCTGCTTCCAGATAGACCAGGCCATCAGGGTTGCAAGGGTGGCAAGTCCCTTACGGTGTCCAGTGGGGGAGCTCATGATCATGGAAGAGCACCAGGGGAGGAACTCCTCGGGACCGGATGGAGGGGGGACGGTGGCGCGTACCCAAGACAGGACATCATGCCAAACCTGCCTGGAGAAAGGGCAGGCAATGATGATATGTTGCATGGTCTCGACGTGCTGGTCGCAGAGAGCACATCTGTCGTTGTGGGGGAGACCGTGGCGCGCCAGTCTATCGGCAGTCCAACAGCGGTCAAGGTCGGCCAACCAGGTGAACATCTTGACGCGCAGTGGGGCCCAACATTTCCAGGTGAGGCGCCAGAATGAGGCGGATATGGAGCCGGCAAAGAGGGCTCGATAGCAGGATTTGGCAGAGTAGTTCCCATCCGCCGTCCAGCGCCAGACAAGGCGGTCAGGGGAGGTAGACAGGTGAAGGTGACGGAGCCTAGTCCAGAGCTGGACGTACTCCACCATGGCAGTGGGCGTTAGCGCGCCACGCAAGTCTGCAATCCAGCAGCGGTCCTGGAGCCCCTCTGCCACGGTGTGTTTGCGACGCCGTCGGGGGACAAGGGGGAGGAGGTTAGGGGCGATGTCCGCGATGGCCATGCCGTCGATCCAAGCATCAGTCCAGAATCGGCAAGACCTGTTGTCACCGATAATCCAGGACGTGGACGCGCGGAAGATGGCGGAGGAGTCAGTATCGTAGGGCAGGTGCAGGTGTGCCCACGGCCTGGCCGGGTCGGTGCGCTGCAGCCACATCCAGCGCACACGGAGAGAGATCCCTTGCCGATGGAGGTCCGGGATGCCGAGCCCGCCGAGATGGAGGGGCCGGCAGACGCGCTGCCAGTTGACTGGCCCGTGGCCAGCGCGGGTCTCCTTATTACCATGCCAGAGGAATTCGCGGATCGTGCGGTTCACTTGTTGAGGATCGTCGGACAAAGAGCGATGACGACCATGATGTGGGAGGGGATCGCGCATAGCACGTGGCGGACGAGGGCGAGACGCTCACCGCGGGACAGGAGCATCGCCCGCCAGGAGGAAAGCTTCTTGGCCAGCTTCTCTACGATCGGCCGGAGCGACGACGTGGACGGCTTCCGGAGCGAGAGAGGAATGCCCAAGTAGGTGATAGGGAAGTCCATGACCGTGCAGGCCAGCTCACACGCAATGGAAGCACGCGTGGGGTCGTCGCAGCGGATCGGGGTTGCCGAACACTTGGCAAAGTTCGTGCAGAGCCCGAAAGCCTCGCCAAAGACACGAAGCAGCTCCCGAATGACCCGGAGATCGTGGGTTGACGGGTGGCAGAAGATGATCACATCGTCGGCATAGAGAGAAATGCTCGAAGAGGCGTGCCGAGTGGTGAGCCGCTGAAGAAGGCCGCTGCGATGGGCATGGAGGATGAGGGAGTTGAGAGCATCAATGGCAATCGTAAACAGCATTGGGGACACAGGATCGCCTTGTCGCAGTCCGCAAGCGTGGTCGATGGGGGGGCGGGGGATCCATTGATGAGGACGCGCGTGCTGGACGTGGAGAGTAAGATGGCAATCCACTCGATCCACCGACGACCGAAGCCCAGGTGGCGTAGCACGTCTAGGAGGAAAGCCCAAGAGACCGTATCAAACGCGCGTCCAATGTCGAGCTTGAGGAGGACGCGAGGCACGCGGAGGTTGTGGAGCTGGCGGGCAGTCTGCTGGACCAGCATAAAATTGTCGTGCACACACCGCCCGGTGATGAATGCACTTTGGTTGGTGGAGACGAGCTGGCCCAGGCGAGCAGCGAGGCGTAGGGAGAGGACTTTTGCGATGAGCTTCGCGATCAGATGGATTAGGCTGATGGGGCGGTAGTCCGAGAGAGAGGAGGCGTCCGGCTTCTTTGGGATCAGTGTGATTAGGGCTTCGTTGAGGCGCTGGAGGCTGCGCCCGTTCATGGAGTAGAACTTGTCGAACACCTCGCAAATATCGGCTTTGATCGTATCCCAGCACGCCACAAGGAACTCGGTCGTGAATCCATCGGGGCCCGGGGCTTTTCCACGGGGGAGCGCCTTGACCGCGGTCCAGATTTCCTCCTCGGAAAAAGGAAGCTCGAGCTCCTCCAGGTCAAAGGAGCAGTCGTCAATTTGTTGCAGGTCGAGGGAGAAATCACGGGGTCTTGGAGAGCCGAGGAGCGAGGAGAAGTGGTGGTAGGCCGCCTTGGCCATGTCCTGCTCATCGGTGATCATAGAGCCCTCGTGCCGAAGGGAGAGGATGCGGTTCTTCTCGAGCCTGTGGGCCGCGTGAATTTTGAAGAAGGCGGTGTTAGTCTCGCCCTCCTTCAGCCATCCAAACTGCGCCCGCTCGCGGGTGATGGATCTCTCGAGCGAGGCTAAACCAAGGTAGGCGCGCTTCAGATTGCGCCGAAGCCAGATCTCAGAGGGGGAGAGAGCCCGAACGTCCTGGGCCGCATCGACCAACTCTGGAGGCGGCGAGCCGTGATCTTGAGGCAGAGGTAGACGCGCCGGAAGGGGTCCGGGTCGTGGACAGAGCCCCAAGCAGCCGCCACCGTTTCCTGAAAGCCTTCAAGCTTGATCCAAAACCGCTCGAAGTGGAAACGTCTCGGGCCAGCCGAGCGCGGAGTGCAGTCGAGAAATAGCGGGCAGTGGTCAGACACTGTCGAGGCAAGGCAGCGGAGGATGGCATGCGGCTGTGCGAGATCCCACTCAGAGGTGCAAAGAAAGCGGTCGTTACGCACAAGCGTGGGCGAGTCTCGCTCGTTGGACCAGGTGTAGCGGCGGCCATGCATGTAGACATCGCGCAACTCCATATCGGCAATGAAGCGACGGAATCTGTTGGAGGTGCGTCTGTTAATCCGGCCGTTGCTTTTGTCGCTAGAGGAGGAAACGAGGTTGAAGTCACCGCCGAGGAGCCAGGGGCCAGCGCAAGAGTCGCGGGTATCTTGCAAGTCTTCGAGGAACAAGATCTTTTCATCGTCGTCCTGCGGGCCATAGACCCCGGTGATCCACCAAGGATGCGCGCCCGAAGTGGTAGAGACGAGGGCCGTGATCTTTTCTTCCATTTATTATCTCTCCTAAGATCGCATAATACTAGGGTAGAATATTTTGGCATTGTACCAGTATCTCCTTTCTTTCTTTGTTTCTTTATTTGGCAAAGAGACATGGGACCATATCAAGTACGAACATACATATATATAATTTTTATTCCTAAAAAGATCAAGTTCTTATTTGTTGCTGAAGTTAAGTTCTTATATGTTCCTCTAGCATGTGAACTTCCCGTAAATTATACAGACATCCTGTAAAACGACTTTTACGGAACGTTTTTTAGGGGAGCTCTTGGAGTTGCTCTTAGAGCTTACCGACACTAATATGATCAAGAAGCATAGTATCATAATGTTTGTTATATGTAGCATGAAGTAAAATTGTGTTCTAGCAATCAATGATTGAACCAGAAAGATCATGCAACCTCTCGTTTATAACAAGCAACCAAAACTTGTCATAGTTAAAATTCTTATGGTCATTTTTTTCGAGTTCTTATGGACAAATTTGCCCTCATGAATGGACGATGGCTTGGATCAAATACTACTCATACTCCGTAAGAGGAAAGCGAGAGCGAATTAAATGCAAGGATCAAATTATCTTCTTTTTTTTACTATAAACAGTAGGGTAAAAACAGGATCAGATTATCTTGAACAACTTCAACAATATTATGACACGAAACTTTGAATCTATTTGAGTTTAGTAAGCGAATGAATATGCTGAATGTGCAGGTGATCAACCATGGCATGCCAGAGCGAACAATGAGGGAGATGGAGATGGCGTGCAGCGACTTCTTCCGCCTCCCAACAACGGACAAGGCAACATTGTACTCAGAGGACAGCGAGCAGACCAACCGGCTCTTATCGAGCACCATGTACAGGTCCGCCGCTAGTGAGAGCTACGCGTGCCATTGCCTCCATCTCGCATGCCACCCCGTCGAGCGCACCAAGCCCTCCTGGCCCGAAAAGCCTGTCAGACTCCGCCCGGCCCTTGAGGACTTCATTATCCCTGCTCGCAGCATTGCGATGGAACTCCTCCGTCTCCTCTGTGAGGGCATCGGGCTCCAGCCGGACTACTTCGAGGGCGGCCTCACCGGCGGTGATGTGATCATCAACGCGAACCGCTACCCGCCATGCGCGGACCCGAACCTTACCCTCGGTCTGCCGCCACACTGTGACTGGAACCTCATCACCGTGCTACTCCAACCCGGGTACGTGTGTGGTTTGCAGGTGTTGTACAATGGTGACTGGATCGACGTCGATCCCATACCGGGAGCGCTGGTCATCAACTTCGGCCACCAATTGGAGATCGCCACCAACGGGGTGCTCCGGAGCATCGAGCATCGGACCGTGCCCAACATCGTCGTGGGGAGGACGACGGTGGCTGCTTTAATCATGCCGACCATGGACTGTGTGGTGGGGCCTGCCAAGGAGCTCGTCGTCGAGGGCAGGTCGGCGAGGTACCGGAGGGTCGCGTTCCGCGACTTCATGCACATCTACAATACGGTCGGCGCATGCAAAGAGAGTGTGGAGGAGGCCTTAAAGATCTGACCATATCAACCATCATCATGGTTCATGGGTATGGATACTACTAATACAAGAAGAAGAGGACATCAACCAAAAGCAACGTCATTGTGGTGATACGATAATGTACTTACTATGCGTGTGTACCATGACATGAAGTCATGAAATGTGTGTACTCTATGTTTCTGTTTGAATCCAAACTGGTAAGAAACAATTCAGGTGGGATATACATACATATGTACATACTAGTAAAAGGCACGTGCCATACACGTACATAATTGAAGAAATGTGAATTCACACCGTGATTTTTTTGTACTTACTCGCTTACTCCCTTTTCCTGGAGAAATGGAACTTTGGTGTTCTTGTTAAGGAAGGAGCCCGCCTGTTTTGACAGGTTTATAAACTGGCGACACATCATGATTCTAAATCATAAAATAACTATGACTACTTTCCCATATCAAGAAAACTTATATTTCAAGCTAGTAAATAGGGCTAGCCATGTTATGGTTCAAAGAAAATGTTAATTTCTGCTTAAGACCTTGGTAGAGCTTATATGCACACCTTGTTTCATATTTGTGGAAAGAACTAGATTTTGCCATCTGATACCTCTGACTACAAGTATTGTTACAAGTCCAGCTAGCCATGTGCACAATTATTCCAGGAGTTGTTATAATTAGAAAAAAGTCCATTTTACTCCCCTGAACAAAGTGGATGGTTCACTTTACCCCCTGAACTATATTTTGGCTCCTTCTACACCCCAAACAAAACCAAACCGGACAAAAAAAAACCAGGCTGGTTTGTCTCCATGCGATGCTGATGTGGCACAGTCAAAGGGCGGTTTTGACCGTGGTGGGCCCTACTTGTCAGGTAGGACTGTAATAGAGCCACTGTTCCCCGTTGCGATCTGGATCATAAATCCCCCACTTCCCAGTCTAAATCTCTAACCCTATTCCCCATGGGTGGCGGCGGCGTGAGCTCCAGCACCGTGTCGCCGGACGCCGTGAGCACCGCCGGCGGTGGAGGCGCGGCCCCAGTCGTCGCAGCAGCCCAGGCGAGCCGTAGCTTGCTGGCACGGCAGTTCCCGCAGGAGGTGTGGCGGCGGGGAGAGCCGGAGCTCCATCGAGAGGCGAGCCATGTCCTGATCTCCCGCACTCCGGCCATGGATGCGCTGGAGCTGCGCTTCGGGCGGTACGTGCTTCTAGCAACTGCGGTCGGAGATGGCGAGCAGACAGTGACGCCGGCCGCCATGCTGGCGACCTTGCAGCAGCATTGCGGGGTGGTGCCGTCCGAGGTGGTCATCGAGGTCGCGTGCCCACCAACACGACCTGTGGCTAACGTTCTCGACGGAGGAGAAGTGCTCTGAGGTGCTCCTTTCGTCAATGAAGATCAAGTGTTGCCGGCGTTGGATTCAGTTTTCGCGTTGGTGCAGAATGGTTCGTGCTCAGCCAGGTGCTCTGAAGTACAAGAGCAAGTTCGGCTTAGAAGGCCTCCCTAACCAGGCCTGGACAACGACGTCCGTGAAAGATGTTCTCAAGCAGCTGGGTGGCGAGCTGATCGAGATTCTGCCGCCGGCAAGCCGCCGCGAGCTTGAGGTAATGGCGTGGCTCCGTGACCCTTCGTTTGTTGGCAAGGTGGTGACAGTGGAGATACTTAAGCCGAAGCTGACAAACAAGCCACCCGAGTCCATGGATGAGTATGAAGCAATGAAATTTGAATTGGGTGACTACGGACCGTCGTCGCCGAGGAAGAAGAACAGCTTACTATATCCTGTCATTTGCCACATGAAGGAGGTTGTCGATCGTGGTCCTCTGCTTGCTGAAGGACTTCCTGATGAGTGGCTGCCAGGAGAAGGCGAGGACCTGACTCGCAAGCATATCTTTAAGACCGTGCTGGGCAAGATCGATGGCGCTGACTGTGCTGAAGGAGTTTGAGTTTGTATCCTGTTATTTGGCACTTTGGCACTTGGTTTGTTGTAGTATGTGGCCAGTATGTGTTAAGAATCTGTAGTGTTGTACTGTGTGTTCAGTTCTACTTTGTGCTGGTTGTTGTGGTGAAGCAACTGTACTGCTTGGTGTGTACTGAATTTGTGCCAAAATTGTGCCAAGAAATTGTGCTAAATATTTGTGCGAAATTTCTATTTGTGAACTCTGTTAGAAATGGTTTGTGGTGAAGCAAGCTCAGCCAGGTGCTGGTACTATGCTATTTTGTGAAATGGTACAACTCTGAGCTTCTTTGTTTGTGCCAAAAGAGAACATATTAAACACAAGTTCATGAAACACAAGTTCTGCAGCTTAACAGTAACAAACACAAGTTCATCAAACACAAGTTCATGCAAGTAGCACATCACCAGCAACCTACTAACAATTTGAAGGCTCTAAACAACACAAATTGTCCTGCTTAACCTCTCAGTTCATCGAACATGCTAACCCTGGTAGATCTCCTCCTTCTCTGACTAGAACTAGCACCAGGTGTTGTGTTTTCTTGCTTTGGAGGCCTTCCCCTTCTAGGTTGTGATGTCCCTCCTGCAGCTTGCTGTGAAGACTGGCCTCTCCCTCCTGTAGCTTGCTGTGAAGACTGGGCCAACCCTCCTGCAGCTTGCTGTGATGTTTGAGCTGCCTGCTGTGAAGACTGGGCTGTAGCAGTTTCATTTGCTACTCTTTGAGATGTCCTTGGAGGATTTTCCTATAAAACACATAGAAAGTAACAGTTGTTAGGTGTTTCACACTACTGCAATTTCACAAGTACAAAACATATAGAAATGAATAGAAATCAAACACATGTAAAAATCATTACACACTTTTGTTTCTTTTTTCCTCTTCCTATTCTTGTACTTTCCCTTGTTGGGGTTAGTATTGCATTTCCTCATGTTGTGCCCAGGATTTCCACATAAACTACACTTTGATCTTAGTTCCAATCTTTGAGAGTTTGTGTGCATGCTTAGGAGGCTCATCTCCACCTCTTATTCTCTCTGTCCTGGGCCTCCCAGGCATTTGCACATAGCTTGGAACTAATGGTCTAGGCCTGTCAGATATTGGTCAGCTAGGCATGCCCTCCATTGGCATCATGACATGTTCATATGTCCTGTTGTAAGCTTCAATTCTGTAGCAAGGTGCAATAAGTGAATCAATGTCATCAGGGCCACACTGTGAAGCTGCTAGAGCATGAACACATGGAATTCCTGATAATTGCCAGTATCTACAAGAACATGTTCCTTCTTGCAAGTCTACTTTGAATCCATGTTGTCCTAAGTTCACCTCATATCCATCTTTTCCATTCCATATTGTCTCACACTTCTCAGTAAGTTGTATCAACTTGTTCACCTTTTTGAGGATTTTGGGACAAATTGTTCCATTCCAATTGGCAGGCATAGCTCTATTAACTTGAATCCTTACAGTCACCTTTGCTCTGATTGCTTCAAACATACTGATGATAGGAAGACCTCTATATTCCACTATCCAATTGTTAAAACTTTCACACATATTGTTGTCGACTGAATCACAGAATGATCCTTCTTTGAACCATGCTCTACACCAATGTTCAGGCCCAAACTGCATCATGTCTTTTGCTCCTTCTGGTGTGAGTTGTGCAAGCTTTGCCCTGTTTAAATTGAACTGAACTCTGTTAGAAGACTTTGCACAAGCCCAAAATCTCTTCTGGTATTTCTGGTCCCTATGTTTTTTCTTCCAGTTAGCATAAATGTGCCTAGCACAATTTCTGTGTTCAGCTCTTGGTACAACCTTTGAAATTGCATTGATTAGACCTTTCTGCTGATCTGATATAAACACTCAGCCTTCACCTTGGTTTGAAATCTCCAAGTCTTTATTTAACAATGCCATAAACTAGAACCAGAAGTTCTTATTTTCCACCTCAACTGTTGCCCAAGCAATGGGATACATTTGCCCATTTGCATCTCTTCCAAGAGCACATAGTAGCTCTCCACTTTGAGCCCCCTTGAGGGAGTCCTGGATTAGGGGGTGTCCGGATAGCCGGACTACCATCATCAGCCGAACTATCATCGGTCGGACTATCATCATCGACCGGACTCCAAGACTATGAAGATACAAGATTGAAGACTTCATCCCGTGTCCGGATGGGACTTTCCTTGGCGTGGAAGGCAAGATTGGCGATACGGATACGTAGATCTCCTACCATTGTAACCGACTCTATGTAACCCTAGCCCTCTCCGGTGTCTATATAAACCGGATGGCTCTAGTCCGTAGGACACAACAACAACAACAACAACAACAACAACAACAACCATTACAATCATACCATAGGCTAGCTTCTAGGGTTTAGCCTCCTTGATCTCGTGGTAGATCCACTCTTGTAAACATCCACAATATCAATATCAATCAAGCAGGACGTAGGGTTTTACCTCCATCAAGAGGGCCCGAACCTGGGTAAAACATCGTGTCCCTTGTCTCCTATTACCATCCGCCTAGACGCACAGTTCGGGACCCCCTACCCGAGATCCACCGGTTTTGACACCGACATTGGTGCTTTCATTGAGAGTTCCTCTGTGTCGTCACCGATAGGCTTGATGGCCTCTTCAATCGACAACGATGCAGTCCTGGGTGAGACTTTTCTCCCCGAACAGATCTTCGTATTCGGCGGCTTCACACTGCGGGCCAACCCACTTGGCCATCTGGAGCAGATCGAAAGCTACGCCCCTGGCTGTCAGGTTAGGTTTGGAAGCCTAAACTTCACGGCCGATATCCGCGGGGACTTGATCTTTGATGGATCTGAGCCACAGCCGAGCGTGCCGCGCTGTCACGATGGGCACGACCTAACTCTGCCGCCGGACAGCACCTTGGAGGCCGCACATGAATCCGCTCCGACCCATAGTCCGGAGCCGATCGCTCAGATTGAGGACGGATGGCTGGACACCGCCTCGGGAGCTGCAACTTCTATGATGATGGAGCCGAATACTTACCTTGTCCCGCATAAAGCTCATGACTCCAAGGTGCCAGACTCTCTACCGGACTCCGAACCTCCTGCGCCCCTGCCAGTCGAATCCGACTGGGCGCCGATCATGGAATTCACCGCTGCGGACATCTTTCAGCACTCACCCTTTGGCGATATCTTAAATTCGCTGAAACATCTCTCGCTATCCGGAGAGCCCTGGCCGAACTACGGCCAGGATGGTTGGGACGCGGACGACAAAGAAATTCAGAGCCCACCCACCACCCACTTCGTAGCCACCGTCGACGATCTAACCGACGTACTCGACTATGACTCCGAAGACATCGACAGTATGGACGACGATGCCGGAGACTATCAAGAACCAGTGCCTACAGGACACTGGAAGACCACCTCGTCATACAACATATATATGGTGGACACCCCAAGAGATGGGGACGGCGAAGAAGCAACGAAGGCCGATTCCTTAAAGAAACAGCCCAAGCGCCGACATCAGCGGCGCCGCTCTAAATCCCGCCACAGCAAGAATAGAGATTCCAGCACAGGAGATAATAACACCCCAGAAAGTGCCGAAGATAACCCCCTCCAGCACGATCCAGCGCAGGAGGAGGCAGACGCAAGCCCTCACGAGAGGGCGGCAGACGAAGAGGATGATAATTACTTACCTCCCTCCGGAGACGAGGCAAGCCTCGATGACGACGAATTCGTCGTGCCAGAGGATCCCGTCGAACAAGAGCGTTTCAGACGCAGGCTAATGGCCACGGCAAACAGCCTAAAGAAAAAGCAGCAACAGCTTCAAGCTGATCAAGACCTACTGGCTGACAGATGGACCGAGGTCCTCACGGCCGAAGAGTATGAACTCGAACGCCCCTCCAAAAGTTACCCAAAACGCAAGTTGCTCCCCCGACTAGAGGAGGAAGCGTACAAACCTGCATCACCAGCGCACAATACGGCAGACCGACCACCTTGTGGCCGCGACAGAGAGGCGTGCAAGCCCTCCACCAAAACCGTACCCCGGCATCGCTCAAAAAGCATGAAGCCACGGGGGAACGCGCCGGACTTGCGGGATATATTGGAGGACAAGGCAAGACAATCCGGATCTATCTATGGATCATGTGGGCGCCTCAAGACCCACGATGAATACCGTCGCGCCGGATACAACTACACCGGCCGGGCCGAACACAGCAGACAACGCTCTCTCGAGCTACGTCGCGATATTGCTCAATAGAGAGGCGCCGCACACCCACTATGCTTCACTGACGAAGTAATGGATCATCAAATCCCTGAAGGGTTTAAACCCGTTAATATCGAATCCTACGATGGCACAACAGACCCCGCGGTTTGGATTGAGGATTATCTCCTCCATATACATATGGCCCGCGGCGATGATCTTCACGCCATCAAATATCTCCCTCTCAAGCTTAAAGGACCAGCTCGGCATTGGCTTAACAGCCTGCCCGCAGAGTCAATTGGATGCTGGGAAGACCTGGAAGCCGCATTCCTCGACAACTTCCAGGGCAGGTATGTGCGACCACCGGACGCAGATGACCTAAGCCACATAATCCAGCAGCCAGACGAATCGGCCAGGCAATTCTGGACACGGTTCTTAACAAAGAAAAATCAAATCGTCGACTGTCCAGATGCAGAGGCCCTCGCTGCCTTCAAACATAACATCCGCGACGAGTGGCTGGCCCGGCACCTAGGACAGGAAAAGCCGAAATCCATGGCAGCCCTCACATCACTCATGACCCGCTTCTGTGCGGGAGAGGATAGCTGGCTAGCTCGCAGCAACAACCTCAGCAAAAACGCTGGCAGTCCGGATACCAAGGGCCATAATGGCAGGTCGCGTCAAAACAAAAACAAACGCCGCATTAACGGCGACAGCAATGAGGATACGGCAGTCAACACCGGATTCCGAGGCTCCAAGCCTGGTCAACGGAAGAAGCCATTCAAAAGAACCACTCCGGGCCCATCCCACTTGGACCGAATACTCGACCGCTCCTGTCAAATACATGGAACCCCCGAAAAGCCAGCTAACCACACCAATAGAGATTGTTGGGTATTCAAGCAGGCAGGCAAATTAATCGCCGAAAACAATGACAAGGGGCTACATAGCGATGACGAGGAAGAGACCCGGCCGCCGAACAACAGAGGACAAAAGGGATTCCCCCCTCAAGTTCGCACGGTAAACATGATATACGCAACGCATATCCCCAAGAGGGAGCGGAAGCGTGCACTAAGGGACGTATACGTGATGGAGCCAGTCGCCCCAAAATTCAACCCATGGTCCTCTTGCCCGATCACTTTCGATCGAAGAGACCATCCGACCAGTATCCGCCATGGCAGATTCGCCGCATTGGTTTTAGACCCAATCGTCGATGGATTTCACCTCACGAGAGTCCTGATGGACGGCGGCAGTAGCCTGAACCTGCTTTATCAGGATACAGTGCGAAAGATGGGCATAGACCCTTCAAGGATTAAACCTACAAAGACAACCTTCAAAGGCGTCATACCAGGTGTCGAGGCCAGTTATACAGGCTCAGTCACACTGGAAGTGGTCTTCGGATCCCCGGATAATTTCCGAAGCGAGGAGTTAATCTTCGACATAGTCCCGTTCCGCAGTGGCTATCACGCTCTGCTCGGACGAACCGCGTTCGCAAAATTCAACGTGGCGCCACATTATGCATACCTTAAGCTCAAGATGCCAGGCCCTCGTGGAGTCATCACGGTCAATGGAAACACGGAACGCTTCCTCCGAACGGAGGAACATACAGCGGCTCTCGCGGCAAAAGTACAGAGCAGCCTTTTAAGGCAATTTTCGAGTCCGGCCGTTAAACGACCGGACACGGCCAAACGCGCCCGGAGCAACATCAACCAAGACCACTTGGCACGTTCCGAGCACGCGTAGCAATGCGGCCTCAACCCCAGCCCTCGCACAATTGTAAGACAAACTCTCTGCGTACATAAATACGTCCTGGAGATACCATGGGCATAGGGGGAGAGGCACAACCACAACAGACCCAGAGTGCGGTTCGACCACACCAGGGGCTCCCAAGTGTGTCGCTCTTTTTATCTTTTATTTCTCTCTTTTTTATACAGAACTCTGTCCGGCGGCGAACCTGCGAACTCATGATGCAACAGCCAGGGAGGGACAAAGGCCGCGACGAACACTCAGGTGGTCTCCATTACGAGCATTAAATTTGTTAAATACACCATTCCGCGGCCTACCCCTGGAGGGAGACGCCTTTAATTCGTCCAATCCCTTGCTTTCCGCACTATTTGTATCATTCCGCACTCATAGTAGCTCTTCTCGAATAAAATGCAGCACTTTTTGCCCATAATTGCATTACCTTATATATATATATATATATGTTCATTTACGACATGTTGCATCCGTACATTTTGGTACGGCCAAATACACCAGGGGCTTATGTTCCCCGCATTATGGTGTGATAAAGTCCGAACACTTTCACAAGTGCGGCACCCCGAACTTATAGCATTATATGAATCGGCTCCGAATCATGTCTTGGGTCAATAGTTGGGTTTGCCCGGCTCCCATGTTTGGCACCTTACGTTCCGTTCTATCGGCTAAGGTAGCACTGGGAGAACCACTGCGATTGCGCCCCGGTTGAGCCGGGTTAACGCTTCAGTGGAGAAAGCTAAAACTGACTGTCATGATAAGGCGAGAGACTGGTCGCTGTTTGAGAGGTCCTTTCGGGTCCTTAAAGACCTACGCCGCTTCGAGCGAAGTTCCGGATAATGTCCGACGAAGGCGTGGATAGCGCCCCGAATTCGGTCTTCCGAATACTAGGGGCTTCGCCGAAATTTAAAATTATAGAATTCTATGGCTAAGTGAGAGTGTTCAAGCACTATAAGTCCGGTTGCCTTGTTCGTTGTGTTGAGCGCCTCCCTAGATGGACCTTTGCGCGGGCAAGGGCCCGACGAGCACCTTCAATACAGGCAGAGCGCTTGATAACCTCCACCCAGGGGCACGCATCCACCAACCGTCGCACAAGGCCGAAGTAGCTCCCAGGCATGGCCTCTCCAGGCCACAGCCGGACTATGAGGCCCTTCATGGCCTGCTCGGCCACCTTGTGGAGCTCGACCAGCTGCTTCAGCTGGTCGCTAGGGGGCACCGGATGGCCGGCCTCAGCATACTGAGACCAGAAGACCTTCTCCGTTGAGCTCCCCTCCTCGGCTCGGTAGAATGCGGTGGCATCAGACACGCTGCGAGGCAGATCTGCAAACGCCCCTGGAGATCTCCGAATTCGGGTAATTAACACGTAATTTACATTCACATGCTTGCTTTGCATGAAAAATGCCTTGCCTGCCGCTATCTTCCTCACCAACTCAATCTCCTGAAGGGACTTCTGGGCATCGGCCTTGGCAGTCTTGGCACTTTCGAGAGCCGAGGCAAGCTCGGACTCTCGAGCCTTTGAGTCACGCTCCAAACTCTCATGCTTTTCCATGAGAGCCTGGAGCTCTTGCTGAACCACCGCCACCCGCGCCTCCTGCTTTTCTTGCTCTGCCCGTTCCGCGGCCGCATTGCGTTCGGCCGCACACACGGCCTCCTTCAGGGTCGCCACCTCGTTCGTGGCCCCTGCAGTACCCATGTTATCCTTGTTATTTTTTGTTGCAACCTAAATCCTTTTCTGTAAGGTACAAGTTCAAAGTGGTGTTACTCACCTTCTTTGTCCTGGAGCTGCTTCTTGGCGCGGCCGAGCTCTTGCTCGGACCGCTCGAGCTCCTGCTTCAAAGCACCGACCTCCGCAGTCAGTGCGGCAGAGGTCAGCAGCGCAGCCTGCAACCCATATTGACATAATTTTTTAGCAACCCTGCGTATATCTTCTTCTTTTTTCAGATCCTCAGTCTGGCTTTTCTTTCCGAACACCGAACCGAGCATCAGGGGCTACTGTCTATGCAGTATTACATTGCATATTTTTAACTTCTTACCTCAAAGCCTGATAGAAGGCTATTGCAGGCTTCGGTCAGACCGCTCTTGGCAAGCTGTACCTTCTGAATCACCGCACTCATAATAGTGCGGTGTTCTTCCTTGATGGAAGCGCTCTGCAGCGCCTCCAACAAATTGCCCGGTGCCTTCGGTCACTACAAGAAATATGTCAACTTATGACCACCACTATTGATCACTGAAAGGTCACAAATTTCCATTTATGACCTTTTTGTGACCAAAAACAGAAGGTCAAAAGCTGGCCTCGTAAACTGACTATAGCGACCTTTCTTCTGGAATGGTCAAAGACGTTTACGACCAAAATATTCCTACTGTGGCGTTTTGGTCACTAGCAACCTCCCCCAGGCCACGTAGGCATCCAGCGTGGCAAGCTGATGTGGCACAAGATTCAGCCCGGTCCAATTCGGTTTTCTACATGGGCCTAGCCCAACAATTCGGCCCATTTGTTGTTTTTTCCTGTGCTTTTATTAGCTACATGGGTTTGACCCAGTAATTCGGCCCATGTATTTTTTTTAGGCAAGCCCTTTTAATATATGTATTTTATGCTGATTTTGGTTAGCTACATGGGCCTAGCTTACAATTTGGCCTTTTTATTTTCTAGCGCACAACATTTTGCGGTCAATTTATTCTTTATTTCCAGCTTTTTTTTTCCAGCTCCAGTTTACAGATGGGTCCCAAATGTCAGATTTTTCACAGCTTATTAATAAGCAATATATATGTATATATCAAACAGACAGAAGAGAGAAAGCATATGAAAATCTTCAAATAATAGCTAAAATAAGTTTATTACAATATGCTAAACTCATTCACATTACACAACCAGTTTCCATACACTCATTCACATCACATCAACCAATTTAACCATCGAATCTTGTATACCCAGCCACTTCCGCTTATGTGTAGACCTACAGGAAGGGCATCTCTCCAGCATCATCTCTCTTCAGCATTCACTACTTCGCACTTGGCTTCACGGCTTCACACTCAGAAAAATTAGGACTGGAGCTCCTGTAAAAGAGCGAACATAAAGGAAAAAAATTAGGCTTGGAGCTCCTGAAAAAGAGTGAACGCATAAAGGAAAACAAGTAAGAAAACTATACAGGAAAACAAGTAGAGTGTATTGAGCATATATATGTTGTCCCTGGAAGGCGATGAAACCAGATTATCATAAGTCACTCTTTAAACATCAAACCAGATTTACAAGTGAGCATGGCTAGAGTTCATAGAAACGATTCAAATCCAAAACTTACGGGTGGCTGGGAGAACAGAGAGGGGACGCATCGCTCTAGCAGAGGGCGGCACCGAGGACTGAGTCACCGTCAATGCTTCTGGTGCGCTCCAGTCGCCTACATGCTAGGAGTTTTGTGACTCGTGAAGATACATCTATGCACCAAAGCAGCAGTTCATTTACCAAAAGAAAATAACAGTTCAAGCATCATGGTACCAACACCAATTTATCGACAGCTCAACACCAAAAAAGTAAGTTAAATTGAAAATGCCATACTCAGACCATTTCATCCTCAGTACACGTAATGTGTTGTGCACTCTACACATAACAAGCAGGCTACTAGAAATTACTACAAGGAGAACACACCTCATATACAGAATTCACACTTGACAATTACAATAGGCACTGCACATATATGGAGAGGTGTTTAAAAATAAAACTCGGGATTTAGGCATGCACTGGGCATGTATGGATACTAATTGCTCAACTACACGAGGGTAGCCAGTTCGCTGTCACATACAGAAAGCATGATTCAGATCAACACCATAACAGAGATTGCTAAACCTCAACAGAAAGCCCCCCACTGACTTTAAATTAGCAAGATTGTAGAGTGAAAGCTGAATAAGTTAAGTGGCTCGAATGGTCGGCATCTCTCGGATCTCATAGCTACTGGACATCACGGATGAACTACAACAAACTAGTTATAGCCACAGGCCACATGCACAAAGAATATACTAAAATGGCTTGAAGCTAAAACTAATCGACCATTCATCTTCGGTACAATTTTTTATTATGCAGTACAAAGATTATTATGCAGCATCTAAAATTAGCCAACTCTACAAAACAGTTGAGGAAGCATAGGTCTGAACCCAAACAAATTTACATCAACTAATACACTATATTCCTCCCATAAAGAAAACAATAATATTCTAGTAGAGAGTTAAATCAGCGCCCGCGGGTTCTTCACCGTCTTCAAGATCCCCAGCACCACCTTCTCCCTGCCAATCAGCACCCGCGGACGGACGAACGATTCTCGGGTCAGATCCCCAACGGAATTCGCCAAAACAGAAGCCAAGAGCAGAAACGACAAAGGGGATCGAAGAACTTACAGGATGGGGACGAGGAGGGCAGGGTGGTGGATGGCGAGGCGGCGCGTGTCGTTGAGGGCCTCGCAGACCAGTCCCTGGAGTCGAGCCCGTGGACAACGCGCGGGGCAACCGTGGCGGATCTGGTCGCACCATGGCGGCCGCCTGATCCGCCTAACCCTCTTCTCTTCCTCTTCTGATGAGGGCAGGGGAGGGGAGGGGACTGGAGAGGGTACGGGATGTGAGGGGATCGGTAGTGTGTGGCGGTGGCGGTGACGTGGGAGGGAGGAGCAAGGGAGGGAGGTCGCCGGTGGTGATGGGGTTAGGGGAGGTCGCCGGTGGGGGTGGCGTTGGGTGTCGGCGGCGGGATTGGAGATGAATCGGGGGTGGGGACGACGAGATCGCCGCTGTCGTCACCGCGGAGGCAGTCACCCACGAGGACGGCCAGCAGGCTTGGCCTGGACGTGCTTGACCTTGGAGAGGATCTCCCGCGGCCGCCATCGCTGATGCTGCTGCTGGATCCGAGCTTCGGGGATTGGGGATCGGGGAAACGAAACCCTAGCTGCAGCGGAGGAGGAAGAAGTGCTGGGAGCGGGAGCGAGGTTCGGGTGCAGCGCGAGGGAAGGAGGGCGCCGCCGGTGACAGAAAGGAATGAGGGCGCCGCCGGTGACAGCGCGAGGGAAGGAGGGTGCGGCGCGAGGGGTGAGGGAGAGGCTGGTCTGGATCAGGGACAGAGAGAGGGAGGCGGCGGGCGGAAGGAAGGGAGGAGAGGTAGGGTTTGGTGAGGTGGTTTTTTTTCCTTTCTTTGCATGGACGGATGGATGGACGTCGGATTGCTAGCAATGGATGGTAGGATGTCTACCATCTCATCGATCCGTGCCACAAACGGTTCCACCAATCACAATGTAGTACACACTTTGACGATTTTATAACCATCTAAATTGGTCGTAATCGATTAAATAATATGCTAAATCATGTCACCTATTTTATAACATCATAGAATTAGAAAAAAAAATAAGAACAATAGCATCGTGTTAAAAGTGAGACTTGTTTTTCAGAAAAATAACAAACCTAGAATAATACAATTATCTTTAAAAATTGATCTCAAAAATGAGTTTTATTTGCAAAAAAACATTTTCTATCTTTGGAGTGTCGAAAATGGTATATATTTTTTGAAGCACTCACCAATATTTGTTGCAAAATGGCACCACTCTATTTTTCAATAATATTAGATCATATTTTAGGTACAATTGACCAAATGCTTGTGTCTCAATAGTTGTCTATCCACCTCTCGTCAATAATTGAGGAGGTTTTTCAAGTGCCCATTTTCCATTTTTTGAGTGCCCGAAAGGAGGTTTTTTTGTGAAGGAACTACCAAATAATTGTTGCAAAATTGGACCAAATCATTTTTCTAAAATACTAGGCCATATTTAATGCACAATTGACCAAATGGTTGGGTGTAAAAAGTTTTGATCCACCTCTGGTGAAAAAGACAAATTTCCGCCGATTCAGCTAGAAGCGGGTCAAATTTGAACTGTAGCTGCCTCGTAGTTTGCTCTTTATTTTTTCCAAAAATCATTTCTAGGTACATAAGTATCTTTTTAATCAGAGAAACACCAACAAAATTCCAAGATTCAACCACTAGCTAGGAACGGTCATTCCCGCCGTTTTGACCGCATTTTGAAACGGGCATAAAAAATTCAAAAAAAATCAAAAAATTAGGAAACCTTCGCATTGTGTCATCATATGTCGCCAAGTTCCTAGGAAAAATAACAAACTTGTAATACGGCAATTATTTTTAAAAAGTATTCTCAGAAACGAGCTATCATGTGTGGAGATCAATGGCTTTCAAGCCAAATGATCAATCTTATGGCCACATCCATGGCATAGTTTGTTTAAATGATCTCATATTGTGCACAAGGCTGCATATTGGAATGGCAAACAATGTTGCCTAAGGAAGTTTTCATTTCCGTTGGACGAAAAAACCATTTTCCATTTTTCGAGTGCCCGAAAGGAGGTTTTTTTGTGAAGGAACTACCAAATAATTGTTGCAAAATTGGACCAAATCATTTTTCTAAAATACTAGGCCATATTTAATGCACAATTGACCAAATGGTTGGGTGAAAAAAGTTTTGATCCACCTCTGGTGAAAAAGACAAATTTCTGCCGATTCAGTTGGAAGCGGGTCAAATTTGAACTGTAGATGCCTCGTAGTTTGCTCTTTATTTTTTCCAAAAATCATTTCTAGGTACATAAGTATCTTTTTAATCAGAGAAACACCAACAAAATTCCAAGATTCAACCACTAGCTAGGAACGGTCATTCCCGCCGTTTTGACCGCATTTTGAAACGGGCATAAAAAATTCAAAAAAAAACAAAAAATTGGGAAACCTTCGCATTGTGTCATCATATGTGGCCAAGTTCCTAGGAAAAATAACAAACTTGTAATACGGCAATTATTTTAGAAAAGTGTTCTCAGAAACGAGCTATCATGTGTGGAGATCAATGGCTTTCAAGCCAAATGATCAATCTTATGGCCACATCCATGGCATAGTTTGTTCAAATGATCTCATATTGTGCAAAAGGGTGCATATTGGAATGGCAAACAATGTTGCCTAAGGAAGTTTTCATTTTCGTTGGACGAAAAAACCATTTTCCATTTTTCGAGTGCCCGAAAGGAGGTTTTTTTGTGAAGGAACTACCAAATAATTGTTGCAAAATTGGACCAAATCATTTTTCTAAAATAGTAGGCCATATTTAATGCACAATTGACCAAATGGTTGGGTGAAAAAGTTTTGATCCACCTCTGGTGAAAAAGACAAATTCCGCCGATTCAGGTGGAAGCGGGTCAAATTTGAACTGTACCTGCCTCGTAGTTTGCTCTTTATTTTTTCCAAAAATAATTTCTAGGTACATAAGTATCTTTTTAATCAGAGAAACACCAACAAAATTCCAAGATTCAACCACTAGCTAGGAACGGTCATTCCCGCCGTTTTGACCGCATTTTGAAACGGGCATAAAAAATTCAAAAAAAATCAAAAAAATTGGGAAACATTCGCATTGTGTAATCATATGTGGCCAAGTTCCTAGGAAAAATAACAAACTTGTAATACGGCAATTATTTTAGAAAAGTGTTCTCAGAAACGAGCTATCATGTGTGGAGATCAATGGCTTTCAAGCCAAATGATCAATCTTATGGCCACATCCATGGCATAGTTTGTTCAAATGATCTCATATTGTGCACAAGGGTGCATATTGGAATGGCAAACAATGTTGCCTAAGGAAGTTTTCATTTTGGTTGGACGAAAAAACCATTTTCCATTTTTCGAGTGCCCGAAAGGAGGTTTTTTGTGAAGGAACTACCAAATAATTGTTGCAAAATTGTACCAAATCATTTTTATAAAATACTAGGCCATATTTAATGCACAATTGACCAAATGGTTGGGTGAAAAAAGTTTTGATCCACCTCTGGTGAAAAAGACAAATTTCCGCCGATTCAGGTGGAAGCGGTCAAATTTGAACTGTACCTGCCTCGTAGTTTGCTCTTTATTTTTTCCAAAAATCATTTCTAGATACATAAGTATCTATTTAATCATAGAAACACCAAAAAAATTCCAAGATTCAACCACTAGCTAGGAACGGTCAAGCCCGCCGTTTTGACCGCATTTTCAAACGGGCATAAAAAATTCAAAAAAATCAAAAAATTGGGAAACCTTCGCATTGTGTCATCATATGTGGCAAATTTTCCAGGAAAAATAATAAACTTGTAATACGGTAATTATTTTAAAAAAGTGTTCTCAGAAATGAGCTATCAAGTGTGAAGATTCACGGCTTTCAAGCCAAATGATCAATCTTATGGCCACATTCATGGCATAGTTTGCTCAAATGATCTCATATTGTGCACAAGGGTGCATATTGGAATAGCAAACAATGTTGCCTAAGGAAGTTTTCATTTTCGTTGGACGAAAAAACCATTTTCCATTTTTCGAGTGCCCGAAAGGAGGTTTTTTTGTGAAGGAACTACCAAATAATTGTTGCAAAATTGGACCAAATCATTTTTATAAAATACTAGGCCATATTTAATGCACAATTGACAAAATGGTCTGGTGTAAAAAAATTTGATCCACCTCTCGTGAAAAAGACAAATTTCTGCCGATTCAGCTGGAAGCGGGTCAAATTTGAACTGCAGCTGCCTCATAGTTTGCTATTTATTTTTTTCAAAAATCATTTCTAGTTACATAAGGACCTATTTAATCATAAATACATGGTTTGGTGGCGATACGTCGAGGTTTGGGCGGTGGCCGAGGGCCCCAACTCTAGAGCGCGTAAACTCGCATGCCCGCCGCGTGGTCACCGCGTGACCGTGGCGTTGTGATGTGTTCTGGGCGGCCTAGGCATGTCTAGTGGGTTGGGCACTCCCCAGGTTGGTGCTAGGAAAAAAATTTACAACATAAGATTCTCACGAGGAGACCAATCGATGCTCAAACATGAATTAGCAGCCAAGTGTTTGATTAGCGGTACGGGAAATGTACATGGCTAATGGGCGTGAGTTTTGGCTGAGGATGATCAGTTACTAAGAAGACCGTTTTCACAAATTTTCAGCTCAAAAGGAGGAACCTAGGTGGTACTTGCTTTGCAAACTACCACACTGGACATAACTACGAATGTTGAAGCTCGGCTCAAAATAATGAATGGATTGAGCTGGCATTTGGTGGAGGATGGTTATTTGGGCATAGGAAAGCACTATAGAAAATGGATGCTATTTGGACATGCCAAAGTGGTACTTCCTTCACAAACTGTTGTTCTGAACAGAATAGGAAAATGAATATTTTTGAATTATTTTTGAACTAGGAAAGGAAGGTTTTTACATATTTGACGAAGATATGACCCAAAGAATTTATGAGATTTGTTTGGGAATTTTGGCCATGACAGAAATATAGGTTGCTTCACAACCTAGGGCAAAACTGCCACATGGACATGACACATAGGCAAAACTGATGAGATGGCGCCTAGTCATCGCAACCCACCACAATTTACAAGGCTATGACCATCTATATTGGTCGTTAACAACTAGAAATAAGCCAGCGGACTAGCGCTGTTTGCTTTATGACCATTTCGTGTAAGGAAATTACGACCTTTCTGCCAAAAATGGTCGCAATGGTTTAGGGTTTGGAGCCCCCCGAACAGCTTTTGACCAATTGGTCTGAAATGGTCATAGATCTATGACCAATTCTTCTAGGGTCACTGACAGAAGGTCACAAGTTGACATATTTCTTGTAGTGGGTTGGACAGAAGCCGCCGGCGTCACGGTCTTGCCCTTCGTGCGAAGGGGCCGCCGGCCGGACTCCGGAACCACTGCGGGTTCTGATATGGAGTCTGGCGCAAAGTCCGGGAGGACGCCTTGTGGCGCCTCCGGAGCCTCCCCCTAATGGGTCCCTTCTTGGGATCCCACCTCGGCGTCCTTGGTGTCGCGAGGGGTGGAGGCGGTCGGGATGGAGTCTACATCCGACGGAGCCAACGACCCGCTCGATGAAGCGGGGAGATCATCATTGGCCGGACTACAGGCAGCATGCGGCATCAGAATGACACTATGTGACACAGAAAAAGAAATTATAAATCATTCAGGAATCCGGATACTTACGATCTCGCCGGAGGCCTGGCCCTTGAAGGCCATTCTTCCTCACCAACGTTGATGTTGGCGGAGCTGTCTAGGGGAATAGTCCTTCCCCTCTTGGACCCTTCGGCCTCCCCTGTTGGGGAAGCCTTCCTCTTCCTCTCTCCCTCCTCTGGGGGAGAGTCCTCTTTCTCCACCTCGTTTTCGGGGAGGAGTCCGCCCCGGAGTCGTCGGACACCTGAAGACGGGAACTCTTTCGAGCACCCGTGGCCTCCTTCTTGGCCTTCTTCTCCGGCACCACGTGCGGTGCCGGAACCAGCAGCCTCGCTAGACGGGCATCTACTGGGTTTTCTGGCATAGGAGCCGGGCAGATAATCTGCTCCGCCTTCCTCATCTAGTCCTATCAAAGGAAAAGGGGATATTAAAACCCACATAGAGTCAAACTATGAAAAGCAAGTGTCCCGTAAAGGGGTAGAATCACTTACCTCGTCGGCTTGGCGCTGCGAGCGAAATCCGCGATCTTTAGTCGCGGATGCGGGGGCTTCGGCGCCCTTAAACAGCACCCTCCAGGCGCCTTCGTACATCGTGTCGAAGAGCCCGCTCAGCGCCTGGTGCTGTTCCGGATTGAACTCCCACAGATTGAATGCCCGCTCCTGGCATGGGAGAATTCGGCGGACGAGCATGACTTGGACCACGTTAACCAGCCTGAGCTTCTTCACCAGCTTCTGGATACATGCTTGGAGTCCCGTCAGCTCCTCCGAACTACCCCACAGCAAGCCCTTCTCTTTCCAGGAGGTGAGCTGAGTGGGGATACCAGATCTGAACTCGGGGGCTGCCGCCCACGTAGGGTCGCGCGGCTCGGTGATATAGAACCACCCCGATTGCCACCCCTTGATGGATTCCACGAAGGCCCCTTCGAACCAAAGGACGTTGGGCATCTTGCCCAACATGGCGCCTCCGCACTCCGCTTGAGTGCCCTTCACTACCTTCGGCTTGACATTGAAGGTCTTGAGCCACAAGCCGAAGTGGGGCTGGATGTAGAGGAAGGCCTCGCACACGACGATAAACGCCGAGATGTTGAGGATGAAGTTCGGCGCCAGATCATGGAAATCCAGGCCGTAGTAGAACATGAGCCCCCGGACAAAGGGGTGAAGTGGAAAACCCAGTCCGCGGAGGAAGTGGGGAAGAAAAACGACCCTCTCATGGGGCCTGGGGGTGGGGATGAGCTGCCCCTCGTCGGGCAGCCGGTGCGCGATGTCGCCGGACAGGTAGCCGGCGCTGCGCAGTCTTTCGATGTGCTCCTCCGTAACGGAGGAGGTCATCCACTTGCCTCCCGCTCCGGACATAACTGGGGAAGGTTGAGACGAGATGTGCGGGCTTGGGCGCTGAAGCTCGAGTGCGCGGAGATGGATAAGCAAAGGAGGAAGAAGGCGTAGGTGAAAAGGTGAATCCTTATCCCTTATATGGGCGGGCGAAGTCTACGCGTCCCCCACCGGCCTGGTAAAACTCGCTTATCCCCCAAGCGTCACCATCGATGGCGCGGTTGGGTTACCCATGTCCGTATTGATGAGAATCCCGGATTAAGGGGGAACACGATCTCTGCTTCGACAAGACGTGCCAAGAAAACCGCTTCGCTAAATGCGCTGAGGTGATAGAGTAAAAAACGATTCAAGTAATGGCTTGGTAGTGGCGTGATGTCATGCCGCAGAAAACGTCAGCAGATTGAACTTGTGTATATATTATTCTCTCTACGGTGGAATGTGGAATTTATTTTGCAGAGCCAGACACTATCCTGGTGTTCACAATCTTCTATCATTCGGAGGAGGAACCCGCCTTGCAATGCCAAGCAATATACGCGCAGGACTTATCGTCATTGAAGCCTGGTTCAGGGGCTACTGAGGGAGTCCTGGATTAGGGGGTGTCCGGATAGCCGGACTACCATCATCAGCCGAACTATCATCGGCCGGACTATCATCATCGACCGGACTCCAAGACTATGAAGATACAAGATTGAAGACTTCGTCCCGTGTCCGGATGGGACTTTCCTTGGCGTGGAAGGCAAGCTTGGCGATACGGATACGTAGATCTCCTACCATTGTAACCGACTCTATGTAACCCTAGCCCTCTTCGGTGTCTATATAAACCGGATGGCTCTAGTCCGTAGGACACAACAACAACAACAACAACAACAACAACAACAACAACAACAACAACAACAACAACAACAACAACAACAACAACCATTACAATCATACCATAGGCTAGCTTCTAGGGTTTAGCCTCCTTGATCTCGTGGTAGATCCACTCTTGTAAACATCCACAATATCAATATCAATCAAGCAGGACGTAGGGTTTTACCTCCATCAAAAGGGCCCGAACCTGGGTAAAACATCGTGTCCCTTGTCTCCTGTTACCATTTGCCTAGCCGCACAGTTCGGGACCCCCTACCCGAGATCCGCCGGTTTTGACACCGACACCCCTTAAAGAAGCAGCCATCCAAACCCACTACTTTCCTGCACCCTTCTATGAAACCTCTCTTGCAATCCTGAAAGCACACATGCAGTCTCTGGAAAACAGGTGCAGTTTCTTTTGGATTAAGCACAACTGCCACAGTGCTTCCTGGATTGCTCCTCAATATTTCTAGTTGATAATCAAACACCCTGGCATATTCTTCATGCATTGCTTCTCTAACTCTCTTTCTGACTATTGCTTTTACTTTCTTTATCTTGGAAACATGCACATCTGCATGTTGGGGAACGTAGTAATTTCAAAATATTTCCTACGCACACGCAAGATCATGGTGATGCACAGCAACGAGAGGGGAGAGTGTTGTCCACGTACCCTCGTAGACCGAAAGCGGAAGCGTTATAATAACGCGGTTGATGTAGTCGTACGTCTTCACGATCTGACCGATCCAAGTACCGAACGTACGGCACCTCCGAGTTCAGCACACGTTCAGCTCGATGACGATCCCCGGACTCCGATCCAGCAGGGTGTCGGGGATGAGTTCCGTCAGCACGACGGCGTGGTGACGATGATGATGTTCTACCCACGCAGGGCTTCGCCTAAGCTTAGCAATGATATGACCGAGGTGGAATATGGTGGAGGGGGGCACCGCACACGGCTAAGGAACGATCACGAAGATCAACTTGTGTGTCATGGGGTGCCCCCTGCCCCCATATATAAAGGAGCAAGGGGGGAGGAGGCTGCCGGCCTAGAAGGGGCGCGCCAGGAGGAGTTCTACTCCCACCGGGAGTAGGACTCCCTCCTTTCCTTGTCCAACTAGGAGAGGGGAAGGAAGGGAAGGAGAAGGAGAAGGAAGGAGAGGGAGGAAAAGGAGGAAAGGGGGGCCAGCCCCCTAGTCCAATTCGGTTTGGGCTAGGGGGCCGCGCGCCCTGCCTCCTCTCTTCCACCACTTGGCCCATGAGGCCCATTGCTTCTTCCTCGTATTCCCGTAACTCCCCGGTACCCCCGAAAATACCCGAATCACTCGGAACCTTTCCGAAGTCCGAATATAGTCATCCAATATATCGATCTTTACGTCTCGACCATTTCGAGACTCCTCGTCATGTCCCCGATCTCATCCGGGACTCCAAACTCCTTCGGTACATCAAAACTCATAAACTCATAATATAACTGTCATCGAAACCTTAAGCGTGCGGACCCTACGGGTTCGAGGACTATGTAGACATGACCGAGACACGTTTCCGGTCAATAACCAATAGCGGAACCTGGATGCTCATATTGCCTCCTACATATTCTACGAAGATCTTTATCGGTCAAACCGCATAACAACATACGTTGTTCCCTTTGTCATCGGTATGTTACTTGCCCGAGATTCGATCGTCGGTATCTCAATACCTAGTTCAATCTCGTTACCGGCAAGTCTCTTTACTCGTTCCGTAATACATCATCCCGCAACTAACTCATTAGTTGCAATGCTTGCAAGGCTTAAGTGATGTGCATTACCGAGTGGGCCCAGAGATACCTCTCCGACAATCGGAGTGACAAATCCTAATCTCGAAATACGCCAACCCAACAAGTACCTTTGGAGACACCTGTAGAGCACCTTTATAATCACCCAGTTACGTTGTGACGTTTGGTAGCACATAAAGTGTTCCTCCGGTAAACGGGAGTTGCATAATCTCATAGTCATAGGAACATGTATAAGTCATGAAGAAAGCAATAGCAACATACTAAACGATCAAGTGCTAAGCTAACGGAATGGGTCAAGTCAATCACATCATTCTCCTAATGATGTGATCCCGTTAATCAAATGACAACTCATGTCTATGGCTAGGAAACATAACCATCTTTGATCAACGAGCTAGTCAAGTAGAGGCATACTAGTGACACTCTGTTTGTCTATGTATTCACACAAGTATTATGTTTCTGGTTAATATAATTCTAGCATGAATAATAAACATTTATCATGATATAAGGAAATAAATAATAACTTTATTATTGCCTCTAGGGCATATTTCCTTTAGTCTCCCACTTGCACTAGAGTCAATAATCTAGTTCACATCGCCATGTGATTTAACACCAATATTCACATCTGTATGTGATTAATACCCATAGTTCACATAGTCATGTGGTCAACACCCAAAGGGTTTACTAGAGTCAATAATCTAGTTCACATCGCTATGTGATTAACACCCAAAGAGTACTAAGGTATGATCATGTTTTGCTTGTGAGAGAAGTTTAGTCAACGGGTCTGTCACATTCAGGGCCGTATGTATTTTGCAAATATTCTATGTCTACAATGCTCTGCACGGAGCTACTCTAGGTAATTGCTCCCACTTTCAATATGTATCCAGATTGATACTTAGATTCATCTGGATCGGTGTAAAAGCTTGCATCGATGTAACTCTTTACGACGAACTCTTTTATCACCTCCATAATCGAGAAACATCTCCTTAGTCCTCACTAAGGATATTCTTGACCGCTGTCCAGTGATCTACTCTTAGATCAAAATTGTATTCCTTTGCCAAACTCAGAGTAAGGTATACAATAGGTCTGGTACACAGCATAGCATACTTTATAGAACCTATGACTGATGCATAGGGAATGACTTTCATTCTCTTTCTATTTTCTGCCATGGTCGGGATTTGAGTCTTACTCAATTTCATACATTTGCAACACAGGCAAGAACTCTTTCTTTGACTGTTCCATTTTGAACTACTTCAAAATCTTGTCAAGGTATGTACTCATTGAAAAATCTTATCAAATGTCTTGATCTATCTCTATAGATCTTGATGCTCAATGTGTAAGTAGCTTTACTGAGGTCTTTCTTTGAAAAACTCCTTTCAAACACTCCTTTATGCTTTTCAGAAAATTTTACATCATTTCCGATCAATAATATGTTATTCACATATACTTATCAGAAATGTTGTAGTGCTCCCACTCACTTTCTTGTAAATACAGGCCTTTCCAAAAGTTTGTATAAAACCATATGCTTTGATCAACTCATCAAAGCGTATATTCCAACTCCGAGATGCTTGCACCAGTCCATTGATGGATTGCTGGAGCTTGCACATTTTGTTAGCACCTTTCGGATCGACAAAACCTTCTGGTTGCATCATATACAACTCTTCTTCCAGAAATCATTCAGGAACACAGTTTTGATATCCATTTGCCAGATTTCACAAAATGTGGCAATTGCTAACATGATTTGGACAGACTTAAGCATCGTTGCGAGTGAGAAAATCTCATCATATTCAACACCTTGAACTTGTCAAAAACCTTTCGCAACAAGTCGAGCTTTGTAGATAGTAACACTACTATCAGCATCTATTTTCCTCTTGAAAATCCATTTATACAATATGGCTTCCTCATAGTTCGTAGGTTCATCATGGTCTAGTAACATGACTTCCAGAACAGGATTACCGTACCACTCTGATGCGGACTGTACTTTGGAAGACCTACAAGGTTTTCTAGTAACTTGATCTGAAGTTTCATGATCACCATCATTAGCTTCCTCACTAATTGGTGTAGGAATTACTGGAACTGATTTCTGTGATGAACTACTTCCTAATTCGGGAGAAGGTACAAATTACCTTATCAAGCTCTACTTTCCTCCCACTCACTTCTTTCGAGAGAAACTCCTTCTCTAGAAAGGATCCATTCTTAGCAACGAATGTTTTGCCTTCGGATCTGTGATAGAAGGTGTACCCAACAGTTTCCTTTGGGTATTCTATGAAGACGCACTTCTCCGATTTGGGTTCGAGCTTATCAGGTTGAAAAACTTGTTTTCATATAAGCATCGCAACTCCAAACTTTAAGAAACGACAGCTTAGGTTTACTGCTAAACCATAGTTCATACGGTGTCGTCTCAACAGATTTAGATGGTGCCCTATTAAACGTGAATGCAGATGTCTCTAATGCATAACCCCAAAACGATAGTGGTAAACCGATAAGAGACATCATAGATCGCACCACATCTAGTAAAGTACGATTACGACGTTCGGACACACCATTACATTGTGGTGTTCCAGGTGGCGTGAGTTGCGAAACTATTTCACATTGTTTCAAATGAAGACCAAACTCGTAACTCAAATAGTCGAATCCACGATCAGATCGTAGAAACTTTATTTTTCTTGTTATGATGATTTTCCACTTCACTCTGAAATTGTTTGAACTTTTCAAATGTTTCAGACTTATGTTTCATCAAGTAGATATACCCATATCTGCTCAAATTATCTGTGAAGGTCAGAAAATAACGATACACGCCGCGAGCCTTAACACTCATCAGATCGCATACATCGGTATGTATTATTTCCAATAAGTCAGTACCTCGTTCCATTATTTCGGAGAACGGAGTTTTAGTCATCTGGCCCAAAAGGCACGGTTCGCAAGCATCAAATGATTCATAACCAAGTGATTCCGAAAATCCATCTTTATGGAGTTTCTTCATGCGCTTTACACCGATATGACCCAAACGGCAGTGCCACAAATAAGTTGCACTATCATTATTAACTTTGCATCTTTTGGCATCAATATTATGAATATGTGTATCACTACGATCGAGATCCAACAAACTATTTTCATTGGGTGTATGACCATCGAAGGTTTTATTCATGTAAACAGAACAACAATTATTCTTTGACTTTAAATGAATAACCGTATCGCAATAAACATGATCAAATCATATTCATGTTCAATGCAAACGCCAAATAACATTTATTTAGTTTAACACTAATCCCGAAAGTATAGGGAGTGTGCGATGATGATCATATCAATCTTGGAACCACTTCCAATACACATCGTCACTTCACCCTCAACTAGTCTCTGTTTATTCTGTAACTCCTGTTTCGAGTCACTAATTTTTAGCAACCGAACAAGTATCAAATACTCAGGGGATACTATAAACACTAGTAAGGTACACATCAATAACCTGTATATCAAATATACCCTTGTTCACTCTGCCATCCTTCTTATCCACCAAATATTCAGGGTATTTCCGTTTCCAGTGACCATTTCCTTTGCAGTGCAAGCACTCAGTTTCAGGCTTTGGTTCAGCTTTGGGCTTCTTCGTGGGAGTGACAACTTGCTTGTCATTCTACTTGAAGTTCCCCTTTCTTTCCCTTTGCCCTTTTCTTGAAACTAGTGATCTTGTCAACCATCAACACTTGATGCTCTTTCTTGATTTCTACCTTCGTCGATTTCAACATCACGAAGAGCTCGGGAATCGTTTTCGTCATCCCTTGCATACTATAGTTCATCACAAAGTTCTACTAACTTGGTGATGGTGACTAGAGAACTCTGTCAATCACTATCTTATCTGAAAGATTAACTCCCACTTGATTCAAGCGATTGTAGTACCCAGACAATCTGAGCACATGCTCACTAGTTGAGCGATTCTCCTCCATCTTTTAGCCATAGAACTTGTTGGAGACTTCATATCTCTCAACTTGGGTATTTGCTTGAAATATTAACTTCAACTCCTGGAACATCTCATATGGTCCATGACGTTCAAAACGTCTTTGAAGTCCCGATTCTAAGTCGTTTAAGCATGGTGCACTAAACTATCAAGTAGTCATCATATTGAGCTAGCTAAACGTTCATAACGTCTGCATCTGCTCCTGCAATAGGTCTGTCACCTAGCGGTGCATTAAGGACATAATTCTTCTGTGCAGCAATGAGGATAAACCTTAGATCACGGATCCAATCCGCATCATTGCTACTAACATCTTTCAACACAATTTTCTCTAGGAACATATAAAAATAAACATATGAAAGCAACAATGCAAGCTATTGATCTACAACATAATTTGCAAAATACTACCAGGACTAAGTTCATGATAAATTTAAGTCTGATTAATCATATTACTTAAGAACTCCCACTTAGACAGACATCTCTCTAGTCATCTAAGTGATCACGTGATCCAAATCAACTAAACCATGTCCGATCATCACGTGAGATGGAGTAGTTTTCAATGGTGAACATCACTATGTTGATCATATCTACTATATGATTCACGTTTGACCTTTCGGTCTCCATGTTCCGAGGCCATATCTGTATATGCTAGGCTCGTCAAGTTTAACCTGAGTATTCCGCGTGTGCAACTATTTTGCACCCGTTGTATTTGAACGTAGAGCCTATCACACCCGATCATCACGTGGTGTCTCAGCACGAAGAACTTTCGCAACGGTGCATACTCAGGGAGAACACTTCTTGATAATTTAGTGAGAGATCATCTTAAAATGCTACCGTCAATCAAAGCAAGATAAGATGCATAAAGGATAAACATCACATGCAATCAATATAAGTGATATGATATGGCCATCATCATCTTGTGCTTGTGATCTCCATCTCCAAAGCACCGTCGAGATCACCATCTTCACCGGCGCGACACCTTGATCTCCATCGTAGCATCGTTGTCGTTACGCCATCTATTCTTCTACGACTATCGCTACCACTTAGTGATAAAGTAAAGCAATTACAGGGCATTTGCATTTCATACAATAAAGCGACAACCATATGGCTCCTGCCAGTTGCCGATAACTTCGGTTACAAAACATGATCATCTCATACAATAAAATATAGCATCACGTCTTGACCATATCACATCACAACATGCCCTGCAAAAACAAGTTAGACGTCCTCTACTTTGTTGTTGCAAATTTTACGTGGCTGCTACGGGCTGAGCAAGAACCGTTCTTACCTACGCATCAAAACCACAACGATAGTTCGTCAAGTTAGTGCTGTTTTAACCTTCGCAAGGACCGGGCGTAGCCACACTCGGTTCAACTAAAGTTGGAGAAAAAGACACCCGCTAGTCACCTGTGTGCAAAGCACGGCGGTAAAACCAGTCTCGCATAAGCGTACGCGTAATGTCGGTCCGGGCCGCTTCATCCAACAATACCGCTGAACCAAAGAATGACATGCTGGTAAGCAGTATGGCTTGTATCACCCACAACTCACTTGTGTTCTACTCGTGCATATAACATCAACGCATAAAACCTAGGCTCGGATACCACTGTTGGGGAACGTAGTAATTTCAAAATATTTCCTACGCACACGCAAGATCATGGTGATGCATAGCAACGAGAGGGGACAGTGTTGTACACGTACCCTCGTAGACTGAAAGCGGAAGCGTCATAACAACGCGGTTGATGTAGTCGTACGTCTTCACGATCCGACCGATCCAAGTACCGAACGTACGGCACCTCCGAGTTCAGCACACGTTCAGCTCGATGACGATCCCCGGACTCCGATCCAGCAGGGTGTCAGGGATGAGTTCTGTCAGCACGACGGCGTGGTGATGATGATGATGTTCTACCGACGCAGGGCTTCGCCTAAGCACCGCAACGGTATGACCGAGGTGGAATATGGTGGAGGGGGCACCGCACACGGCTAAGGAACGATCGCGAAGATCAACTTGTGTGTCATGGGGTGTCCCCCTGCCCCCGTATATAAAGGAGCAAGGGGGGAGGAGGCGGCCGGCCTAGAAGGGGCGCGCCAGGAGGAGTCCTACTCCCACCGGGAGTAGGACTCCCTCCTTTCCTTGTCCAACTAGGAGAGGAAGGAAGGGAAGGAGAAGGAGAAGGATAAAGAGGGAGGAAAAGGAGGAAAGGGGGGCCGGCCCCCTAGTCCAATTCGGTTTGGGCTAGGGGGGGCGCGTGCCCTGCCTCCTCTCTTCCACCACTTGGCCCATGAGGCCCATTGCTTCTTCCTCGTATTCCCGTAACTCCCCGGTACCCCCGAAAATACCTGAATCACTCGAAACCTTTCCGAAGTCCGAATATAGTCATCCAATATATCGATCTTTACGTCTCGATCATTTCGAGACTCCTCGTCATGTCCCCGATTTCATCCGGGACTCCTAACTCCTTCGGTACATCAAAACTCATAAACTCATAATATAACTGTCATCGAAACCTTAAGCGTGCGGACCCTACGGGTTCGAGAACTATGTAGACATGACCGAGACACGTTTCCGGTCAATAACCAATAGCGGAACCTGGATGCTCATATTAGGTCCTACATATTCTACGAAGATCTTTATCGGTCAAACCGCATAACAACATATGTTGTTCTCTTTGTCAACGGTGTGTTACTTGCCCGAGATTCGATCCTCGGTATCTCAATACCTAGTTCAATCTCGTTACCGGCAAGTCTCTTTACTCATTCTGTAATACATCATCCCGCAACTAACTCATTAGTTGCAATGCTTGCAAGGCTTAAGTGATGTGCATTACCGAGTGGGCCCAGAGATACCTCTCCGACAATCGGAGTGACAAATCCTAATCTCGAAATACGCCAACCCAACAAGTACCTTTGGAGACACCTGTAGAGCACCTTTATAATCACCCAGTTACGTTGTGACGTTTGGTAGCACACAAAGTGTTCCTCCGGTAAACGGGAGTTGCATAATCTCATAGTCATAGGAACATGTATAAGTCATGAAGAAAGCAGTAGCAACATACTAAACGATCAAGTGCTAAGCTAACGGAATGGGTCAAGTCAATCACATCATTCTCCTAATGATGTGATCCCGTTAATCAAATGACAACTCATGTCTATGGCTAGGAAACATAACCATCTTTGATCAACGAGCTAGTCAAGTAGAGGCATACTAGTGACACTCTGTTTGTCTATGTATTCACACAAGTATTATGTTTCTGGTTAATACAATTCTAGCATGAATAATAAATATTTATCATGATATAAGGAAATAAATAATAACTTTATTATTGCCTCTAGGGCATATTTCCTTCACTGCAAACATCTCTAATCTAACAGTGGCCTTAATAGATTTCACTTTCCATCCTGGATTTGCCTTCATAATTCTCTCATACTTGTCTGCAATTCTAGGTGCAGTAACCAATCTGTTGTCTCTCTTCTATGGGCATATGTGGTTGTCAACAAGTGTTATGACTTGAAACCAATCATTTGAACTCCTCTTTGCACCATAAATCAACCAAGGACACTTAGGCCAAGAACATTTTGCCCTAATCCTACCAGCCTCATCTTTTACAAAGCAAATGTGCCTCTTCATAGCAAGGCCATACTTCACCAGTGCCCTCTTGAACTGACTTCTTCCCCTAAATGTCATGCCCAAGCTAAATATTGGAATTGCATCCTTGCTATCAAATCTTGGAAATCTTGATTTCATCCTAACTGAATTTCCATGCTCATCCTCATCATAACTGTATTCCTCACTGCAATCCATGTATGGAGTGTCATTTCCTTCATCCATTTCATCAAAAGGAATTAACTGTGCTGTACTTTCTTTCACTTCCTTCTCTTCATCAAGTGGCAACTTCATTCTGATCTTTCTGAGCACTTCCTTAGCATGCTTTCTGAGCTCCTCTGCCTCATCATCTTCACCTAAACTGTCTTCATCTTTAGGGCACCAATCAAGATCTTCACAATCATCACTTAGTTCATCTGGTGCAACATCTACTGAAGGAACATTTCCAGTTTCAGGTTGCAACTCTTCTTGTACAGCATACTTGGTCTTTTCAGGCTCATCCCCATCCTCCTCTGAAGTATGCTCCAGGTCATCCTCAGTAGAGCAATTGTCATTCTCATCTTCCCAATCACTGTCACTCTTCTCTTCTGTCTTGTCTTCTTCAACTGCAGCATTAGTTTCCTTTTCCTCTTTCTCTCCAATATCAGACACACTGTTCTGTCCATCTTCATCAACATCATCTTCATAATTCACATACACATCCACAACCCCACAATCTATAATACACCTATATCCATGAAGAACACATTTTTATCAGTGTCCACTCGTCTCAGTCCATCTCTAACGTTTTTTCCAGGAAACAACCGGTAAAGCATGTGCTTCTCTGTTAGCTCTTCACCATGGTAGGCCATCTTTATATCTGCTAACTGCTCCCTGACAGTAGCTAACGATATATTGTACCTCTCAACAGATGTGAGCTGTATCTTACCACCAACATATGACAATTGCTTGTTTGACTTCTCAAATTGGCCATTGTTAAAGAAATGGATGCCTGACCAATCTAGATTATCCATTGCTTAACCTGCAGATTAAAACAACATTCAATCTTCAACTACAACCTACATACAGCAGCTAACTAGAGCAGAGCAGGTACACCAAGGGAAGGGGATTGGAGGGATGGGACTTACCTCAATTCGTATGCGCCGTCGGGAAATCAGACAGACCACAGCAGCCGTCGCCGCATCGACAGAGCCATCGACCTAGGGTTTTGAGGACGGGGAGGACAGCGGCCGTGGGAGAAGGAACTGGTCGGGGAAGATTCACGGGTTGCACCGCCGCGCCGCGGCCACCAGCAACACTCCGACCACCGTTGCTGGTCGGAGTTCAGCGCTGCCCCAAGGTAGCCATCGACGGTGACATGGGGGGGAGAAAAAGAAAGGGATTTTTGATCCAGAACGCAACGGGGAACGGCAGTGTTTAACAGTCCTACCTGACAAGTAGGGCCCACAGCGGTCAAAACCGCCCTTTGACTGTGCCACATCAGCATCGCATGGAGACAAACCAGCCTGGGGTTTTTTTGTCCAGTTTGGTTTTGTTTGGGGTGTCGAAGGAGCCAAAATATAGTTCAGGGGGTAAAGTGAACCACCCACTTTGTTCAGGGGAGTAAAATGGACTTTTTTCTTATAACTATTGTAGTGGGTCAGGACATGAGAAAACTATGCACTCATTTGATTCAGTGAAATTTCATAGGAGTTTTGGGGCCTCCTTGGTTCAAATGAAAAGTGGAGGAAGCATGTATGAATAGAAGATTTTCCTGTGGTGCACTATTCAAGCCTTTGGTTTCTAAGTTGTATGGAGGAAATTTTCCTTTGGCCTCAGTTTCAGAGGGGGGAAACGGGATTTTTTACAATTTATTTGGACTCCATTTTCAAATTCTTATGCACGAAGAACGAGACTGGGATCCATAGTGGCATAATAACATGCCATACCTTTCCATGTGGTTTGACTGTGTTTATTAGGATTCCTGTGTTAACCAAACACTCCAAGTCCACAAAATTACTATGATTTCCAATCTTTTGTTTTACACATGCATTCATATTCAATTATTGTGTTTTTGTTTTCCAGCGCTTCTAGAATCTTGGGGAGCAAAGGAGGCCTTGGAGGATTAGAATCGTTAAGAATTTTTCCTACATTGCTCGTTTGAATCGTATGATTCAATCCCATAGGGTTTTTTCCCGAGGAATTGTTTGTACTACATTCCATAGAAAATCTAGCATTCACTCCAACATCTTTTTACAATTACATTGTTTTGTTGTGGCATCAAATATTGTCTAGTTCAAATTTATGTGGCTTGATAATCCTTTAGGATTCAAGTATTGAAGTAGGCATGCCACTCCAATCCTATTTTTTTCATGTTCCTGCGTTCTTATGTGGTCTACATACCTGCCAATGTTCCTTGATGAGCCGTAAGAGTAAGAATAGACCAGCTAAATACAATCGGCGACATTAATTGTTTTCTAAGTTGTCATGAGAGCAAGGTGTGGAATGTGATTGCAATTACATGTGGATGCCTCGATTAAGAGATGGTATAGGCGTACAGCCTCCTCCCCTCCAGCGCACAAGATGTTGTGAGAGGCACCTAACTGAACAATGAACAACGTGGTCCATCGGACGTCCAACACAGACGGATTCCCATCATGTACCGAAAGGGAATGGGAGTACAAATCTATGTCCCACGCCTAATCCTTTCGTGAATTCCCTCGTGCAAACTTGCGTTCCCCTTCCCTGAACGTTAGCAAACATGCTGCT